>NC_031769.1:68396255-68762125 GCF_001522545.3 Parus major | reverse complement strand
CGCCCGCACCGATAAGGAGACGGTGTACGAGTGGTTCGGGCTGGTGCTGGGCTCGGCGCAGCGCCTGGAGTTCATGGTGGGGCTGCTGGACCTGTGCAACCCGCTGGAGCTGCGATTCCTGGGCTCCTGCCTGGAGGACCTGGCCCGCAAGGACTACCACTGCCTCCGCGACTCGGAGGCCAAGGCCAACGGGCTCAGCGACCCCGGGCAGCTCGGCGACTTCCGTGACCCCGCCGTGCGCTCCAAGCTCATCGTCTACCTGGCCCTGTTGGGCTCCGAGAACCGCGAGGCCGCCGGCCGCCTGCACCGCCTCCTGCCCCAGGTGGACTCCATCCTGCAGAGCTGCCCGGCGGCGCGGCGGGCCCCGGCCGAGGAGGAGGAAGAGGAGGAGGAAGAGGAGGAGGGGGACGTGGTGGTGGTGATGGACGGAGCCGCGGAGAACGGGCAGGCCGGCCTCCCCGCCGCCCAGGGCCTGGGCTGCGGCGCGCAGGAGGAGCTGCTCCTGCTCTTCACCATGGCCTCGCTGCACCCGGCCTTCTCCTTCCACCAGCGGGTCACCCTGCGGGAGCACCTGGAGCGGCTGCGGAGGGCCCTGTGCGGGGACCAGGAGGAGGAGGAGGAGGGCTTCGGCCGCCACCCAGCCCAGGTAACACCGCGTCCTGCGCTCTTCCTGCTGCGCCATCTCAGCGGGTGGTTTCGTCCTTCTTCCATCGCTCCCTCCCGTTTTTGTAGGAGCGGCTGCTTGCTTTCCCCGAATCCCCCCCATTGGGATGTGGTCCCTTCCGTCCTCCCCCTACCACGGCAGTGTCAGCCCCGGCCGCCCCCACAGCCTGCTGCGGAGTGTCTACTACGAATTTCTTGGCGGGGGGAAGGGTTGATTTTCCTAGCCTGCCATGCTTTCTGGAACGCTGTTTTTTTTTCTGGAACTCTGCCGTGCTGGAGTGCAGGGTGCACAGTACTGAACTGGCTGCCTCGTACGCTGTAGGCCACTGTACGAAGCAGGAATACAAGCAACAGCTTGACTAAACTTTTAAAAATAGAAATAACAAGAATGCTAGAGACCAGATTGCCTAAGAGAGCATTCTCTAGGGGCTTCAAACCAATAGAACACGTAGAAATTTTTTTTTTGTGTGGAGCCTGCGTCCTTGCCCCTTCCTAAAATGAGACACAGGCTTGAACTTGGCAAGAATCAGGGCAGCAGTTGGGTCACCAGCTCTAAGGCTGGTGTTCTCTGAAACATCAAGTTCAGCGAGATGGCTGACAGCATTGGGGAAGGGGTGGCAATGATTCCACTAAAGAAACAAATTAAGATAGCACAACTGGTGCTTCTGTGCAGAGAAAAACTGATTTTTTTTGTGTGGCTGTCAGGAAACAGCAAAGCTCACCCTGAAAGCAGATGTGCCACTTGTTGCTAGGATGTGGCTGTCACCGGGGATGAGGACTTGCAGTGAGTGACAACAGAAGCATTCTCCTGTGCAGTAGCTCTGTTTAAGCAGATGTTTTCCCCCAATGCCATTCACTGCTGCCCTCTTGATGAGCATTGGCGTTAAAAATTGCCCCATATTTATGCGGCCAAGCCGTCCTCATGGAGCTCTGCAGTTTTTGGTCTATAGATGGCCTCTCGTGCAAAAGGGAAGGAAGGGCTGGAACATGGGTGTTTATAGTACTGTTCTACTGAACCCATCACGTTTTCATGAGTTACTTGGCAGAAAAGGGTACAAAGCAGTAAGGGTTGGGGTTTTGGGATTTTGTTTCTAATTTGCTTGCCGTGCAATTTATTTAAGCGACTTGTAGAAAACTTATACATTGTCTGCAATACGAAAGGAATGTTTGCTAAAGATGGGGTATGCTCTTCAGGGAGTACTCAGAGGAGACAGGGATCCATTTCTAAGTCTTTATATATAATAAGTAAATGCCTCTATCATTTAAAGGCCAAAATGCATTTGGCAGAATGGGCAGATGTTACAGGACTCAAATCACAATGAATTCGGAGCATCGGTCCAAAAAGTGTTTATTTTGGCTCATTGGCCTGTGTCTAGTTTTATTCCAGAATTAATCCTGAAAGTCCATCTTTCCGGGGAAAAGATTGAATTGCAGGAAGTGGTAAGACTGGACACTGTCCCTTCTGGGTTTAAAGTGCTAGTAACCGGAAACATACTTCCTGCCTGGAACTGGCACAGCAGTTGTAGCTGCGCATTGTGTCCCAACAAATGCAGTTGGGAGAGCAGGCTCTCGTGAACTGCTGGAATTGAAGTCAGTATTGTGCGGTGTTCTGGCTTCAGCATAAAAGCAGCTGTCCAAGTTGTGGTTTTGTTTACTCGGGGAACACTGAGAGACCCGAGTCAGCTTGGCTGAACATGCACATCACATACACCGTAGTCGACACAGCAGTGAAACGGCAACGCTTCCGTAGGCTTTCCTCCCCCTCCCCCCTTTCTTAATGGCTAATTGTAAATACAGCACAGCCTTTCTGGGAAATAATGGCTGACAGGGAACAGAGGGATCAGTGCGTTTCTGCTGAGTATTTTCAGTCAGCGTTCCACGGTGACGGTGGGCCCTTCGCAGATAAAACGCTGGAGGAGATGGAGCCGCTAGCAGGGTTGAAGATTTCCCTGGCAAAACGTTGCCGTAGCATTACATTGAACTTGATTTAAAATCCTGTCCCGGCCTTCTTTAATCTCTGAAATTTGAGTGCCTTCAGGGCTCTGCGTTTGTGAACTAGAACGGTTCATAAAAACCTCTCTGAAATTTTATTCGGCTGGGCTCGTGTCAGAAGGGCTGGGCTCCATCTCCGGGAATAACCCGCTCCGTGCCGGGCAGCCCAAGCGGCTCCGCGAGGGCTGCGGTGCTCCCCGTCCTGCCCGCACGGGAAGGGCTCGGGCGGGAGGGGGACGGCGGCTCCCCCGTTAGATGGGCACAGCCAGGAGCGGCGGGAGGGGGAGCGGCGGTGGACACGGCGCCACAATCCACCGAGCACCGTCATGGCCCGGGGAAAGGGGGTGACCCTTCTCCTTGTTTGGGGGCGGACGGTGGGCCACGGAGAGCCCGCGCCCCCTGAGGGCGCTGCCCCGCCGTGGCGGCGGAGGGCCGCTCCTCCAGCCCCCTGCGCGGACAGGGATGCGGTGACCCATGGTGGCCGCCGCTTCCCGCCCCGTCCAACATGGCGGTGCTGGCTCCCGGTCACGTGCCCTTGGGGCGGCGCCCGGCCCGGCCCGGCCCGGCGGGAAGGGGCGGTGCCGCCGTTGCATAACGGGGGGGGCTCGGCCCCGCGCCCGCCGGGACCGGCGGGAAGCGGCTGTGCGGGGACTGCGAGGGCCCGCGTGTCCGGCACAGAGGGCGCAGCAGCAGTGTCCTGCACTCAGCTCAGCTTTGGGCTTCCCGTGCTTGGCTCTCGGGCGTTCTCAGCTCCCGGCTCTGACCCGTCGGAAGGTGGTCACTGAGCCGCGTGGTTCACCTGGGCCGCGAAATACTAATGTGTTCCTAATGTATTCCTGTGGCTGGCAGCAGTGATGTGAAGTCAGCCTGCAGACTTGAGGGAGCTGAGACCTGGAGTAGAATCAGGTGGTTTGTTGGGAATTCTTTAGGGGAAAGGGCTGTGCTATTGCACGTGTCGTATCTGACAAAATGTCTCGGTTTGAGGTTTCAAGGAGCTGTAACGCCTAGCTTTAGTGAACACCAAGGCTTGAGAGGTTCACCTGCGAAGAATTTGTGGGTGGTTTACGAGAACATAAAGCAATTTGCTTTTTCCCATTAATGGGGTTATGTTTTCTGGTTAGGGTCTGTGTTGTCTGAAAAAATCGAGCTCACAATCAAGTTGCTTCATGACAAGGGGTTAACAAGATTATTGCTATTTTTAGTGTCTTATTTCAATGATTTTGAAAAATGTAACATTTCTTAGTAATGCATTTGAACAAATTCAGCTCAAAATGGAGGAATTCAGAAGTTGTGGGAGGTAGGACTGCTGGAGTGGGATGGGCAGAGCTAGGATTGACTTACAGTTGATAAATTTTGTTTCTTTATGAAGTGTTCTGAATTAAGGTTTGGGAGTTTTTATACTTAAAGTAGAAACACTTAATACTATTTTCAAGTTCTTAATTTAAGGTGTGGTTTATAACAACATTTTTTGGGAAAAAGTCATTGGTGCATTAAGGTGGAGAATATAAATGTTGAATCTAAAGGTGAAGTGTAAGAATAAATCAGCAGTATTCGCTGCTTAGTAAAAGAAGCATTAATGTGCAAAGATCCTGTTGATACCACAGTATATTGGTTTAAGTAACAGAATGCATAGCTTAACTCTTGCATTGATTATTTTTGTTTACTAAGTGCATCATTATCAAAGCAGTTTGACTTTAGTGTTCATCTTTTTCCATCCCGTCCGATGTCTGGGATCAAAATGCTGAAATACTGAAGGAGCTACGAATTTCAACAAACATAATAAATGTGGCATGCATTAGGCACTGGAACACTTTATCAGGCATACTTCACAGGAATAGAACCAAGGTTGTGTTGAAGTAAGCAATCTCCTGGAGATAATGGTTTGTTGAATAGTATTATAATTAGCTGGCTGGAGGATTCTTCACAGAAAAGTCTCTACTTGTAAACAAAGGGAAAGTTTCTATTTACAGAGTATTTTTCTTAGTACACTTCTATTTATAAGATATTTTGTGTGCAGATTAGAAGAGTGCTTTTATAATTGATCTTCAGTCACTTGCAGCAGAATAAGGTAGTAGAATTTAATTTTAGAATCTAAGCTCTGTCTGCAGTGCAGTGTTTTTAGTGTCATAGAGTTGAGTATAAGGAAAAGTGTGTCTTCAGAGTCTGGTTTAAATAAGCTACATAAAGATAAAAAATGTCATTTTACTCTTGGCAAAGATCTTTTAAATGGTGATGCACTCCAGGGAAATACAAATGTTTTACAAGTTTTGCATGCTGAGATGAAAAGTATTCCAGCTGCCTCAGAGAACCTAACAGCCTTGTCTCTGAACAGGAATTTCTTGGTCTCCAAACAGGAGTTAAGAATTTCCAGAAATATTACTGGAAGTCTCTGGAAAGGAAGTCATAGCTAGATAAAAGACAATGGCTGAAATGAATGAGTTCTACCTAAATGTGGATGCTGATGCTCTAGGAAATTGTAGAGTAAAAGCTTTCACTGCTTTGAGCTGTTTTAGGTATTTTATTCTAAATATGAGGTGTTAGTACAAGTTTGTAGCCTTTCCCAGTCCCATTATGCCAGAGTTAATCCGCCTCTTGCTGTTGTCCCTGACAGTTTGTTCTCCAGTATAGTAAATGAGTACTCAGGGTGTTGAAAATATACCCCTGACTTCCCAATGCTTGTGCTTAGATTGCTGTAGTTGAGCTGTGGTCTAGTTTTCAGGGTTGCCCAACGCTGACTTATTTATAGGTAGCAGGATCTCACTGGGCTTGGAGCACAGAGGACTCCCAGCTTTTTCTAAAGAGCTGCAGAAAAGGGTGCAGGAAGCAGCAAGTGAGATGGTTGTGTCTATGAAACCTCTGAAGTCTGTAGGGTTCTGCCTGCTTAAATCTCTCACCTTGTTTGCTTGCCATTATCAGTCTCTAGCCATAGCTGTCCTAGAAAACGCTACAGCTGATTCTTCATTACTGTAATTAAAACAAAATACCTACATTCCCTTCAAAAATTCGTGAATTTCTGTAGTACCCTCCAAGTCTAAGGATTTATACTTCTGGAGACCAAAACTGGCAGAGATGTGGCTAGAAACTGCATTCCTTTGTGAGTTTCTTCCCTTTCCTCAACCTCTTTATCTTTTTGGGAAAGTAAAAATACTTGGAACAACTAAAGAAAATCTAGTGTCTTGGGAAGTATCTTAGGAGCAAGTTAACCACAAGACAGAGATTTTCTATCTGGAGATTCTGGACTTTCAAACTATGCTGGAGTGCAAGGATTGGACAAAATGACATATTGCCCTCTGATGGTAATTAAGCATAGTAATGAAGGCATCGTCCCTTCTGAATACTGACTGTACTTTAGTGAACTACTCTTCAGGAGCAAATGTTTTTTAAATCCTCCTGTCACTCTAGACTGTTATGAGAATAACTTTTTGTGTTAGTCTGAACTGCTACATTCAAGTAATTTTGTTTTGATTCACTCAACTAACAATAGCAAGAGTACTGAAGTTGCACAGAGTTGTTGGATGAGCAACCACCTGGGGATGCAGTCACAGCTGAACTGATGCTTGGCTGTCTCTAGCTTCAAGTTCTCTACTTTGTTACGGACTAGCTAGGTTGGACTGAAACTGTTTTAGGTCCTGTTGAAGGCTAGATGGAGGTGAGACTTAGAACACACTGTATTTCTAGCAAACACGAGGTGCATTATCCCCAGCACTGTAAGTCGTAGGTGTAGCTGCCATGTCTGATACTTAAAATGCACTTGCCACAGGCTGAATTTGTTGGAAGAAGGTTGGTATGCCCTATGTCTCAAAATTGTTATGGTTTGGTAGTGCTATAGGTTAGTGAGTATGTGATTGCTGAAGATGTCGCGTTGGTGTAGTTTTCCTCCCTGAATCAGCTGATGTTCTGTTAGGTTTCTGTCTCCATCATAGTGTTTTGTTGTTGACTCTTACAAGCGAGGTCTTAATATAGTTTCACTGAACAAATGCTGTAAAGTACTTCTAGGCACCTGTGCATACTCTCTATGCAGTCCAGCTTAGTGGATGAGTTAATAGGGCAGTTGCACATAATCCATTTGAACTGTATGTTCAGCCACTCAGGCTTTTATTGTACATATTATGGGATTTTATGTTTGGTCACAGAACCATGAAGGGACTGAAGTTGGCTGCAACCTCTGGAGGTCATCTTGCTTAAGCAGGGCCACTTAGAGCTCATTCCCTAGGACCATGTCCAGATGGCCTATGATTGTCTTCAAGGATGTAGATTCCACAGTCTCTCTGGGCAACATGTGCTTGGCCACCCTGACAGTGAAAAAGTGTTTCCAGATGTTCAGAGGGAACCTCCTGTTTTTCAGTTTCTGCCTGTTGCTTCTGTCACTGGTCACTGCTAAAAAGAGCCTGGCTCCATCATCTCCCTTCAGATGTGTGTATACACACACACGTACATTTTTATAGATATACGTCTTTTTCTGCAAATCTGCTCTATAGTCTGTTAGGTCCCTGAGTATTTGGTGCCTGTAGTTATTCCTGCCCAGGTGTAGGATTTTGCCCTTTCCCATGGCAAACTTCCTGAGATTCCCAGTCAGCCCATTTCTCCAGCTGTGGTTCTATGTGGAATCTATCTGGAATATGTTCTTGAGGTTGATCCTACATGTTAAAAGATAAGTTGACATGGAAACATCTAAGTTGTTGGTTGATTTGACAGAGATAATTTGGTGGGTCTTTGCAGTCCTAGATCTTGAGGCTGATTCTGCCCTAGTCTTGTAGAACAGGGCAGCTTCTTTGCATCTTAGAAGAATTGGATGTTGTCTTTGCATAGTTCAAAGTTTGCAGTTTGGATGGTTTAGCAGCAGTGTCTGTTGGGCATTTGTCTGTGGTCTTGATCTTGCATTTGCCTAGCAGCTTAGCCGAGACAGTGCTGGATTTTTTTTGGTTGTTGTGTTCTGGGGCTGCAGGATCATGTCCAGGGAGGCTACAGTTACCTGTGACCGACTTGGGGCTCAATGGGACAGGCTTCTGCTCAGAAAACCATTTATTCAACACAGGAACAAAAGCCCATCTTAGATCCAGAGACAGAGAACCCCAAAGGAAGCAGGGTGCTGGGTTTCATGGGACAGAACCAGGGTGGAGTTTAAGGTTAATTATGTCTAATAGGAACATAGCAAGGGAGAAACCACAGGGGCACAAACTGAATCAGAACACCCTGGGCTGCCACCCCACAAGGGTCCAGGGTGGGGCAACTCTTCCTGGGCTCACAGGGCCCATCCCCTGAGGCAGAGGATGGAATCCACTCTTCCCAGGCTTTACAGCTGTGCCTCTCACTTGAACAACACTTACCTGAAACTAAATCTTTGCCTTCCTGGGAGGGGGGCACCTCACAGTTAGGGGACAGTCTGTTTTATCTTCAGTGGTCAGCATTAAACAGGTTTTGAAGCATTGCTGCTCTGTATGTTTGCATTGTGAGTATTAAATGCATATGCTGGATTTCCATTTTAAGATGGCCTGTATCTGAGCCACACTCCACAGTGGTGGCATGCAGATGCAGTTGCTCAGAGTGTTGAGTAAGGCTTCATCTCTGCTGCTGCTGTTGTCAGAAGAGGGTTCAGCAGCACACAAGTACGTTGGCAGTTTCACCCGGCTGTTGCTTCTGGAGAGGTGTTGTTGAAGCTTTATGCTACCACAGCTGTGTAGTGATACATCCCCTTATCACAGCTGTGAAGCAATGAGGGTAGGAGCTTGCAAGGTTTGTTGTAAGCAAATCGTGGCTTTGGTCTTGTAATTGGTACCACATCTGTTAATGACTATTCTGACATCACTCAATTTTCTTGAATGTGCAGATGCTGTAATTGATAACACACTATCATGAGTTAGACCTTGATTTTTTCCAAAATATCTTCTTTCATCTGGCTTAGTCAGTTCCCACTTGTAGATGAATGGATGAGCTGTGCCAGTTTACATCTGCACAGCCTGCAAGGCTGAGTAGTGCTGTCCTCATAGCACACTTACTGTAGTCTTGCAGAAAAATAATATTTCATATCTGGGCATGTGGAACTAATCAAGCTGTCCAGCTGCTGCAAGTGTGTTTCCCTTGTTAGTGCTCATCAGAGCTGATGAATGAATAGTTCTTCTACAAAAGTGCAATGCAAGCATCAGAAGACTTATGTCCATCAGTTGCTTGCTCATGATGATTAGTGGGCTATCCAATAAAAGATTTCACTACATATTGCCAAAGCAATGCCAGAATGACATTGTTTGATCAGTCATTGATAGAAGGCAGAGTTTGGACATCTGACATGTGTAGGTTAGCTGAGATCTGCTCAGCTCACGTGGCTATCAACACAGCAACATGTTTCTCAGCAGCATGTCTCACCATTTTAGATATGTGGTGCTTGTGTTACAGACAAGCACCCCTGGGCCCTGGTGACACAAACACTTCTGGACTCCTCTTCAGGAGGCTGATTGGTAGAGTAGGATGGAATAAGTCCATAAGAGGGAAGAGGGGCCCCAGAAAACTGATTGATATTACAGGATCACTTCCTCTGAGTTCATTAGTAATACATCCAAATGAGGAGGAAGTCAGACAAAAATACTAGGAGGCCTGTGTGGATAAGTAAATTGCTTCTGGACAAGCTCAAACATGGAGAGGAAGCCTACAAAGGGTGTAAGGCAGTGACAGATAACCTGTGAGAAGCAGACAAGCTGTTTGAGCAGCCAGCTTAGGAAAGCTATGATAGAACTATATCTAAGAACCGTCTTAGAAATCTAAGAACTAAAGAACCATGATAGAACTAAATCTAGCCAGTGATGTCAATGGCAGCAACAGAATTTTCTGTAGGTACATTGGTGGTAAAAGGAAGACTCAAGAAATTGTGAGCCCTCTTCAAAAGTAAATGGCATATTTGGTCACCTGGGATATGGAGAAGGCCAAGGTACTCATAAACTTTTTTGCCTCGGTCTTCACCAAGTACTCCAGCCCACACCAGTGAAGTCACAGCAGCAAAGGCAGGATCTGGGAGAATGAGGAACCACCCACTGCAGGAGAACATGTTCAAGACCATCTAAGAAATGTGAAGGTGCTCAATACAATGGGATCTGATGAGATGCATGCATGGGGGAACTGACAGTTGAAGTGTCTCAGCCTTTATCCATCATATTTCAGAAGTCATGGCAGTCTAGTGAAGTTTCCACTGACCAGGAAAAGGGAAACATAAGCCCCATTTTTAAAAAGGGAAATAAGGAAGACCCAGAGAGCTAGAAGTTGGTCAGTCTTACCTCTGTCTGGCAAGATCATGAAACAGGTCCTTCTGGAAGCTATGCTAAGGAACATGGAAAATAAGGAGACATTTGGTGGCAAATGTGGCTTTGCTAAGAGCAGATCATGCCTGACAAATTTGGTGGACTTCTACATCAGGTTGGTAGTGTTGAAAGGTGAGGAGCAACTGATGCTATCTCCCTGGACTTGTGCAAAGCATTTGGCACTGTCCCACTTGATAGCCTTCTCTCTAAACTGGAGAGACTTGGATTTTACAGATGGTCCACTTGGTGGATAAGGAAATTGGTTGGATGGTCACACTTGAGTTATTTTCAAGGGCTCACTGGTCCAAGCAGAGACGTGTGACATCTGGAGTTCCTTGGGGTTGGTACTGGGACCGGTGCTGTTCAACCTCTTTGTCAGTGACATGGACAGTAGGATCAAAAGCACCCTCAGCAAGTTTGCCAATGACAGCAAGCTGTGTTTTGCAGTTGTCACACTGGAGAGAAGGATCTGCAGGGACCTTGACAGGCTTGAGAAAGGAATCTCAGTGAACCTCATGAAGTTCAGCTATACCAAGTACAAGATCCTGCCTGGTGGCTTGGGAGAATCCCAAGCACAAATACAGGCTTTGTGGAGAATGGATTGAGAGCAGCTCTGAAGAGGAGGACTTGAGAGTGTGGTTTGATGAGAAGCTCAATGTGACCTGGCAATGTGTGCTTGCAGGCTAGGAGTACAACCACATCCTAGATATTAGGAAGAAATTCTTTACTGTGAGGGAGGTGAGGCACTGGAACAGGTTGCCTGGAGAAATTGTGGATGCCTCATCCCAGGAGGTGTTCAAGGCCAGGTTGGATGGGGCTCTGAGCAAGTGTCAAGTGGAAGGTGTCCCTGCCCATAGCAGAGGGGTTGGAACTAGGTGATCTTTAAGGTCGCTTCCAACCCAAAACATTCTGTGATTGTGTGATGCAGTCCTGGGAAGGGATAAGATTTTTTTTTAACTTAGTACTTGCTTTTGACCATATGAGGACAGATCTGTTTCATACAAAACTCTAGTCTAGGTTGTAAGAGCAGATAATTTTTAGGGTGCTCTCTTAGCTTGTTTCACTTTCAAGAAGAAGTGTACTTAATCTTCCAGCCCATCAGGAAGACCTGTGTGATTATCAAATTAATTATCTGGCAGCTGGTTTGGGGCCACCCACATTTCCTACTTCACTGTATTTTAATCACTAGCAGCAGCACTGTGAGCTGCAGTAGTCTCACAGTGACAAAGGCTTATGTGAGAGTTAACCTTAGGCTCGTGTGTATTGTGTGAACATGGAATATGTTGTATTCATTGACAGGAAAGGACGAGCACAGCTAGTTCTGTACAGCATGACCTTCCTCAGCAGTGTACCAGGCTTTAAAGGACTTGTGTTCCTGGTGTGGCTGGCACCAGGTGGCAACACACGATGCCACTCTTTGGCCCTTGAGACAACACTTGTGCTCTAGTGTTGTCTGCTCTGACAGTGAAACCTGTGTTTCAGTTACCTATGAGTTTGTAGAATTATCACAGCAGGTAACGCCAAAAGTGGAGAGTTGTAATGCAGCTTTAGACAGGATCTGGAGCTTTGCAGGCTGTAAGCTCTGCTTTGGATCTCCCACTGTCTGCTCCTACGTTGCACTAGCTATTGTGAAAGCCAGCAGTCACAGAATACACACAGTGCATATTACTGGTCAACTTTGGAGGTGAAGAATTTTTCAAGTGAATAAATAATGAATTTATTATAGTTCTAATTATTTTATAATAATGGACATAATTATTTAAATAAGGTTTGAAACATTTAATATTTTGTAGTTTAGGGGGTTTTCAAGTGCAGTTGTAGTTTGCCTGTTACAGAGTGCTGCCATGGATAGAAAAATAACCACCGCAATAGAATAATTCACTGCAAAAGTATTTGAATGCTGTTACAAAGATATGATGTATGTGCTAGGTAAGATGCAATTCTCTAGTACTAGAAGGTGTAGCAGCAATATTTAATGTTTCTTTGACATGAGCTGAATACTGTTTTGAAGTAAATCCTATTTCTGTACATCTAAAAACTGCTCACAGTTTATTTGACTTTTTAACTAGCAATTGTTTTTTAGAATAGGCTGTAATTTGTTTTCTATTAATCAAAACAAATATCCTGACTTTGAATGTGAAAGAAGGTGTGACTTCATATTTGATTGTTTTTAGATCAGGAGTTAATTCTTAACCAAATCAAAGTACTTCCACAATTTTCTGTCCACAATTGTTATGAAATGTCTGCTGAAACAGTATCAGTGGGTTTTTTGAAGAGTTCTGGAACTGGTTGTCTCTAGAGCATGCTTGTGCATTGGCTTGTTCAGGGTTGTTTTTAGTAAACTAAACTTGAAAATGTGCTAAAGCAGTTAAAAATTGCAGTCTCATTGACATACAGCTGTTTTCCGTTCTTTACTCCATGTATACATTGCACTTATAATTTATGAGATGTTTGCTGAGATTGTTTACGAAGTGACTGGGTACTGGTGTGAGTTTTATCTTGAAGAAACAAAGCAGGCTTTATATTTTAAATCTGATGGCTTTGAAACCTGAAATTACTGATGCTCAGCTCAGAGCACAAACCACGAATCAGTTTGATGAAACAGCTGAAATGTCCTGCAGTGCAGTCTAAAGGCACTTGCTAACTGCTGCTATTGGTGTCACTAATAAAAGTTGGGTTACCAGCATGCCCGGGGCAGGCTTGATACCTGGACACTTACTGGGTCTGCATGTGTTGGATATACTGTTGGGAGTTGCCACCATTTATAACCACTCTGTAGATGAAGTAAAGCTGGTTTAGTAAGATGAAGCCAGCTTTAGCTGATATATCTGTCACATCTGAAGAAATTTGTTGAAGAATTAGCGGGAGATCAGATGTCTTTTGCTGCCTCTGTGCTTCCTCATTCTGGTCTTTCTGTTGTGACAGTCTTAAGGTCCTCTTCAACAAATACAGTAACAAATCTTGGCTGATGATTTGTTTCATCACATTGCACAAGTCCTTAAAAAAACCCAGCAAACCACATATATTCTGGCATTAATTGTTATGCTTCCTGAATTTAAAAATAGACTGCTCTCTAGGGATTTATATTTTTCTCTACCCGTCTGTTATGAATGTCTTCCAGTGTGCTTCATCCTTAATGAAAAAATTAGTTTTCATGCAGACCAGTTCCTAAATGTTTCTGGTGCATTCAGTTTTCCCAAACTTGCTATTCAATCAGCTCATGTGTTATACTAGTTACAGATAAACTAAGGTGCTTTACTTGAAACAGATTAATCCAAAATCTTGCTAGTAACTTCCTGTATTTCCTAGTTCTTTCTGGATGTACCTTTCTAAGGCAATGTGTTGTTTCCTTGATGTTACTGATGTTTTAAAATATTTCCGAGTTTTAGCTTGGTTGGTCTGTTTGCTTGCTTGCTTCTGTTTTAGCAGGACTTGGTCACTGAAGAATGTGTAAATTGATACATTGTTTCATCTTAATTTGGAAAAAATTATATAGGCTCTTGTTACCCTAAGGAAACCACTTGTAGTCCATGCCCTTCTAATGTTTTTTTTTCTTATTTATCATTATTAGCCTAGATTGTTCTTTCTTCTCTTATCTGTCCACGTTATCTATCTCCTATGATTTCTTGTTGTGTCCTTTCTTGTGCACTGTATTAAACCAGTAATATGTCTTGGTTTATAATTCTGAAGTCTGCATGCAAATGTGGGGGGAGATGAGCTTCTCAGCCTGTCCTTTCCTGTAAGAAAGTTGTTGGTGGCAACTTCTTAGATTCTGAATGTTTATTTGGTTAGAGATACATGGATTTAGTTGGTTAGAGATGCGTGGATCACATGTTTTCATAGACTGTCCAAGGAGTTACTTATGATTCCCTATATAGAAGAGGTGGCAGGCTGAAGGTACAGGGCATGAATATAATTGAGGAGAATATATTTAGAATGTAGTGGAGTAGATGACTTGACACGTTAGTAGTTGAAAGAGTTCATACTAATAGTAACTTATTGCTTGAGTTCTGAGCTAATGGTCTTGAATTGTCCAGCTTGACACTGTTCCCTACCCTTGTCTGTTTTTGAAATAAGGTCAATTAAACATTGGAGGTTGTAGGTTTGATAAACACATAAATAAAGTAAAAACTGAAAGGCTAATGACTGTCTTTTTGTCGTTGTCAAGAGCTTCAGTTTTTTTGTCCTGTGGAATACCAGATAAAGGGTGTGTGGGGTTTTTTTTTTGTAATACCTGCTGTTTAGAGCAAGCTTTTGTAACAGATCTTCTGCTAAGACTTTTCTTTTTTCTCTTTCTCAATTTAGAATGACTTTTCCCATGGTGACTGCATGCCAAGTAATGAGACCAGTTTGCTAGAACGAACCACAGCACCTCATGATGGACTCCCGATGGCTTCCCATAGACCTCAGCGAGAAGGTATGTTGTCTGAGCTTTCCTTTGAGGAAGGCTTTAAGGGTTTCCTTGAACATTAAATTCTGCTTGGAGTTGTAGACATCTTGTATCTATCTTGTTGTTCCTCTAAACAAGAAGCTGCTGTGATTGCTAAGTAAAATAGCTTCACTGCTGCCTACTTGGTCTTTTCTTTGTTATAACAAGTTGTCATTTGTGTTAGCTGCTAACTACTAGGGAATGCATGAAAATGAGCTGCAAATGGGCTTCCCACTGAAAAAAAGGAGTAGGATTTGGGAGGAAACAAGAACATTTAATGCAACTGTATTAACAGTATTTAGATTTTTTAAAGCAAAATTAAACACAAAAATTAGGGAAGCAGTCGATAAATTTTGCTGCTTGATTCAGCTGTATTTGATGAAATTTAAAAAAAAAATAGCAACAACTAGATAAAACCACGTATTAGCAGGTTTTACAGAAATGGCAATTTGGAGAAGTGAAAGGCTTCATAGAAGTCGGTGTTTTGGCTCTGTTGGGGAGAAGAACAAGGCTTCTGAGCATAAAGAAAACTCTGATATGCAATTGCCAGCACAGTTTCTTCTCTTTGAAGAAATGAGCATTATTGAAAACAGATTTATTCTCACCCTTTTTTCTTCAAGAGGATTAGCAAGTCACTTGTCTACTCAAAATTAGTCAACAGATAGTCTGCAGATAGCAAGGAGTCAACAATATGGAAAAAAGATTGCTATTCATTTTGTCCTCATAAATGTCCTTTTGTCTCTTGTGTGGAGATTTAACTGCACTTTGAAGGCAGGCAATTTGAGAGTTTTTGATTCCTTGAAAAAAAAAAACACAGAGAAAGATTATGGCAGATTACAGACAACAAACCTGTTTCAATTCCTTTTATGGAGTTCAAAGTGTTCGTATTCATGAATTAGAAACCTAAAAGGGATAATCTCTTTAGTAACACTCTCAAATTAATAACAGAAGCCCAAAAAAGTTGAATAATTTTATCTAGCAAAAAGCTTAAATATTTTTCCACATTTGTATTATCATAGTGAGAAACCACAGTGAAGGATTAGAATAACTTTGTGATATTTGCTACACAGTTACATGGTAGAGACTCCCTGCTATAGAAATCTCCTTACTGGGTTAGAAATACGACTGATAGTAAAACTCAGGTTTTATTCTCAGCTGTGATGAATATGAATTTTCAAAATCTTGACTTAAAATGGAATCAGTGTCATGTATACATGCTTTACTTAATCATCCTGGATGCATGTGCTGTGTCCAGAATAGACGTAGAGATGTAACACACCTCATTGGTTTGTGTATTCAAACTTTTCTGCCGGTCTAGCCATTTAGAATATTTAAAATGTCAGTGTGGAGACAGAATTATAAAGGAGTCTGTTGAAACTGTAGAATTAAAGGTGTGCAGCAACAACAGTGTAATTACCTGTTGTATCATGTATTATGATGAAGTGTGCAGCAGAAAGAAGTTAATGAAGTTGAAGGTACTCCATTGTGTAATAAATTTTTTTATACCTGAGGACAAATTTTTAGCATTGAAAACATTCAATAGTCTAAAATAAGCACAGTCTCATTAGGGAAGAAAAGCTTGTCTGTGAATGTTAATGGTCTTAGTTTCCTAATTGTGTATGCTAAATATATGCATGTAGTGGAATGCAATTTAAACCACTATTCTCAGTTCCAGTCATGGGAATCAACTTCTTAATTAACTTATGAATATGAATTCCGGTATCAATTTGAATGTTAGCCATTAAGAAATTTTACTGCACCAGATTTTCATTGTGCCATGGTCCTTCTTCAAACAGCACTTTAGTCTATACCAGACACGTAAAAATTAAGGTCACTAAATATTCATCTTTTCATAAAATACTGATATTGTCTGGCATCTTTAGCTCATCTCAGATTTCTTTGCTTTGTAGTTATAAATCTTCATTAACTGGTGTAAATGAAGTGCTTGTCTCTCTTCCTAACTCCCAGCTAGAGTATTTCAACCATTATACACCAGCACACTATTTGTCTCTCTAAGAAAATTGGAAGCTGTAGCACTATCACTAGGCTTATTTGCTGGCTTTTTGTTCCTTTATGGAAATTACCAATACTTATTTCTCTTAGAAATGGCATGTTTGATGAGGT
Source organism: Parus major (assembly GCF_001522545.3). NCBI lineage: Eukaryota > Metazoa > Chordata > Aves > Passeriformes > Paridae > Parus > Parus major. The sequence continues at coordinate 68,745,631 of NC_031769.1, read as the reverse complement.
GAGACTTGAATTGTAACTGTAACAAAATTAATTTTAAAATGTTTACTTTATATTAGATGGCAATTAGCTAATATCCGTTAATAAGTTTTGTAGCATACAATTGCAGGAGGTTTAATTTCTTTAGAAAAAATACTGTTGTTATGATAGTTCCCCATATATCCCATGTAAACATGCAGTTAAAAATTGAAAGGAAAACATTAACTGTTAACACCACCCACCTCCCTCCAAAAAAAGGGTTTCTAAAGCATTGAAAGGAAGCACTGATGATGTAGGGTGGGTTGAGCTACTTTTAAATAAATTTTTTTTCACATGTAAAGATGTGTTCAGGCTTGCACTAGAATAAAATTTTGTTGAGTACTTAGGCCAGTATAGCAGCAAAAGTGAAAAGCCCATCCTGGCTACATAAGGGTTTTATATAGGGTATTACCTGAACAATGCTGTGTGCCCTCAAGAAAACCTCCAGACCCTGAAAGCCATATGGTGCTGCTGTTTGCCAGGTCACAGCCAGAACTCACCTATTGCCGCATATAGTGGGCTGTAGGGAAGGAATGTTAAAGTAGCAAGTACTTACAGTACCTTTCTTCCTTCTCAGTTTAGTTCAATAACACTCCTTACAGTACAATTGTCGTAGCTTTCTGCTTCTTGTCTTTGTTTTCTGTTTGCTGGCACTCATTTCTGTCTCCTTCAGGTTTTCTCTAACTTTTTTTTTCACCTAAGTACCCTTCAGAAATGTGGTTATTTGGCCTTAGTTTGCCCTCATTTGCTACTTGATGTTTTTGACCCTAGGTATAGAAGGCACTGTCTGTTTTTTATCAGCACTTGTTACTTCTTGGAGTAAAGATACAATTTAACTTCCTTTTATTGTCTTTTCACTTAGAGTGGTTATATTGTTGTAGTTATGTGACATTTGGTCTAAATAAGCTCTTGGGTAATGCACAGGTTCCCATGACATGGACTGAAGGTGATGTTGTCGTTAGGCCAGAGAAATACTTGGAGACAGCAAGGTTCTACCTGCCCCTGGCAGTGTGTTGCAATAAAACAGCTCCTAAGGAAGAGTCATGCTATGTGCATCAGGATTTGGCCTACGGGCATGCTCAGAGAGCCTGGGAAAGTAGGGAATGGTTTGCAAACTGTCAGTTTTGGAGTGCACAATAAGGTGTTTTTCTTTCAGCTGTACACATTGAGAAGATAACCCTGAAAGACGTATCGAGAAAAAGGGCTGACAAACATTTGGAGTACACATTCAAAGTAAGCGAATAACCTCCAGAATGTTAAATTACTGTCTATGTACTGCAGATACATACAGCTTGTTTAAAAAACCTGCACAGGAGGCAATTTTGAAATTCTTTGGATTATCCTGTAATTCTTTTGACTTTTGTGTAAAAATCAGGTGTTTTGTGTAATTGTGGGCATAAAGTGTGAGGGCATAAAGGTGGGGGAAGGTGTAAAACATCAGCTGTAGCTGGGTGTGTGACATCACTTCAGGAAACTTGGCTTTTGCTAATTCATATGATTTCTAAAACTAGCCACTCATTTGCTCAAATGGCACAGGAGCACAATCGTTGTGTCTGCAGCTGTAGATTGCTTTGAATCATATGGTCATCTTGGATCTTATTTCTCAGTGTTTACCATATGAGGGTGGATCCTGTGCTCTTTGAGAAAACTGGAGGTTGGTTCCTTTGTTTTGGACTTTGTTTCTTAAGGCAAAACCAAACAAGCTGGAAAATGGCCACAAACTGGAAGGCCTGCCTAGTATGGTTTTCATCTCTTGCAGTAGCTAAGGGCAGCATTCATTAAATAATAGTTGATAAGGCTGTTGGTGGTGATGTTTTAATTGAATCAAGGTAGTAATTTTCTTAGCAAGGGCTGACTAACACTGAGTCATTGTGTCAATAGATGTGACTCTGGTAGTATACCAGATTTGAAGATAAAGTTAAATGGTTCCTCTTTTTCACCCAAAAAAGACTGGTTTGCGATAAGCATTCTAACTCACCACTTGATATGAGTTACAGGAGGTCTTTGAAGAAGCAAATTTAAAAAAAGCCATTTTGAGCTGAAAGTTGATGTGTTGATCCCAGAGCTTGGTATTGAATCCTGTGATATTGTATTCTCTAAATGGATGCACTCTTCTTTTGTTGAGGACAGTAATATATGGAATGTACTCTTCAAAGTCTTTAATGTTAACCAAATGTTTCAACCATGTCATAGATTTTTTTTCCAAATAGTCTGTGAAGTGAGTACAAAGTAAAATACAGTAGGAGGTGGGAAAATTTTGTACAGAATGCCTATATGGATTATCAGTATTTAATGTCAAAAAAACTATTCTAAAGATTTAGCATGTAGACAGATTTGACAGTGGTTTTGAATTTCTTTGTTAAAGGGGGAATGTGGAGATATTCTGGCAAGTATTTCAGTAATCTTGAAACTCCACCAGTTCTTTTAGGAAAGAGTTTCCTTTCCTCGTCTGTGCAGGTATATACTGTGCTCTTCACTGTAGATAATTTTGTGCTTGCCCAGACCCTGCTTTTTTAAGGTTTTAACAGCAATTGCAGTCCTGGCTTCCCAGCTGAGGGCACCGAGGGTAGTTGGAATTTCTGGGAACTATGCTGAAGGCAGTTTGTGGTTGACATTTCTCTATCAGTTCTTGAGAGTAAATGAATGTTTATAATTGTCATGTCCACTCCTGTTACCTGTATCTTCCCATGTAACTAATTGGGCCCAGAAGTGGGCTTAAAGCTGGGCAGCACTCATCTAACCAAGTTTACTTGTTTTTAACTGGAAACGTGCATGTGAGGGTGATGTTTTACTACTTGCATGTCATATGAGAACAATAAGCTACTGAAATTTTATACAGGCATATGCCAAAATGTTGTCTGATTCTTGAGTGCCTTCTTTAGTAACTTGCAGTACTTTTTATGACTTGTAGCTTAAAACAACTTCTATGTGACTGTGTAAGATTTGTGTCTGAGGCAGATAAACTTATTTTTTAGGTAATATAAACAGATTTTTTTATTGTTTCATTTTGACTCCTAGTAATGACAGTGAGAGCTCAATCCAGAATATCTGATCTACAGTCCTTTTCTCTGGTACCTGTTTTTTGTGGTTTATTATTTCTGCTTGATACAAGTCCCATAATTACAGAGCCTTCTGCCATGCTTCTCTCTGAGTCAGTAATCTTCAGGGACTTCATTGTATTTCCATGAATTTGTCCATGCTCCCTTTAGCCACAAATAACATGAAGGTGATCCTAAAATACACACTCAAAATTAGCATGTCTTTGAAAAAGTACAGCCTTATCCCCGTTTTGCCTGGTGTTTGCTTAATTGTGAGTGTTAACTCTGAGATCGCCAAATTTATGGAATTGTTCTGAAAAGCTAATTGCTATGAAATTTGGAAAAAGAATCTTTCCTCATTCTTTTTTTCCTTTATTCTAGGTAACCTGGTCTGATTTTTCAGTAACATGTGTAACAAAAACACATCAGGAGCTTCAGGAATTCCTGCTAAAAGTATGTATTCAAATATGAAAGTAATCTTTACACATCAGGTTTATAACTTCAGAAGTAGTCTAGAAGAGCTATGATTTCTGGGTTATAATTATAGAAACAAAAGCATGCTAGCAGATTCCTATACTTCACAATTGTATTAACCATTTAATTACATCAATTGGAATGAAGAATCTTGACAGAAGGAGCAGTCCTGCAGAATGTTTGAATTTTTCAGGTGATTGCTTGTCTCATCCAAAATGTGCTTAGAGATTTAATTCAAGTTCCATAAAACTACTAGATGAGTTTTTAATATTCCCCAGAGAGGTCATGTGTAGGTACAACCACTGGTCATTTGCTTGTGTTCTCATTAGAAGGACCTTGAAGAGTGGAATTTGTTACATTTAATTAATGAGACACAGCCATAAGTATAATAGTTTTTAATTCAACTGTTGTATTCTTCAAACAAAGAAGAAAGAAAGAATAAAGGAAGTTTGTTCATCATCACCAAGAGTTCAACTTGAGGAAAATCTCAAGCACATACACAAGTATGTATGTGCATGTGTGTCCATGTTTAAAACAGCTAAAAGTTCTCTCAGTTGTTTTCCCCCATGCTCCAAGCAGAAAATACATTTTTATTCATTGGCCATGTGCAGACCCTTTAGCGTGATGACTTCAAACTGTGTTCACTGCCAGTGTCTTAATATTTTGGGTTCCACCTATTATGGGAAATTATTCTATGTTTAAACTCTTCCTTATTCAGGACAGTAATGAGAGATCTGTTTTCAACATATTTTGATGGCGTCTGGTGTCCTTAACTGCAATGTTAATTGCGAGCAGAAAGCCAGTCCCTGTACAAAGGTCATTGTCTTGTTCAATTTAAATTATCAGCATGGTTTTCCAGTATTCCAGAAATGAAGCAGTGAATATTCACAACTGCTTTAATCTAGTTGAATATCTGGTTCTAAGAGTTCCCAGAGCTTGGTTTGTGAGGGTTTGAATTATGGATGGCATGTCTGGTTGCAGGTTATCCCACAGCATAGGGTACATGCATTTGCACCTCAAGAGGATCCTAAAAACAGTATTTCATACAGCTCTGGGATGAGCATTCGCATGCATGCCTCCTGTGCTCCCACTTGTGTAACACAAACATAAGTGTCTGAAATTGACCTCCTAGAACCTACTTGCTCCCTGGAAGAGCCAGGAAAGCAGACATGATCCAAAGCTGTTTGACTGCTGTAGGGTGTTCCATGTGCTGGCTTGACTGCTCCAGCAATGTCTTAAGAGATGGCAGAACAAGAGGAAGACAACCACAAGCTGCTATGAGCTTCATGAGGTCTTCTGTGGAAAATGTGCACAGCTGAAAAATATATTTAGTTTGCGTTGGTTTGATAGCTGTAAGTATAGAAGAGAGAATTGTTAAATAAAGCAGGATAGAACTTACACCTTGCTTTAAAAAAGCATAAAAGTATAAATGTCCTCTTCATATGCCCTTATATTTTGTCTTTTTGTTGTTCTTGTTCCAATCTACATGGCATTGTTAAATAGTATGTTCAGTTTCCTAGGGACAGAAAAGAATGGTCAAAATAGTTGATGGAAAATTCTAATGCTGCATGTAATAGAAATAAGATAATGGTAAAAACTGTTTCAGGATAGAAGCATTGGTGGGAAAACTAAGGTAGTAAATGGCATAACTTGGATGCTTTACATTAGAGACTGGTTTCTCTTAGGTGATAAGCATGAAAAACCTCTTTGCAAGTAGGAAATTACCCACATATGTGGAAGGACTAATAAGCTTGTAAGTAACAAGGCTATCCCATTACCTTTAGCTAAGCGCCTAATCTTGGCTTCATATAACTGAATCTTTAACTACAGAAGGAATTGCATTCCTTTGCAAGGAGTTTTAAAGACAAGAAGTTAGCTGTTTTCAGAGACAAATCTACATACAAAACACTAGGATAGGAGATTTGCTCACTCCCACACTTCTGCAGTAAATTTCTGGTACCTTTTGGCTTCATTTATTCTTCATTTAAAACAGAAATGCTCTTTAGTAGCAAGAATTTTGCCATCTCAACTAGAGCATCAGAAGACCTCACTTTGTTATATTGACATTGGAAAGTTATAATGAATTTTGGTAAGAAGTTTCCATGTTAATAGCAACTGAGGGAGGACTTGCTATTAATTAATAAATCTCAGTGTTGCCCACTGAAGTCTAGTGTATTAAATAACTGGTTTTCTTTAGACTCCTGTTTATTTAAAATAGTTTAATCTAGCTAAGTGATGATAATGAGTACAGTGCATTCAGTCATGCCTGGTTATTTTTTTCATGTTATTTTCAGAACTAATTTCTATGTGTGAAAGATGTAAAGCAATAAATGAAAAAAAAAGGCTGTAAGCTATCCTAGAAAAGACCCACAGTATTGGTAGATTTCTGAATGTAATTCTTTCAAATAGAACTTTAAACAATTTTATGCCTGGATTTACTGTGAGGATTTACAGCAAAGTGTTTCTCTTGCAAAACTATATGATGTTGATTTGTTGTACCTTTGGTCTGCAAAATACATCACTCAAACTGGAACAATTGAGTTTCTGGTTGATACCAAAAGGTATAAAGATGCATAGTGGACAAATACAGTCTTTAAAATGTCAACTACTCATTTTTCACATTAACCTTTTTCTCAGCTCCCGAAGGAACTGTCTTCTGAAGCATTTGACAAGACTATTTTAAAAGCACTAAATCAGGGTTTTCAGAAGAGGGAGGAACGAAGGCATGCTGATCTTGAGCCCATAATCAGGTAAATGTTTTAGCAAATAGCCTGAAATGTATCACTGGAGAAGTGATTGAAGTCAAGCTAGATGACTCCTATGGACAGTGGAAATTCTGCTACCTAAACCAAATTTGTAAAGAAAGCGGGAAGGCAGTGATTAAACAGATACTGTTGACTCTCAGATTTTCTTTGAATTAAGACTTTTACTAGACTTGGTAGAATTATTTCTTTGGAAGTAATTGTACAAGTAGGAAAATATTTGTCCTAAGCAGCATTATATAGCAATGATTGGCACTTGTGGAAGGATACTACCTCCTTTACACAAGGGTATATTTAGAAATACTAGAAACAGTAACTCAGAGCACATAGGTTCTTTTTATGACAGGATAGAGTGAGAAACAGAATGGAATTTAAAAGGAATAAACAGTAATGGTGAAGCATGTATATAAAATTAAAAGTAGCTCATGTATTTGTAAGAAAATGGCCCATACCTCATCATATGCTATTTAGTCATGAGAGAACTTGGTGGTGAAATTCTGTGACTCAGAATAGTAATATGAATTTGGGTTTGACTACTTGTTTTTTGTTGTTGTTTGGTACAGATGCCTTGTTATGTTTGTCCTTTTCAGTTTGGATTGTTCAACCTTGTTGAAAACAAATTATTCATCATAATGTCATAATGGGGCAGTGTCTCTTAAATTGGGGTAGTTGCTTTTCAAACTCCTACTCATAATGTTCTCTTGGTTTTAGCATTTTGTCCTAATATTTTAGTTAAAGAAGATGTGAAGCCACTCTAAGCCTCAACCACCCTCTCACCAAGTTTTTAACAAATTTTGGTCTATAATATTTGTCTGTCTCTGCTGGCTTGTTTGTCAAGCCAAAAATTAATCTTGTCTGAACAATTTTGGCTAATGAACATAGTGGTTTTAAATCAATAAACCTGTTAAACAGAGGTTGACTGAAGGGAATGTATTGTAGTACAGAAAGGTTGTAAAGCCTCACTGCACAGTAATTACAAACCCAAGAGACTCACTTCAAAGATAACCTCTGAACATACCCCCAACTGTGTGTTAGAGTAAGCAACTGTAACTACAGTTTGCTGGTTGTGTTGTGACTATACAGGAATGCTACATGAATAATCTCAAGAGAATAGTATTACTGTATTTAAATTCCTTTTCAGTGTTAGTTTTAGCATATATACTTATTTGGGGGTTTCAGTATGTGCCCAGTTGCCAAAAGTTGCTCTCTCCTGCCCCTCCTCCAAAGAAATAGAACTGGGTAATTCCTCTTGGCAAGTAATATCTGAGACCTTGGTGTGTGGGAAGTGAAAACCATTCATTGTTGGCCTATTTTCTTATTTGAAGCTGATAGAATTTGTCGCTGACCTCTTGGTGACTCAGACCAGTGCAGAGCAATGTTGAGAATCCCACCCTTTGCTCTTGGAGATAATTATGAAATTCAAATACTGATCTTATAGGTGAATTCGACTTTGTATTTAACCATATGAATGTATTTAAGAAAGAAATGCATTGTTTTGGGAAAATAAATGTTTGGTTGCTCTCAGTTTAAAAAAAACAAACTTAAAAAAATACAGAGTCCAGTGCTTTTGGACTCAGTCCAAACTCCTCTTTCATAAAATGCTACAAGTGGCTAAAATATTTGAATTGGGATGACTCAAAAGCACTTACCTTTTTAAATTCAAAAAAATCATTGTACCAATTTCTTATATTGGCTGTACTCCAAGCTTATACTATCACTTAACAGCAAAGCTCAAAAGTAATATTTAACATTGTTTATGCTGAATGTGCAATTTGAAGGGTTTGGACTTCTTAAGAACTTCCCATTTTGCTTTTAAATGGTACTGTAGTAAATTTTTTGTGTTCTTCCTATGACTGTGATGTAGTTAAAAAAACTCTCATTTTAATTTCAGGCAGCTATTTTCAAATACATCGCAAGCTTTTCTGCAGAATCAGAGAGTATACAACTTCTTCCAATCAATTTCATCAGAATCTTTGCACACTCACAGTAAGAAATATCCTAATACTGTTTTATGTAATGAAAAGTCTATAAAAAGCTATTCTTGCTGCTGTGCCTAAGTACAGTTTCATAATTTTGTGTTTGTGTTGTATTTGACAATATTGGTTGTATTTGAACTCCTGGTCAATGAATAGTTTTTTGAGCAGGTACTCATACTTTTGACAGTGGTAACATGCTATGTAGCATCAGCTTGCCTTCCCCTTGCCCTTCCCTTGCCCCTTGCTCCTGCCCCTTCCCCTCCCATTTCAACAGTTTGGCACTTCTTCCTTTCTCAAAATCTTCAATTGTGGAACAAAAATTTTGAACTGACATGAAAAATCGCATCTGCCTTTTTTCTTTTTTCAATTAAGCATCTGTCTTGATATTTAAACTAATATTTGTTTTGAGTACATAAATGATGGGATGTCCCTAGTTTCAGAACATACAGAATTGTGTTCCAGCATTTGCATTGCAGAGATTTCTTTGGTGGCCCTCTTAACCTATTTATGTAGTACAGTTGTTTGTGCAACCAAAGCTTGGTTTCTCTATATGGATGTGATCTTTGTTTCCATTGAATCTTTTATTCTTTCAGTGCATGTTGTACACCATGACAATTGAGGCACTGGCTGTATTGCCACTGCCTCAGAAGTTGCCAAAGATCTTAGTAAGGAATTGAATAGATTGGAGGTTCCAAACAGGGGGCTCATATTCGTTTGGAAAATAATAGAGGAATGACAGCTGACTTTAGTTTGAAATGGTGTGTGTGATCTGTGACAAATCTATTCCTTCCATAATGAGGCAGAAGCACTGTAGTTAGGGTAGAAGCTATAAGTCACTTTCTAACATTTTTAGTAGCACTTTGTACATGGCAGTTTTGTGAAAACACTAAGCTAATAACAATCGGGATGATTGTAGAACTGGCTGGAATTTACGGCTGTAAAGATTGACACCTCTCTTGTACTGCTCTTGTACTGAAAGGCTGCATGGGGAGGAAAGAGTTTCCAAAGTCCACAAAGATCCATGTTAACGATGGGCACACTGGACAGTGTGTGTATTTTAGACTGTAGACTGCATCTGGTTGGGAAGGACTTGCAAATAACATTGCTGTACATGGTGGTAGCTTGAAATGGTTTCAAAAAAGAGCCAGTGTTAAGTTCCATCAAGACAGAGTTGACTGGGCAGAAGTGATCTGCAGGGTGGGTAGATCAGGAGAATAGACAAATGTCAATTCTGTCTGAAGTCTTACAGATTACAAAGTGATCTTAAATGTGAGATAATTTTTGTAATAATAAATAAGTACATGAAAGTTCATGGGGATTTGTCTGATGTAGAATGCATGACAGACAGGATGAGAAACGTAATTGTTTAGCAGGGAGGAGGAGAGACTCAAGTGGAAGATGATTCAAGTCTTTGAATACCAAAGAGTCGTAATGTAAAGAGGATGATCTGTTCTCTCTGATGGATAAGATAGAAAGCACTAGGCTTAACTTCTTATGAGGAAGATTGGGACCAGGGGCAGGCAAAAGCCTGGTGATTACCAGACAAGTCCAGAGCAGTGAGGCATGTCTGAGGTCAAGGTGGGAAAATAAGTCAGTAGGTCAGGGTTAAGAACAGGGCGAGCAAGATTCATGTCTAGGCACAGGTGTGCAGACAGTGTACCCCAGGCAAGGGCCTGAGCTCAAATGCGGCTCCTGAGCCAAAGGATGGAGGCCCTGGGTGAGGCATCTGCCAGTTCTTTTCCCAGCTGTTGCTCCCCAAATTGCAAAACTGCAGTGTACCAGATTGGATCTTCACCTGTGGGCATGTGAAGCCCTTGGGAGAGCAGGGAAGAGTTGCAAAGCCCATTAGCACAATTCAGGCCCTGACATCGAGTTAGATATTAAGAAAACATTTGGTGAAGAGAATTAGTGTGATAAATTTAGGCATAGCTGTTTTTCTTTTCAGAAGGGGCACTGGATGACTTTCAGGGTAGCTCAGAGTCACATTTCCTGTGGTGGAGGCTAATAGAAGCTGTACTAAGACAGAAGTACTCACACTACCTTTTGTCAAAATCACCCCAGTTAGGTGATGCGTGAGGGGGTTTTTTATTGTTGGTTTTTGCAGTTTTCTATGTTTCCTGTTTGGAATTCCTGTAATCCTGCTACTTGTTAATGCGAGTTAGTCATAGTGGCACGTTTTGCATGACAGTGTTGGGAAAGGAAGCTTATATTTAAGAAAAATCTCATGTAGTTCTCAAATAGAACATGCAGAATGAATTGACAGACAAAGCATTTGTGGCTTAAGTTGGTCTTCAGTTGATATATAGTCAGGGATAAAAATACCTTTTCACAGAAATACAAAGTTTTTTAGGAAAATCTATGTGGAAGTGAATTCTGTGTTTGGTGAAAGGCTTTATACCTGAAATAATAGTTGGGATCTCACACTGAGTATTCAGTAAGCTTAATTTATGCTGCCATGGTTCCATTAAAGAGGAAATCAATTAGCTCCCTCCTGGTTCATAAATTCAGTTGTTTTTTCAGTTTGGAGTAGACATGAGAGCATAATCTCTGGCGATTTAGTATCTTCCATGCACATGATATTCAGAAGGATCTTCTTATTGATGTTTCAAGCTCCTAAGAAACAGCTTTCAGATGCTTTTACCTGCACTAACTTGTAACTTTTTGAGAGAGACTGAGTAGACTCTTAGAGTTAGATCCTTTAACAAACGAAGTCCTTTCTCAGAGCATGGAAGTGGTAGTTCTGCAACAAAACTGTGAATATTATTCCTGCTTCTTTTTCATCCTGTCTGGTATAAAAAGGCAGAACTAGTGCATGAAGACTGTGCTTAAGGGCACTAGAAGACTTTAGCCCAAATTAGGTCTCTTTTGGCAGATGAATGATTTGACAGTGGAGGAGTATAATTTGTTGCAGAAGAATGCTAGTAACTGTCATTGCTCTCCTCCCATTTCCTGTTGTAACACAAAATGATTATGAAGAAAAATCTGAAGTGCAGCATAGAAGGAATATCTCTTAATAATTTTCATGAACACAGCCTTTTGAAATTGTACTATAGGATTGAAATTATTTTCGACACTATTTTCTTCAAAAAAAAAGTATCTAAGAGGCCTTACTCTTGGAGATGGCCTGCTTTGAAGGAGGCAATGTTCAAATTGCTGACAAATGCAAACCAATAGGTTCAGTCTTCCATTTCCCTAGCTTCCAGTTTAGTGAAAACGTTCAGCAACTGTGCAGTTGTTCGAGCTCTATAAAGTTACTACGTGAACTTTATTCTCTGCAGGTAACTTACAACCCTCTTTGAAGACGGTTAAGACAGCAGAACACTTCAAGGAGGACAGTTCAGAAGCTTCAAGTCAGGAGGAAGGTAGTTGTGTACTCAAAGGTGGTTTTTTGAGATATTTTACCACATTCAGTTCTGGAAATCATACACTTGACTGATTTCTTCATTGGTATAAAGTGGTACAAAAATTGAATTAAATCTGCTGTGCAAATGAAAAATTTTTGTGTACTTTCAGCAGTTTCCTTAAGAGGTTGCTCTGTAATTCAAGAAGTGGCAGCGTTCATAGAGAGCTTGAATGCAGAAGTTCACAGCTGTGCTGAACAACCAGGAATATATATTTCACAATTTAATTAATCTTGAGCCAAGATGATTCATAAAGTTTCATTATTGTTTTCATTATTTAGAGACTTTTCATAGTCTTTGCCTGTTTATTCTTCAGTTACCAGGGTTCAGAGTTAAGTGCAGTATTTCAAGGGTTGCAGACTGTTTTACATTAAATATGCCAAATTTCTTTAGCCTCTAGTTTTACACAGAAAGGAGTAAGTTTTCTTGTTCTTATTCTTAACCTATGCTGCTTTGATACTCTGGGCTGTTACTAAGTTTGGGACTGTAGTGAGTATTGATTACAGTCTGAAATCTGGTGTTTTTCAAATGCCTCAAAAACAGTTCACACATTGGAAGCAGCAGCCTGGTGTCTGGTCAGTAGTTTCATTCTGAAAGGAACAGCAAGCCGGTTTTGCAATGTTTTTGGAAGGAAACAAATATAATCTCCTGGTAGGTGGAAAGGATGGGAAAGGGGACTGATGTGTGAACACGGACCACTGAACACTTATGCTGGCTTTCAAGTAATGACAACACTCTTGTCCTCTTTCACATTAATAACTCATAAGAAGTTTGCTGTTGAACTTCTGTGGATTCAGTAATCTACATAGACAGTTTGAACAGCTTTTTCTTATGAAAATAATCATTGCCATATTCTTAAGAGTTCAGAACACACCAAGTAAATTTACAATTTTGATCAAATAGTCTTTTATATATTGTTCTTAAAAATACATAAATCTCTTCACCTGGTGAAACTACATATGCATTTCAGAATACCTTTTGTACCATTTTGGTGTTTACCAGAAGTTTAAAAATCATTAGTTTTTTTCTCAAAATTTTAAACTATAATTTGGACTTACGTGTAGCATTGAGAGGAGTTCAGTCAAAATCATAAGTACCAAGAATACTAAGATCATCAATAGCTGGAATTAAGGAAAGTTGCTTTTGCTAAAATTTAATAGTTGCCTTAAAGAAAAGGGTAGACTGTGTCTCTAAAGTTCTTAGTTTTTTTCATAGACTCTTAGAATGGTTTGGGTTGGAAGCAATCTTAAAGTTCCAAACCATCCGCCACAGGCAGGGAACCTTCCACTCTACCAGGTTACTTAGATCACCACCCAGCCTGGCCTTGAAGGCAGTATTTCTTTTTGTCAGATGTAATTTGTAAAGTTTTACTTGCACAGTGAATTTTCAGGTCCAGAATGCAGTACTTCAGTGTAGGACTGGTCTTTGTGTGCTAGTCAGAATGTGTTACAAAGTTTTGCGATTAATTTCAGTAGTTCAGAGGAAATTACAAAATGTTGTATTTTTTTCTGACTCATTCCTTTCCGCTCTCTCTATTTTTTCGTACTGGGTGATACTCAGTCATGCATTCAGTGCTTAGAATTAAATACAGAGGTGAGCAAACATTAGCATTGTCATGGTTCCTCTCTTTCATTCTTCTGTGAAATGGAAGGTAAAGTCTTGTTTATATCATCTGTACAAACTGATTTGCTTTTTATGCACCTGCTAATTTCAGCACTGTAAATTAAGCCTGGCTGTTTAATGAAGATGTCTTCTGCTATGTGCCTGGTAGTGATGGAAAGGTGAATTTACTGGATTGATTTAAAAGATGAAATAGAATTGCTGTTGAAATTTGGCTTTGATTTTTTTTTTTTTCCAGATGTAATGCAACACACAGCAGTTCACAAGAAGCATAATGGAAAAAGTCCTGTTGCCAAGTAGGTACTAGGATGTAATGTGACCATGTTACATGTCTGAACTTCCATTTCTTAGTGCTTTGAGAGTATGTGTCCTTCTAGATTAAAGCTTGTTTGCGGAGCTTTTGTTTGGTGGGGTGTTCTGGTCTTGTTTTTATTGTCTGGGAGATTGTAACTAACTTAATCTCTATTAGAAAAATAGTTCAGAAGACTCTATTTCTAAATCTTTCTAAATAGGAAAAATACATGCCATAGAGATTGCTACTGCTCATCTTATAAACACAAATCAAAGCATCAGTTCAAATAGTGAAGATGCACAAAATTTAGGACAGAAGAGCTATCCAAATTTTGTGAATCTTCACTGTTTGAATTGATATTTTGATTTGTGTTTACGAGTAGTAACAATCTCTATGGCATGTGTTTTTCCCATGTGCACATACCCCCATGCTTGTACTGAAAATTTTCAGTGCTGTTGATTTGAAGCTTAAGTAACCTCAGAGAGGAGCTTATAGGTGAAGGTAGTCCATTGTTGCCCTTGCTTACTGGCAAATGCATGCACAGCTAGCTTGCTGGTTTGTGTCCATTGTAAGTGGAACCAGTTCCTAACCATATTAAAGTAGTTTACATATGCCTTCAGATCCCTGAAGTACCTAACGTGAATTCACTCATTAATGTATTTTGATTAAAAACTTAAGATATGTTTGCACATAGTTGTGCAATAATTCAATTAAATTAAGGGAAAGAAACGGATACGAAATTTATTGGGATTTACAGTTTGTTCAGTGTTGATTTATCTGTAAAAGGTATTTATCTTGTGGTGAAACTTTACCTGGAATTCCAGTAATTAGAATATAAACATAGCACAGAACAGTGTTGGTTAAGGTCCACAGATCTTTTAACAGACAAAATTCTTGTGAATTTACCACAAGACAAGTTAGTGGTTTGTGTCTGTTTTGGTTTTTAACTCCCCTTCTTTCAGAATATATTTCCTCAAGAAGAAAGCGTCATCTTGACAAAATCTGCGATTACACTGGTGGATATACATACAGCCTACTACAAAGTCATCAGAACGGGATTCAAAATTAGTAGTTTATAGTTATTAATATAGAAACTGTCTTTTTTTTATTCATTGTACAATGAATTATACTAAGGCTGACTGTAGTTTAGGATCTATCTTTTAGGTAGGAAAGAGAGGAACAGACATTTCCACAAAGTCCTGAGAAAGAAACTCCTTTAGTTAACTGTTATTTTCTGTTTATCTAAGAGGGGGAAATGTGTTTACTTCTTGCCTACTAGGGGTCTGTTAGTCCTCTCCTGTTTGGTTTATGTGTCTGTCTCCTTAAAATCTGCCTGTTGTTGATGGGTTGTAAAGAAATGACACTGAATTAAACTTTTCTATTTCAAATATGCATAAAACTGTTTGGAGTCACAAGCAGTTCATCTCAAATAGCATTGGTACACCATGCATCTGTCTACCTCTTGTTTTCATTCAGAATTGCAGCCTTAGTATTGAGAGGTTCAAAAATTTACTTGTAGGAATGAGATCACACATACAAAACAAAAACTTCAGCAATACTACAGTTTCCATGAAATGACTGCACATTTGGCAGTGAAATCATTTACCTCCACTTGGTAGAAGTTTATAAAGTGGCCTTGCTTCCATCTTTGCAGTCAGGGGCTTACATCTGTCTTTTGGGACCTTCTTGGGTTCTTGCCATTTTCTTAATTTTTTTTATATTCTGTTGTGTAGCTTTTAAGTAGTTTGAGCCCTAACTCACAGAGGTATTTGATAAGTAGCTACTGAAACTTCAGCAAGTCTTGTGCTTTCAAGTGAGCTGGATTTTTGCCATCATGGGAACTGAGTAACATTCCATATTGCAGTAACCTTTCTGAAGCCACTTGCCAACAGCCCTGAATTAAAAGGCATTTTCAATTATCACCATAAGTATTTAGATAAGAATTTAAAAGTGTTAACTCCTTTTTTCTTTTTTTCTTTTACATCCAGCCAGCAGTAAGGCATGTTTTTGTATGAGACACAAAAAGGTTATAGATCCCTGTGCCCTGCTGTCTCTGTCAGAACCCTGACTGTTTTTTCAGCAGCTTTTGTTTACCAGTGGTCTCAGACTTAGTTGAGCATTGCTTCTGACCAGCTGCTGTAGAGCAAAGCTTCAGTGGAAATCACTGTGAAGTCCAAAGTAAATTCCAAGTGCAACTCCCCTCTCCTGCACTACTCAAAACTAGCATTCATGAAGGTAAAAATGCAAAGCAAGTTAACTATTTCGAAATTGAAACAAACACAGCTGCAGTATAATCTGTAGTAACTGTGTGCTCCTTTCTTGAATTATCTCATGAAATCTGAAACAGGGATTACAAAGTAATTCTGGTTTTGTCATTAATGTTAAGAAAGAAGATGAATTCAGAATACATTGCTATCTGGAACATTTCCACACATCTGGTATGAAAATAGCAAAGTTTTTATGTGTAGAAGTATCCAATGAAACTCTTCCCTCAATTACTGTTTTCTACAAATTCTGTTGTTCTGAATTCTACAGCAAATTATAGTAGACAAATGAAAAAGGAACTCAAATTATGGTCAGATCATAACTTTAGAGCACAAGAACTGCTGTAATTTACATCTTTCAAATCTCTTGAAAATTCCTAGGGTTTTCTGAAAGCAAAATATCCCAACATGGTGTGAAATATGTATGTTGGTAAGAAAAGCCTGTAGGTTTGTTCATATCAGCATAACTTTTGGGGCTTTTTTTTTTTTTTCAGCAGCACTAGCAGTGCAAAATGTTCTTCACTGGATAGCCTTAACATACAGCACTCGGAGCAGAATGGGGTGATGGACTGGAGAAGGAAAAGCTGTATTGTCCAGCAGCACCCAGAGCACTGTAGTAACCTACTTGACCAGGTGTGTTACTGTTTATTCTTTAAAACCATATTCTGAGACATTTGAGAAGTCTGCCCACTACACATGATGAGATTTAGCTTTTCAAAGATGAAATGTGCTCTTAAAATTGTACAAAATAAGTGTTGAAGTTGCTACTGACTTACCTTGATTATAAAATGCTTCATAATTCCTTACCACTGTCTCAGAGAGCTGAATATTTTGTTTATGAATTTGTAAAATAAAATTTCCCAGCAGAACGTAAGTAATCAGAAAAGTCTAATGTTAATTTCTGATTTAGGCACTTTCCTGTTACTTTAGCATTGTGATCAGAGAGGATTCTGTAACGCTTGGGCAATTTCTAGAAACTAGGAACTGTATTAGTAGCTAAATTGTGTTAATGCTACAGTAGGTACAACAAGTTAAACATTCTTTCTATCTTACCTGCATTATTTAAATAATAATTGAAAAAGTTATTAGATGGATGCATATACACTTTGTCTGAGATTTGTGTCTCTTCAGTGCTCAATCTCATTGTGAATGTAGGTAAGCAGAATAATTATTTATAAATAAAATTATCTGCTAATGAAGCTGGGGGAAGGAAGCTTGCTCACTGCCTATATATGAAAAATCCAGAATATTAGAATTGCTTGATATTTATGTGTTTGAGTATTTTTGAGTATTTCATACTCTTATTTATGTTTGGAATTTGGCTATTGATTGTTATGTGTGGAATAGCAAGTCAAACAAAAATAGTTTCCGTATTTCATAAAGCAGGGTAATGAATTGAGGTTGGCTTCTAAACATGAAATGGTAGGCTCTGCATCAAAGCTTGAAATGCTGCAGGCTTGAAGCAAGAAAAAAGCTAATTACTAAAGCAGAGGAAAAGCTATTTAAAGGAAGACCAGATACAATGATTTGGACAGAGACTATTTCAGAATTTTCATAAATTTTATTTCCTTGCCAAATATGAGTTGTTAATAACAGTTAGTGATAGTATACATAAAAAATTGTGTAGGTCCTATGTTTTTCTTATGTGCTTGTATGCTGTATTCTACAGTTTAGTTTAGCAGCTTAAACCTCCAGTTTAAGGCTATGTACCTGCTTGTCACTACATAGAAGTAATTTGTCACATGTACTTCCTACTCCCAACTATCAAATGATTCCATTTATATCAATAAATTTAGTAGCTTCTTAAGCTTGGTGATAGTTCTTTATAGCAGGTGTGTGATGAAATACATTTGGTTTTATCCTCTGGAGGAAGAACAGTATGCAAACAATAATTTGATTGATATATCTGGCATACTTGCAAGTAGTAATTTGCTGAGTGTTTTGCTGATTCTCATGTAAACACAAGACATGATGCATTATTTTACAGGCTCAGATGCACTGAACAAGTGTTTTTTCTGGTGGTTATAGCACCTATGAGCACACTACTCTTGGAGTTGTAGACCTGTTGGTCTAGAAAAGGTGCTTTCTTGGCTTTGATAAACCACTTCTGTTGTTTGACTGGCGTCTTTGTATTTTCTGTCTAGCACACAGTGGAAAAACGAAGTCTGTCTGCAGTAAGCAAGAAGAAAGGAAAACCACAGCTGGAAAAGTAGGTTTCCAATGTAACCAGTAATCCAGAAATGAAGTGTAATGCATTCACTCTGATGAACAGAGTCTGCAGTCAATTAGGTGCTTTTATTTGCTGTGGTGGCACAAGAGCTGGTGTAGTGTGAAGCTAAACTACATAAAAATCCTTATTTTTTTATTCTGTAAAAAAATAACTTGAAAAATAGAATTGAAGTAAACGTGCTCATTTCTCAAAATATTGCTTGGTATTTAATAAAAAGATGGAGTAGAAGTATGTTCTAAACCAATACTAAATTGCCTTTTTCCCTTTATATTTATTTGAAACTTAAAAGGTGTAAAGCTATCCAGAATATACTGAAAATCAAATGAGGGTTGATAGCAACCTTTGATATTATGAAGTGGGTGGTAACTGGCTGTAGTGTCTTATTGAAGATAATTTGCACATCAGAGGGCTTCAGAACTTCCTGCAGGCTACACAGTTCTGTACTGTGAGAAGTGAAAGCACTTCTACCTTTACCTAATACTCTGCCTACTTCCAAGTTTCCAGATGCTATTATGCTAGACTGGTGTAGGGCTGCGTTACACAAATCAGCTTTCTAAAATGACTTTTGCACCACTTCCTTTTTGGTGTCTTTCCTTATGTAGATCTTCATTCACAGTGTTTAGTAACACTGCTTGCAGATTTAGTTCCTGGTATATTGCACCAGCAGCCTCTATTTAATTGTTCATTATTTAAGCTTGTTTTTGTATCTGTTAAATACACATTTCTGGCCTGGAGTCACTGCCTTTGTTTCCAGTGTCATTCTGTGTTCATTCATGGTTGGATATTTGTGCTCATGCACTTGCAAAAAAGCCATGAAATTATTTACACAGGGAGAAAGCAAAGAAAACTGACTGCAGGTTGACTAGCAGGAGCAATGGAGTTCGAGTTGCACCGTCACAGCACATCCGTACTGGGACAGCAAAAGGTAAGGCGCTTTTTCCAAAGCTGTTAGTAAGAAGCAGAACTTGCAGCTGATTTATTCGAAGCCTTCTGTAAAGGGGAAAGCACAAGTCTGAAAAATGTTATGGTGCAAGTCTGTTGGCAGCATAATTTGTGCTTTCACTTGCTCTATAAACACACTAGACTCAGTCTTCTGTATCGAATTGCTTGGGGTATGTCTCTTCATACATAGATAGCAAAATACTAGTGAAGTCTCAGTATGTTGGCTTATGGGCTGGAGTAATTGCAGAAACAGCTACTGTTGGGCTACTTCCATTTGAAATTTAGCAGTCTGAGTGTGTGCATATGAAGCATCTTGCCATTAGTGTCCTCTTTCCAACCTACTAGTTTCTTCATCTGTTGTGTAATGTAGAAGATAGCTGTATAAAACCTGTGGTGTGAACCACTGATAAACTGTAGTGTTGAAACCAAGTGACCACTTATCTACAACACAGAACTGTGTATGCTGCCCTAGCAGAGTTTTCAGATTAGGGTAATCCTAAATGTGGTGTCTTGGCCAAGACTTGTGTACATCAGTCAATTGTAAGAGAAAATTAAATTTGTGTTCCTTTAGTAAACTGAGTCTCCAAGCTTTATTACAAATTTCTGAAGGACTGTGTTACTCATTGACTTTGCCATCATGATGTTTTCTAAATTCCCAATATCAGTTTCAACCTTGTCTTTCTTCTCATGACAGAAGGTTGAAAAAGAGTTTGCCTTTTTCTACACCACCTAATTGGCTTAAGTGTTGAAAGAACTCTTAAAAGTGCCTTGTATTTCTATTGCTTCCACTTGTGATACAATCTTGCTTAAGCTTTTATTCTTTCTTTTCACTGCTTCTTACCTTGGAGAGTTCCAGCTGGATCCTGTTCTGAATTATGTGTTTTATGGGCAGGTGTTTTTACCCTCTACAAAAAGCATTTGACTAAAACTTCAAGAGTTCACTGTTCACAAACTTAGCAAAACTAGAACAATTTTGGAAAGCTATAGTTAAGTGCCATTAAGCAGAAAACACTCTACGGCAGAGTTCTCCTGCATGCATTTCTGATTGATTACTGTTTCTGTTGTCAAAGCGCACTGAGCTTTTATGAACTGATGATGACTTTAGGAGGTGATGCACTGGTGTGTAAGGGGCAACCTTATCACTCTACAACCACCTCAAAGGAGGGCGTAGCCAGGTGGGGATCAGTTTCTTCTCCCAGGAAACCAGCAACAGGAGGAGAGGACAGACTTAAACTGTACCAGGGGTAGTTTAGGCTAAACATTAGAAAAAAAATTGTCACAGAAAGAACATGGGCTGCCCAGGGAAGGGGTGGAGTCGCCATTCCTGGAGGTGTTTTTAAAGAGACTGGATATGTGGCACTTGATGCCTTGATTTAGTTGATAAGGTGATGTTAGGCATACGTTGGACTTGATGATCTCATAGGTCTTTTCCAACCTTGTTGATTCTCTGATTCTGCAAAGTTAGTAGGGAATGCTTTTCCATAGGACTTCTGTTTGCTTTCTACCCACCACTCTACAGATGTGAAATTGCCTGCTGTTAACTGTTGGCTGGTTTAAAAAGAAGCTGTAACCCTCAGAGGCTGGAAGCCATTAAATCCTGCTCAGAGATGAGCTTTCAACCCACATATAAGCAGCAAAATGTCTTTTGAGATACTTATTGGAGATACAGTCTAAGGGAAAAAATAAGTCTGAACTCTGCCTAGGTTTATATATCCAGACTTGGTTTGAAATACCCTATTTTGAGACTGTAATTCTTAACTGCATCATGTTTTCTTTCATTTTCTCCTCCCTATTTTGAGCTTGTCTGAAGCATTAATTAGTTACAAAGGTAACTTTTAAGACTTGATAGTTTGTGACTAACACTTTAGACTCTGGCTCTTAGTGATCTCAGGTTCACATGGGGGCTCCAGGTTATATTAGATGTTCAAAGTACTTGTTAAAATAATCTAAGCAATTATGGGTTTAATCCAGGAAATTAGTTCAAGAATTGAAACATTAAGGCAACTTTTCAATGAGCCATCTCAACCTGTTACACTTCTAGTAGCAATAAAAAATGAGTTTAAATTATAATTATCATTATAATAAATGCTCTTAATTTTTGTCCTGAAGTTTTGCTAACCAGGGTTTTGCAGGCTGGGGTTTCCAGCTAGTGTCTGTCATAGATTCTGAGAGAGGGTGAATTCTTCTTCCCCTCTGAGGCTGAACTTGAAAGCCAAACCATAGCAGCTACCCACCCTGAAATCTGGTTTCCAGCAAATGAGTGTCCTGTGATCCATTCAGAATTTAGAAAACAATTTACCACTTTTTCAGTTTGCCTCTTTTTCTATGAATAGGGTTTGTTGATAAAGTTTGGTTAAAGCCTGTTCTAGAAGAGTGAGTTGTGAAGTGGTGCATTGTTTTGCCATGTCCTGCTGAGTTAGCTTTCTGCCTGTATCACTGAGGAGCACTGCAGCTCTGCCAACGGAAATGCTGGATTGCTACTGTTCAGAGGAAATCAGTGTTGGAGCACAGCCTGGTATTAACATCACAGCAGTCATTCAGGATTATCATTCTTTTCGCTGCTTTGCATAAATATCAATTTTCTGTATCACCTTCTTTAACACCAAGGATTCACTGATCACAAATCTAGGGATGAGACCAGTCCTGAGTGCTGGGAATGGAAGTGATAGGAATACAAGGGACAGATGCAATTAAGTAGGATCAGACTAAAATCTCAACTAGCTTGAAATGTGAGAAAACCAAAATAACCTCACTTCCATACACTGAGATGAAAAATAAACTGACAACTTGTATTTTTAGATCTGAATTTGGATGCTGGATCTGGTCATGATACGTGTGGAGAAACATCATCTGAAAGTTACAGCTCTCCTTCTAGTCCACGACATGATGGGCGGGAAAGCTTTGATAGTGAAGAAGAAAAAGACAGAGGTTGTATTTGTGGAGAGTGTGCATGAATACCTTTATTCCTAGACTAATCTCTTTGTTGCATTTCTTTTAGTAAGTTTTTCAGTTTGATTAGTTACTTTGTTTTCTGAACTAGGCACAGAATACATTTTTCTTTGTGGATTTTATGATTGGGCGGTTTGAGGGCTTCTAGCACTGTTTAAATACCACTGAATTTTAGGTCTAAACATATGTCATAATGTTTTGGCCTCAGTGATCCAGCTCTCTTGAGAAATTTCTACAGTACAATAATGTGGAAAACTTTGGCATGGAAGGGGCTGGGTTTATATGAAATTATGTGTGGCATGTCCGGGAGCTCTGTCTTTTTGTACTGACAGTTTGCCACTCCTTCCAAATTTAGATAGGCTGTGTTAATATCTTTCTAGACAGATGAAAATTCCTAATTCACTCTGTGTCCTACTCTTTGCATTTGCAGATATACACGAGTCAAAAACACAGTAGCTAGTTGGGCAGGTGGATATAGGCAAGTCATGAAGATGGACCTAGCTTAATTTGGATGAATGAAAAGAATCTGGAAGTTGTCACAGTTTGGGAAGACATAACTATCATTCATGTCATCAAACTGAATAGGTTTTATATGGGTAAACGAGCCCAGGGCATGATTCTCTGTTGCTTGAGATTCATTCTGATTGACAAATGCTTTTGTCCCCACAGATACCGACAGCAATTCTGAGGACTCTGGGAATCAAAATGCAACCAGGTTTACAGGCTACAGTGCTGTCAGTTCATCAAATATGAACAAATCATCTGCTCAGATCTCTTCAGTGAATAATGAAAATGGGAGCCTTTCAGAAGATCCTTTGAATGCAAAGTTCCAGCATATTTCCTTCATGCCTGCCTTACACTGTGTGATGCACAGCGCTGCCCAAAAGCCTGAAGCAGTTGTCCCACCACCCATATCTGCAGATGGTAAAACCATGGGAATGCTGGTTACCACGCCTGTCGCTGTCTCGCCAGTAAGAGAGTCTGCAAATTCCCCTCCGGCAGGAATGGGCCCAGTGACCTCTGGTGAACCTGAGAAACGCCTTGAGCTCATGGCTTCCCCTTTGCCAGTCCCATCCTCTTTCCTTCCACATTCTGTCCAGCCTGGTAGCCCTGCTTTGCATTTGGCAATACATAGGTTGAAAATCCCCTCTCCACAGGGGTCATCAGAAAGTTGCACAGTTAATGGACCACAGCAGCCAACAGGAAACTTAAGTATTGGATCACCAAATACTGCCTTTATCCCAGTCCACAATCCAGGTAGTTTCCCAGGATCCCCAGTTCCTACTACAGATCCCATCACAAAACCTGCATCCCAGGTGGTAGGACTGAATCAAATGGTGCCTCACATTGAGGGAAACCCAGGAGCAATCCCTCAGCCTACCAATCTCAAGGTAGTTCTTCCAGCAGCTGGTCTCTCCACAGCAGCACCGCCACCTCCACCAGCTTCGTACGCTTTGCCAGGCAGCCCTCACGCTACCAGTGTGTTGCCCAACCAGAATACAAACGTGCTGAGCACTGGAGCAACTTCCTCACCACCTCAGTCCGCTGGCCTCGGTGTTGGTCAGGTCCAGTCCACTGTTCCTCCTGCAATCCCGACGCACACGCCAGGCCCTGCCCCCAGCCCGAGCCCTGCTCTGACACACAGCACTGCACAGAGTGACAGCACATCCTACATAAACGCTGTTGGGAATAATAACACTAACGGGACAATGTTACCTCCGCAGCAGTTGGGATCTGGCCCTTGCGGATCTTGCGGACGTAGGTGTAGCTGTGGGACCAATGGCAGCCTTCAGATTAATAGCTATTTTTATCATAACCCACTTCATGGACAAGTCTACAGAGTTCCATCTTTCTTCACTCTGCCATCACTTTGCAATGGCAGCTACCTCAATCAAGCACATCAAAGCAATGGAACACAACTTCCGTTCTTCCTGCCTCAGTCTCCGTATGCAAACGGGCTTATGCATGACCCAGTGATGGGGAGCCAAGCCAACTATGGTATGCAGCAGATGGCAGGATTTGGGAGGTTCTATCCTGTATATCCAGCACCTAACGTAGTTGCCAACACAAATGGGTCGGGACCCAAGAAGAATGGGAACGTTTCATGTTACAATTGTGGTGTAAGTGGACACTATGCGCAGGACTGTAAGCAGTCATCCATGGAGGCCAGTCAACAAGGTAATCATGATAACTCCCAGCGGACTTGCTTTTGAGTTTAGCAGTTTCTCTTTACCTTTCTGAATGTGCTGTTTCTGGTCTTGCAGAAAGGTGTGCGTGCGTGTGTATGTTTCGTGTAAATGGTTGTGCACTAGTGACCTGCTCTAAAACTGCAAAGTATCCTATCTCTGCCTGAAAATCTTGTAGAACAGTGCGAGGGAACGGGGTTCACAGCTGAAGTTGAAAATGGGTTCAGAGCTGGAAAGTCAAATGATACCAGTCCTAAATTGTCATTCTTTTCTCGCTGGTTTGGTTTTGGCATTATGTTGAGACTTGCATGTTGTTTCAGTTTTCCCATTCCCATTCAGTGGGGTGCTTTTTGAGAGAATTCACTGGCAAAAAGTGAAAGATACCAATTATTGTCTGTGATATGACCTTGGATTCCTAAAATTTCTGAGAATTGAAAGAAAAACCAATAGACTAGCCATTTGATATTTAACGTTTTCTAGGGCTTACCTTTGCACAATTGGCTGTCCTTGTGTGCCCTGTCATGCAATACATTTAACTTTTCAGACGAGTTGCAAGAAAAAGGCAGAAATTGATTGGAACTAAATATAAAAGGAATAGCTTCCATTTCTCTCTCTGTCCAGAAGAATGGGGAAAATGCAGGGTTTGCATTGAGCACAAGCTATTTTTGATTCCTGCCCTTGTTCCCATTCTGACTTTAGTAGTTTGATTGGACCGGAACAGGAAAGATGAACCTTGATGGGGGACCATCTTTTATTTTCATTTTTCCAGTAAAGCTCAAGTCCTCTATCTACACTCTATATCTTTTTTTTAAAACATACCGTTCTAGCAATAGGATGAAAGGAAATAGGATATAGTCTGAGGACCTACTTTAAAAGGACTGGAGGATGATAGTGCCTTTTGAAGAGCATGTCCATTTTGATACCTTGTAGTGGTTTTGTAATCCATTTTAATTGTGAGCAGTGACTTAGTAGTTCTCTTTCCTGTTTTAGGCACTTACAGACTGAGATACGCACCTCCCCCTCCCCCTTCCAATGATACCTTGGATTCTGCAGACTGAAACAAGTAAACATTGCCTACTTAAACTGAAGCTTGGGAAATTGGGGGAAGGTGTGTGTGGGAGGGGGAGGTTGGTCTTGTGTTTTGGGACATTCCCGGTTTTATATTCTTTTGGAATTTTTTATTGCTTTTGCACCTCTGTTCCGTACAAAAAGAAGAAAGCTGAGTCCCTGGTCTCCTCCTGGTTCTACAAGAGGCTTGCGTAATGCATGTAATTCACACACACAGCCAAACAATCAGACAGAGCATTCGAACCATGCTTTTGCACTGAAGACTTGAGACATGTGCAATGTTTACTGCAGTTAAAAAAAAAATTCCTCTGACCTCTGACATCACTGGTGGAGCAGCCATATGGTGAAAGAAGAAACTTGGTCATGTTCCCCACCACAATCTTCTTCCCTCCCTCCCTGTTCTCCTTATGCTGCTGTTTTCTTTTCTTTCCTTGGTTGTCCATGTGGATTTGTTGGACTTGCATGAGTGTTTAACAGTTCATACAGACCCTGCCCGTACTCTAAATTTAATGCTCATGAATTGAGGGGAGATGTTCAAACATCCTATTAGCAGAGTCCAAAGGAAAACACGATACTGTACGTGTACTATACCTGATGATAATACAGATACGCAGCTCTTGAGAGGCCCAAACAAAAGAAAATCCATAGAGCAGGAAGGGGCTGAAACTGTGTGGACTGGAACAGATTTAGAAAAATGAACGAGCTTAAATTGACAGATTTTTCTTCCCTTGTAGCTTTTTAGCCTGTATGTTCAGCAACAAAGGTGAAAAAATGGTATGAATGTTGTACTCAGTGTGTTTGCATTTGTAATGAAAGTTGACAGCATTTTTTCCTTTTTTAAAGCTATTCTACATCGTGTCAACACAGAATGAACATTACTTGATTGAATATTTTTTTCCTAAACTATTACAGTGTTGCATTGTACTTAGAATGTAAATGTTTTATTTCAGACTCAACAAAAGCTATGGTTTTCTACAAAATAGTCAGGTATTAGTATTAGAACCTGTCTACCAAATAGAAAAGTCACTATTTTATAACAATTTACCACTATGCGTAATTACGGTATAATGTGAAAGACTGAAATGAGTGTTAAGATGGTATTAAACATGTCAGTATCATGAGTAAGTAAGTTTAATGCTGCTGTATTTTTTATTTTATTTTTAAAAGCCAATATATGTACTAAATTGCTTCCAGGTAATATTTGATTTCCTAAAGTGCACTGAGGTTATCTGGAAGACGAGTGTGTTTTTTGACTGCTGCATTCAACACCGATGAACAACTACCACTGTATATCCATAGGGTTTGGCATTCCTCACAGTTCATGGCAGAAATGGTTTTTTTTTCTTAAAATCAGACCCAGTGTCCGGTAGAGGGATGAAATAAAAATCAGTCTTTGGTTCAACCGTCTAATAAATTGCTAAACAGAAAACTTGAAGAAAAAAGAAAAAAAAAAAAGCTTGATTACTACATTTCTTCATAGGTAGCATTTATATTTATAGCACCAGTGTACATTTTGAAACTTTTTTCTTGGGGGAGGGGGGGGAAGGGGAGGGAGGTAGATGAAAGCTTTAATTTAAAAAAAAAAAAAAAAAGTTTAAGTAGTAAATGAAAATTATTTTGATTAAAATTTTTATTTGATCTGGGTATTTTTGGACCACTTGAAATGAATGAACTGCGTTTGAGTTGAAGTGAGGGTGTTAAACCACCAATGGACTTGTATTGTGAATTACCTGCCAGTTGTACTTTATGGAACTTATTTTATGATTTAAAATACTGTACTGTAAATAGGAGGTATGTTACCTTCTCTTTATTTGTATGTTTACCATATACTTTGATATTTGAAATGTACTGGAAAGGTCACTTATATTTCTAGAAGAGATTGGATTTTATGCAACCTTTTTCCTTGAATTAACAGCAATAAAAAAAAAGAAAAAAAGTACCTGTGTGCCTGTACTGTCCTTTATCACTGCAAATGATGAATCACTGCTGCTGGGTATAGGGATGGGATCGTGGAGGGTTTTGGCAAGCTCCCATTTAGGCTGGAATTTGTCACTATTGAGACAAAGCCAAGAGTATTTGACTTAAACTGTGGTCAGTGTTGTATCTGAAGTCAAGATACTGTATCTAGATTTAAACTTCTTTAAGATATAGGGGATGTCCTGGTAGAAATAGGTCATCCTTGTGTGATAGACCCAGGACCTGGACCTCAGCCCTTTCAAAACAGGTAAGCCCATCCTAACCTGATGGCTCCTGCATTTGGGTGAAAATCCAGGTTAAACACATTTTTGTTTTTTCACTGCCATGCAAATAATGTGTGTCCTAAGTGACCAGAAAGTGAGATCTTCTATTGATAAAATAAATGAAAGGGCAACAGGAGTTGCTGGGAGTAGGGGAGAAGCTTAGAAAAATTTGCCTGCTTGCAGGGCAGTTGAAGAGTCTGATAGGAATGTAGTTCTGGATGTGCTCAGGTTGTCAGGTTCTCTTCTCAGGAAGAGAAGGGTACTGAGGACTCATCCCACTCTGCTGTAAAGAGTACTTCTGATTCCTACTACTAAGCTGCAGTTTATCTATGGAGCCAAGGGCCACAGACTGTCTTGGATTTTTATCCCAGATTACTCCCCAGAACAATCTACTTCTGGAGAAACCAGTTCAGAGGATGAGGAGGTGAAAGTTGCCCGGACCCAGCCTTTCTTTTTCAGGACAGTTCCCGTAATGGTGGTGGGGTATTGAACCCAGGAGTCACACAGACACCATCACACAGCTTCCATTGCTACAAGTGCTCTGTGTCCCTTCCCTGGGCTCAAGGGAGTGCAAACACCTGTCCAAGGAGTTCATAAATTGTGCTAATACTCTGAAAATGCCATCTGCTACTTACAGTGCCTTCTTGAGTTGCTGGCATACTCATTTGCCTCTGTGCTGCAAGCAGCCCTGACTTTGACAGATCCTGGCTGGGCTTAATTCAGAAGTGTAAAAATACGTACCCTGTGGCACACCAAAAGCAGAAACACCTCATGCTTCTGGTGCTTGTTTTGCTGGAGAGCTGACTGCACTGACTGCACAGTCCTAGCTGGCTGCACCACTGCTGTCTATATAATCAGGTTTCACTCCAGCTGCAGCTCCAGAGATTCTCTCTCCTGCTGAATGGTTTGGAAGCTGCTGAATGCCTGAAAGATAAGTGAGAAAATCCCATTAATTGGTTGGCCTGAGCAGCTATCCAGGCTGTCCAAGAGTGACTCCTGAGTACACTGCGCCTGGTTTGCAGTGCTGCTCTGGATTGGAACCATTTGGTTCCTAAAGCTGGAAGAAAAAATGAATAATGAGGCAGGCATGGGGAGGATTGGAAGGAAGGAGTACATGGGACTGTGATGATGCACTCTGCTTGCTGTGGCTGAACAGATGGCTTCATTTTCCCAGCTAAGTGACCTGAAAATGGCAGGGATGGCCTAGTGCCTTGGTCTTGGCATAGCTGCTTACTACTACTGGAGAAGTGAAGGAACAGCATCTCTGTGTTGTGCCAAGGCAGAGGTGAAGTAAAAAGGTGGGGGAAGGTACATTGAGAACTGCAGAACTTGGCTGGTGCTGAGCTACTTCAGTTTTAGAGAGGTGGAAGTACTGTCATAGTTTCTTTCAGCTTTGCTTGTGGTGTGAGCCTCTGGAGGTGTGCTGGCCTGGGCTTCCTGAGGCTGCTCTCCTGAAATAAGTTTGCCTAAATTCTGTGTGCAAAAAAAAAAAAGAGCTTTGGGCAGCAGAGCTCCCTGCTCAGGGCTGGTAACTGTGGCTGCTGGAGCCAGGCACAATATACATAAAGGCCACGTGGGCTGCCCTTGTGCTTGGCGCGAAGAAGGGGTGTCCTAAAGGCACAGTCATGAGTTTATACTGTAGCTTAAGTGCTGTCTCAGTTTTGTGGAACTTACAGTCCTGTGCTCCTCACATGAGGGAAGAAGGAGAAGCACATCTCGGAGCATTATGCCAGGGTAGCACATTGCCTCTGCCCTTGGCTGCATTCTTCTACCACTGATCAGTGCAGAGAAGCAGGGTTCTCATTTTGGACCAGCTTTTGAGCTGACAGTAGTGGACAGAGCCAAATTAAACTGTACATTGTGGTAGATTAGAGATCAGAATATATTAACATCTGTATTTGGTCCAGCTGAAAGGCTACCTATGTCTGCAACCTCTCACCAGCACTGATGAGTAGCAGATATTTCAGAAGAAAGCATTTCTAATACAAAAAGGCAAGTGGTAATGTTGCCTAGCAAAATAACGAGTGCCAGGTTCATCCTCACAATAGGTGGCAGCATAACTCCACCAGTGGTATATACAGAAATTCCTGACGTACCACTTAAGGTCATAGAAATCACAGAACTTTCTGAGTTGGAAGGGCCCCCCTCAAGGATCATCAGGTCCAGCTCTTAAGTAATCAAACCCACAACCATGGTGTTATTGGCACCATGCTTTAACAACGGAGGTCATCTCAGATGCTTCAGTTTAACTTGGTTTTTGCATCTTCATGCCGTCTAAGTAAGGTTTGACTTGTGATTTTGTAATGCTCGTTTCTGCTGAGTTTTCTCATGTTTATGTATTTTCTCACATGATGAGTATACTACTTGTTACCTCTCAAAAAAATAAGCATGGTAACTGTGTTACAGCAGATTGAGGGATGTGATTCTCCCCCTCAACTCCTCTGTGGTGAGATCTCAGCTGGAGTACTGTGTCCAGCTCTGGGCCAGCTCCCTAACTTAAGGTGGATGTGGACCTGCTAGAGTGAGTCCAGAGAAGGGCCATGGAAGATGATCAGGAGGCTGGAGCACCTCTTCTATGAGGAAAGGCTGGAAAAGCTGGGGGTGTTCAGCCTGGAGAAAAGCAGGCTCTGGGGAGAGCCTTATTGTGGCCTCTGATAGTTACAGGGTGCCTACCAGGAAGGTGGTTTTAAACTAAGAAGGATGATTCAGATTAGATATTAGGAAGAAATTCTTTGTGGGTGGTAAAGCACTGGCATGGGATGCCCAGAGAGGAGGTAGATGCCCCATCCCAGGAAACAGTCAAAGTCAGGTTGGGTGGGGCTCTGAGCAACCTGGTCTAGTGGTCCCTACTCATTGCAGGGAGGTTGGACTAGATGACCTGTAAAGGTCCCTGCCAACCCAAACCAGAGCTAAAATAGCCCAGGTGTCATAACAAATATTGGTGACCCAGGGAATTGCATCCAGATGTGAAAGCTGTGTCTTAAGAACTATTGAGGATTAAAATGCAACTTGCATTTTAACTTGCATTCATACAATGAGAATTGCTTTCTGAGCACCAAGAAGCTTTATTTTTTTTTCTTTTTTTTTCTGGGAGTAATTCCTGAGGCAGTCTGGTTATCTTTGAGGATAATGTCTCTTACTTATCTCTCTCTACTTAGCCTGAAGGTCCATGGATCAGACATTTATCTGGAATATCTCATGTTCGGGAACATTTTGTCCAAGAGACAGAACATAATAAAACTATTATTTTTAATATTGATATGTGTTCCCTGGCTGGCATACAGGGTCACTGTTGTATGAGTGAGTCAATAACACAAGGCACAAAAGCACAGGCTGAAAAACAGTGCTGAACTTGGTAAAAGAAAAGCTGTATCTTAACCACTTGCATTCATCTTAGAACTTCTCTCTGATCTAAAATGTCCATTTTTTATTGACTTTTAAAGTATGCCTTTTTCCTGAGGCAGAGGATTTTGAAGATGGATACAAAGATAAGAATTAACTCCTACCAATGCTCATTGGTGTGACAATGGGGATTGTTGCATTAAAAATTTACTTGCCAATTAGCTTTGGTATTAAAATACTGCTTAGGAACTTCTTAGAAAAAAATTATGTGATACATAATAAATTATAGTTTATATAATAAAATGTTACATTAAAATAGTCTTATGTCATTTGTAGTTTGTTGCCATTTCAACATCTTCAGATTTTTTTCTTGTTTTGACCAAAACTAAGGTTTGAATCCAATGGAAATGTCTAGGCTGAGTAAATATAATGTGTTAAAGTAATTGTGATGCTACCAGAATGCTCCCTTCCTTTCTTTAAATGTTTTTTTACAGGATATGTACAGCACAAGAGCAGACAGCTTAGCAGTTGCAAGACTTCTGGATGAAAACATCACAGGACTTATTTTAATTGCTCCTTTAAGTTCCTGCTCTGAGGTACACCTTGACAGGGACTCGTGGGTATTTCAAACCAGGCATGTAAATCCCGGCCTCTGTTGGCATACAAAATAAAGATCACAGATGAGAAGAGCAGTAACATGAGGAGAAGAGGGCAGGGGAAAGCAACAGCAGCACCAAAAAAAAACTAGGAGTAGGCATTGGGGTGAGACAATTTCCACACATCACTTGATTTCTTACCGCAGCTCAGATCAATTTCATAGCACTGAACTTCAAAGAGCAACTGCATCAGTTTGGTACAAAACCAGCTGAATTCCGCATGTCACCGCAGTGCAGCTGACCAGATCAGACACATAAGAGAGGAGATGAGCCCCTCCAGCAGTCTGCATAGGGCTGAGTTACATGGACATGAGACAGACCAGGACAATACATGCAAAACCTTTACAGTGTTCATGTAATTGTTATGGCTACACAGAGCTAGCTAAGATACTCTTCTGGGTGTTGTCAACCTCTGATGTTTTTTTCCATTTCTCATTTATGTGTGTGCTGGGGTATTTTTTTCATCTCACTTTTGCCCTGATTAGCTTTTCTAAGTCTCTTTCCTGTGTGTGCTAAAACCATGCTCATGATGAAGGTGACAGGGACTGTAATGTTACGGTTCATGGCTTAGACATTGTTATGAAGGATGTAGAGGGCCATTTGAATTGCTTTAGTCTGTGATAGGGGAACTCCCAAATGATAGTACAACTTGCTAATTCAAAATACAATAACCAGCATGAGAGGGTAGCTAGCAGAGTCCAAGCCTGTGCCAGTACCTGCCATTGCAAAGGCAGCTAAATGGGAGCTGGGGCTTTGCGCTGCTCACTGAAAACACGTTTTTCTTCCTTTCTGAGGAAGGATATCTCATTTTTAGCATGTTCTTAGTTGGAGGAGGCAAAGAACAGGATGTTAATTCAGAGTTAGACAGGAAAGTAAATGTGCTTGGATACTCTACAACTAAAGCTTGATTCCCAAAGGCTGTTATGCCTCCAGCACCACTGGGGAGAGCAGCTGCCCTGAGGTGACAAAGCTGTTACTTTGTCCAAGCCAGAGATGTCTAGCCAGCTTGCTGGAGACTGACAACAGCACTTTCCTAAGTTTTGTTCATGATTGTGGAAGGGAATACTATAATGCTTTTATTGCTATCTGTTGCCAGCAGGTTCCTAATGCTGATGACTGCATGGGACAGCTGGTGGGAAGGTGCTGTGTTTCACTGCCCAGTGCAGACCTGTCAGGAGCAGGGTACTCGTGCCCTCATCAGCACTCTGCCTTGGGGCTCAGGATGCAGGGACCGCTGCCCAAAACCTGGCACAGGAGCTTGAAGGAAGAGAATGCTGATGTTCAATTTCTGAAACTTTTTCAAGCACCTCTGTGAGCTGTGTTTTCATTTGCACCAGCAGCCCCATCAGCAAAGACAACAGAAGCAGGAGGTGTTTAGTTTACTTCAGCAGGGACCATCCTGTGGCTTGCAGGTTAAATCTCAACCTGCATTTAGCTGGTGATCTGCCCTCACCTCCCTGCTCTTTCCAGAGCACCTGGGACCCATCGGGCAGGGGGATGCCACCTCCTGGCCAGTGGCAGGTGACACGCACAGCACTTCAGAGCAGGTTTTGATTTGCACGTGGGTGGGGGTGAGCATCCTGCTGCTCATGCTGGCAGAAAAGTGGATGCTGTGATCAGGAGCCATGGGAGGACCACGACTGCTTTCTGGTGGTCTGAGCTGCAGAAGTTCATTTACAAACTTCAATTGATTCTGCTTTTTGATCTATTTTAAAAGCACCTAGCCAGTGGCCTTGTTGCAAGCAAGTTCAGCCTGGGTTGGGATGCAGTAGGTCAAGCTAGCCTGACATTTCCAGTGGCGTGTATAGCCAGAATGTGGTCTCCTAGAATGTTTAACCATTTATTTGGGCCCTTACTTTTTTAATTTCAAAAAAATGCCTTCTTGATTATAACCCTAAAGTTTCATCTTTCAGTGCACATCTTTAACCAGTTTTAGACAAGTTCCATATTCAAAAGACTGCAGTGCTTCAGGCTTTCTCAGTCAGAGGGAAGGCAATGGGAGCCCTCTCCCCCTTCCCACTGGGCGTTGTCACTCACCCTGTATTTTTCAACCTTTTTTTGTTTGGAAATGTATCTAGTTTCCTTCTGAACTTTTTAAAGCTCCTTTCTTCAATGACAGACATGTAACACATTCCATATGCTCTCTTCCCTTTGGTCCGTGAGCTCTTCCCGTCTGTCTCTGATGGAGGGACATGCCAGGCTCCTCCTGTTGCCACTTAAAAGCTGGGAAGCGCCCTCGGTTCTTTAATAAAATTAAACAAAATTAATTTTGCTTCAAACACGCTCTCTCTTGAGCCACACACGGCCTCGCTTTGCTCTGCTTAGGTGTTTGCATATTGTGCCGTATTGTTCCATCCATGCCAGGATATTATTTTTACAGCTGGCCGTGCCTTTGATACAGGGAAACGTGAGAGTTTAAAGGCGGCAGAGGGAGGGATGGATGGCGGGGGAGCCACCACAGCTGCCTGCGCCGTCCCCGAGTGGGAGCTGCGCCGCACCGACCGCTGCGCAGAGCAGAGCACCAGCGGGGTGGCTGCTTGGCAAAGCATGAGGGGAAAATGAGCCAAAGCTGATGCAAAATGAGCAGCTGGGCCTTGGGAGCACTAATGGGCCTTAATGAGCCTGCCCAGCCTCCCCTGGGCCCAGCAGCCCCGGTTCAGCTCAGCCAGGGGCTTTGGTGATGTCCGTGTGCCCCATCCCAGTTAAGTGCTGGCCAGGTCTTCTCAGGTGGGTCTCAGGCCCATGTTTTGGATGTTTCCTTCTTCTGCTGCTGCTCCTGTCTAGACCCCTGGGTGGTCCTTGGGTCTGTCCCATTGCTGCTCTTGCTCTGGGGCTGTTGATGGACCTGTGCCCAACAGCGCGATAAATGGAGAGCCAGAGGAACGTGGTGCTGGTTGGGCCGGCTGGGGCCCTCCAGCGAAGCAAACAGGGCTTTGCAGCCACTTCCACACGAGTGTTTTTACAGCAGTGCAGAAGCCATCAAGCTGTGTGGTTATGGATTTCACTGCTCACTTGAGACCTATTAAAATAAGGTATTACATCGTGTGCCTGAGGCAGCAGGGACAGGTAAAAGAGGACAGATTTGGCATCAGACTGCAGTTGCCTTATCAAAGAAAGCAAAATAGATTTTTCTAATTTACAGATACTGTAGTCTCAGCTAAAAACTCACTTGCCTGTGCTTGTAAGCACTTGGGGTCTAAAATGTCACTTTTCCCTCCTTGAGAAAAGGAGTGGCAATAATCCTGTGGTGCTGCTTCACAAATGTGAATGCAAATGCATTGAGTGCTGGTTTGTTTTTTCCAGAGACGTTCTAATCCTACAGGCTCCTTGTTGCCAGTCTAGGGCTTTACCCGCCCTTTGTTTTACCTGTGGAGAGCAGAGTGGTTCTGGCTGGGCTCTCACCAGTGCGGTGTGCAACAGCACCTGCCAGGAACAACCTGGGCTCAGCTGGGCACACTTATCCAAATGAAAAAAAGATAATTTTCCCCTTCATCTCCACTTCTATTGTGCTGCCTCTGTTGGGTGTCATCTAATTTTTGGCTGCAAACCATACTGTGCTACCACTTCCCATGTTCTCGCCTCAATTCTCTCACAGTGAGGCAATGGGATCAGCCACAAAATCCCTGCTTCCAGGCCTGCTGTTGGATGAGTTGGACAATACTTTCTCTTCCCTGGTTATGCCATTTTCCTGTGGTTTCCCTCAATTTCATCTCCTTGTGAGTCTCATATGCTGCTGTTTGTCTGCCTCAGTGCGCCCACAATGACCTTGCTCCATCCTTTTGTTTTGGGTTTCACTGGCTGTAAGTTATTTCACTTTAAATTAGTTTATGTATTTTCGTTCTGTGTTGTTTATTATAGAATCATGTTCTGTTTGGATAATGTCATGTTTTGGCTCAAAAGGCTTTAAAAGTTCAGAAAATGTAGCTGGAGACAAACTGTCTCTCCAGATTCAGTTTCTTCTGAGCATCAAGCAGACTGCCCTTGTCTTCACACCCGTGGGGAGCATCAGCAGCAGAGGGGAGACAAAGCCTGCCTGTGCCCAGGACAAGGGGCATTGAACAGCAGTGGTTCCTGCCCCTTGTGGAATTTGAGTGGAAACTCAGGTATGGGTGTCCTGGGGTGACTTTATGATAGTGGTATCCCCAATTGTCTGGTTTATGTTATATATTAAGTTCTGCACCTTTAAGACTGGCTTTGAGAGCAAGAGAGGGGGAAGAAGAAGCTCAGAGTTTGTGTTAAGGAAAAACATCACTCCCCCACATCCCGGGCCTGGACTGTGGTGTCTGCAGCACGGACAGACAGCGGGACAGAGCTTTTCTCTGGCTTTTAGTTAGTTTAGCTAGCTGAGGTAGAGGAGTTCCCTGGACCTTTGTTTTTTTTCCAATTTTCTTGGATCTGTGCAAGCCTGCTCTGGACTGAACACCCAGCCTAACCCCGGGAGCTCAGGCCTGGGGCCCACCGGGGCCTGGGCCTCGGCACTTTCCAGCGCCGGAGGGACTGATAAGAACCTGAGTGAGCCGAGCTACACCACATGAAAAGGACTTTTCTTCCTAGATTTGCCATCCCATGTAACTGCGAGAGGTTTTATTATTTAATATTATTCAATTTCTGTTAAATAAACAGCTTTTTCCACTTCTCTCCAAGGAAATTTTTTTCCTTTCCCAGACCAGTTGAGGGGGAGGGGTCATTTGAATTTTTTTTTCCCTGGGGAAACCCCCATTTGGAGTTTCTCTCCCAAATTTGCCCTGAACTAGGACAATGGGCAAGGTGCTCACTTCTGTGGTCACTGGAGCTAAGTGGGTGGCAGGAGAGTGGCTGAGCTGCAGACTGGCGTGACACATGGTGGAAGTGCACGTGTGTTCTGGATCCTTCTGCTGCCCAAGGGCCCAAGCAGGGCTAAACTTGGTTGTGCTACAGCCCAGGAGAAGCACGAGGCTTGGCAGCAAGCACTGGTGGAAATCTCACCCAGCACAACAGGGAGACCTAAGTGGCTCAGCAATGCTCTTGTCCTGTTTCTTCTGCCTGGAAGCTGCCTTCTTGTCCTCCCTGAGGTACTTGGGGCATCTTCTTGGGCCAAAGGACCTCTGAAGCCACCACCAGCATTTGGGGTTGAGGCTGTCCTTCCCTGACAGGCTTATCTATTTTTTCAGTTTTAAACAAAACTACAGCTTGTGGTTTGAAGGTAGGCTGAGAGTGCTTCTCCTTTCCTCTAAAATTTCACATCTTCATGCTGAAGTGACAGCTGAAAAGAGAACAACAGCAAAAAGCTTCCAGATTAATGTACACAGACAAACCAAAAGCCAAGCAATGAGGTTCACTCCTTCCTTGTGCCTGCCATCAAGGCTTTTGCTTGCGTGTCTCCATGATTCCTATAGGTCCCTTCCAACTCGGAATATTCTGTGTCTCCAGCAGCTCCCAGTGAATGCTGGTGAGGTGGGAATATGTTGTCATCTCCTGCCCCAACCCTGCAAGTGCCACCAGGTCTTAGAGGTCCCACAGGACTGTGCTTCAGCTGGTGGCCTGTCATTCCCACCACTGACACAAATGTCCTCTTTAAGCAAAGCAAGAACCACAGTATGCCCCCCCTTTGATATTTATCATTGCAATTTTCTGCTAAGCTGCTGTCTCCTCTTGTCCTACTTAATGCTCTTTTATTGTTGCAGACAGGGGGGCTGGATGAAATCAGTCCAGGTGTAGATGTCTAGCACCATTTGAGGAAACTTGGTACCCCCCAGCAGGCCTTCAGCTGCCTCTCCAGGGATGTGAATGTCTCCTGTATGTCTTGAAACCTATTTTCAGTCACTGCATTGCCGCCACCAGTAGCTGTGGGTGGCTCTGGTGGCAGTGAGAGACCCAGGGGCAGGCAACTGAAGGAGGCCCTTAGTGCACACCCTTTACGGGGGGGATGTGGACATGATTTTCTGAGCCCGAGAGAGTTTTCAGCCTGTTGGTGGCTAACCTCTGGCTGCTGTGATTGAATCCACACTTCTCTTTCGTGCCCACAAGTGACAGGGGACCAATAAGCAAAATGAAAACCATCCACTGATTACCAATTTTATTTATTTTTATCAAATTTTCCCTCAGTTGTACTACCTACAAATGGAATTGCATCCAAAGGGACACACACCTGCTGGAGTCTGATAGCCGAGCTTGACACCACCACTTCTGATGGGGCTCCCCTCTGTCTCTGGTGTTATGCACTCCCCTTCTCTTTCTCCTGCTTTCTCCTTTCCATTCTAAACATGGTCCAGGAGGAAGGGTCAATGCAGCCATGTGCATCATGCCCCGTCCTGCTCGGAGGGAAAGCTGTCCTAGTCTCCCAGTATCCAGCTGTGGGGATATTTGTGGCATGGGGCTTTTTACTTTCTCCTTCTGAGTTTACAGACTATGACTCAAGGAGGTAGTTACACTATGTAGACAGGTCTTAAGATTCAAGTTATCTGAGCACTTAAGAATTCTTTTTATAATTACTTCCACAGCTCCATGAGACAAAGAAATGCTTTTGTCCCTCACCGTACTGATTGTAAACAGCAGTGTGAAGCTGAAAGCGTAAATCCTCTCATCTGCAGCAGGCATTTGCTCTAGGAGAAATGTGTCCAGCTGGTGTCAGCAGCCCGGGATCCGTGCTCCTGAAACCAGTCTGTTTGATGGCTGTGGGATGGGGCTCACAACAGAGCTCAGCCGCATGCAGCTGATGCCTCTGACCCATGGTGCACAAGAAAGACTCGTGGGGGATGTGAGGGTGGGTCACAGTGAACATGAAATGGTTGACTTTGTTTCTCGGTGTAATGAGAAAAAAGAGAACAGAGTTGCTACCCTGGACTTGAGGAGAGCTAACTTTAAGCTATCTGGGAGCTATTCAGCAGGGTACTCTGGGAATCTGCTTCTGAGGGCCTCAGAGTTCACAAGTGCAGGTCAATTTTTAAGAATCACTTTTAAGATGCGCAGGATCAAGCAATGTCACTGTACATCACCACTGTAGAGAGTGGAGGGTGTAAGTGGGGCTGAAGGGCCACCTGTGCTGAAAATTGCAGGTGTTTTGCCACTGTGAGCTGTTCTTGCTCATCTTGGGGAGTTTCTGCTCAGAAACCTGTGTAACAAACCAGGTGCCCTTGTCCCTTAAGCTTGGTCTCCTCTTGCCCTCTCTGAAACCTGGATAAATAAAAGCTCCTTTAAGGGCCAAAATAAAAAATTAGAAAATAGCTGTTCTCTAGGCACAACTGACAGTTCTCTTTTACCATAAATTTGTGGTGGCTTCTGCAAAGGCTTCCAAAATCTTATCCTAAGAGGAGCTGGGTTGTGCCTATAGGACTTAGGGGCAGCTTTGCCATGTGCCATGTCTGAAATGCAGCGTTGGCTGTGCAGGCTCAGCTGGCCAGAAACAGAGGGCAGAGTTAGCCCTGACTTCCTGGATGGGGAAATGAGTACAACAGTAATTGGCTTTATTCCCTACTGCCTCCAGTCTGCCTCACAGAGGGGTTTTAATGCTCTTAGTCATGGCAATTGCTCCTGCAAAACCCAGGGTTGGTGATTTTGTGAGTGGGAACCTCAGCATTCATTTGCTTCCCACTCAGGGACCCTTTGCCAGTGTAATCCCCCCCCCACTGCCAGTGCTGCTTCCTTGGCTGTGTGTGGTCCTTTTGCCAAGTCCCATCATTTCTTATTTTTGGTTAACATCAGAATGGAGCTGCAGAATAATTGCTCTTTCACTTTGCTGTTAAATAGGCCACGCTGCTCGTCTGCATAAATGTTCTCTTCATGCATGCTGTCACTCTGCCTCGCAGGCTTCTTGGAGGGGGAAAAAAACCCAAACCACTTTATTTTTCCAAAAAGATGCCTTTTCTTCCTTGTGAATTGCCCCTGTTCTGTGTGATAGCCAGCAATTGGCCCCAAAGGATGAATACTAAGCTGCTTTGCCAAGGTGCAATTCAGCCATAAGGCATCCCATATATCCAGGGCTGTCCTGTGAGACCTTTCAGGCAGAGGATTGAAGCCAGGGCGAGGCCACCTCAGCAGTCCACCCCACTCAAGCGCTCGACCTTAAAGCCAAAGCCAGGTTTTAGCCACTGGCGTGCAAATCCCAGTAAGACGGGCAGACGAGCTGCAGATGCAAGTCAGTCTTCTCCAGGATGAAAGCTTTTGCTGTCAAGCTGTTCAAAGGGAAACATCCTGAGGCTGAAAACTGCTGGTGTGCACTGGCTCCTGCTCCAGAGGCTGGTCACGTGCCTCGGCTTGCCTCAGACCCACAGGGAGCGAGGGATGGATGGATGGATGGATGGATGGATGGATGGATGGATGGATGGATGGATGGAGGCAGAGAGTCCCTGGGGAAGGGTACAGAGGAACAAGCCAGGTATTGCAAGGCTGGCTGCAGATCCCCTACCCTGCTCGCCTCTACCTCCCTGCCCAGAGGCAAATGTGTTTGCCTCAAATGCAATAGAACTTGGCCAAGAAATGCACAAAGCTCTGGCTCTGCCATGAAGCAGAGCACCAAAGGATTTTCCCTCCTTGCTGGAGAGCTTGCCTGCAGAGATCATGCGGCTGATCATATCTAATAGTGTTTATGTGACCTGATTACTTATCAGAATAAAAGCCAGCTCGGCCTCCAGTCCTGGTCAGTTTTACTGCAATGTTTTCTCAGTGCACGGAGGCCACCCTGAAGGAAACGTGTGGAGAAAATTGGACCACGCACCCTGCTGGGCTGAAGCCTGTGCC
The DNA here is from genome assembly GCF_001522545.3 of Parus major. Lineage (NCBI taxonomy): Eukaryota > Metazoa > Chordata > Aves > Passeriformes > Paridae > Parus > Parus major. Next base: position 68,705,461 of record NC_031769.1, on the reverse strand, counting down.
ACTCTTGCAGAGCTAAGGTGGAGTTTGCTACAAAAGGAAAAGAGAAAAAGGAGGTGGAAGTCAGAGCTTGGGGGAAAAGGAACCATGTGGAGGAGAGAGGATGCATGTGGGAGCAGCACCCGTGCCTGGAGGGGCAAGGAAAGCGGGATGTGAGAGGTTTGCCTGGCGTGACTCCGCATATCTGGAGGGAAAGGGGAGCGGCACCAAAGTGGAGAGGCCTGAGATCGCTGCTGCAGGCTGTGCTTTGCTTTGCTTTGCTTTGCTTTGCTTTGCTTTGCTTTGCTTTGCTTTGCTTTGCTTTGCTTTGCTTTGCTTTGCTGGCACAGAGTTAAGGGCAAGCACAGGTTTTGCATTTTAAAATGGTGAAGAGGAATGTAGGGGCTTAAGAGACATCATGAGACTCCTGTTCAAGGCTTGCAACCTCTTCCATCATCCACAGCTCACTGTAGACTTCTGCTCCAGACTGACCTAGCTCTGCTAGAGTGGTAATCAGGTTGGATTTTGTCCTACTTCTCTCAATAAATGGTTTGGAAGCCTCCCTGCTCTGACAATTAGGAACCAGCTAAGAAGAAGGGAGCAGCCACATGGGATCAGCTTGGAGGATCCTTCTGAGTATCGTGTGCATTAGTCAGTACCATATTTTAGTGGGAAAAGCAAGACCTCTTAAATTTAGAGAAGCTAGATTATAACCAAAACAAACAAATCTTCAGCCACTCTGGAAGAAAATATGAAGCATTTGTGAGGCCACATCTAAGTGTGCTGTGTCCAGTTGCAGGGTCCCTGGTACCAGAGCAGGTCCAACAGAAGGATGTGGCATACAAGGAGAGGACAAGAGAGCTGGGTTTGTCCACCCTGAGGAAGGGAAGGCTGAAAGGAGACTTCAGTGCTGTGTGACACTACCTTGTAGGAAATGCAGAGCCAGACTCACCTTGGAAGTGCACAGTGAAAGGATGAGAGGCACCAGATTGAAGTTATGTACAAGGAAATCCCAATTAAACATTAGCAAACAACTTTCACAGGGTTGGTGGTCAAACTGTCTCCTGCAGGGATGCGCAAAGCTCTCCCAACAAATGCTTACTCTGACTTTAAAGCTTAAAAGTGTTTTGGGTATGGATGGGGTCAGACAGTCCCTTCTGACCTTATTTGTTGTCTGACTCCATGTACTGTTTATAGGTATACCTGAATTTTTTGTTTCATTTATATGTTTACCTGTAGCCTGGGTAACTGTAAGTGTAATCACCCGTGTCCAGGATCTCTTGCAATAAAACCCCATTTTCACTTCCTTGTGGTACTACCAGGTACCACCCATTTATGCTGAAATTGCCAGTGAAGCTCTTTGTGCACCATCTTTTCTTTCATGATGGCATCCCTTTCCCTTTGCTGTTCCCGTGCTGTATTTCAAAGGATGACATTTCTGACAAAGCCATGAGCAAGAGCCAGCTGGTGGGGTGGAAGCCAGGCAGCACCTCCAGCAGATGTGGCTGACAGGGTTATCAGGGTTGGTGCTCCAGCTGTGCAGATGATCAAGGCTCACATGAGCTCAGCTCCTGGGTCTCCTTTCTGTGGTGGTCCTTTTTCCCAGACAGTGACATGGCTAGCCACATTTGGGTCTCTGAGTGCAGCAGGGGTTGGTGGGAGCTCTGCTCTCACATCTCCAAAACCCTGGACCCCAGGGGTTTGTTGGCCAGAGGGGGCCTGTGGTTTGTGCAGTGGCTCTGTATCCACAGCCTGGGGACAGAGTCTGGCCTCTTGGTGTCAAGGCCAATCAGGCAATTACAAACCAAGGTGGGACAGCAGGTCCAAAAGGAAGTAGGTCCTTCCCCTCTGCTACCCACAGAAGGCCAATTGCTCTGCATTCATCACTCTCTGAAACCAACAGCAGCATGCTTGGTTAAAATGTCTGTGACCTCCACACCACCCTCTGTGATGCTTTAACTATATCAGGTGAAAAACATATCTCAAATGAAGCAGGTGGGGCTCTGGGCCATGAGCAAGCCCTTCAGCATTATTGTCCATATTGCCCTCTTTGCAGCCTGGCCTTTAATGCAGAAAGTGGCACTTAAAATGGACAGTCATACTCGAAGGACCAACACTCTCACTTGTGAACCCTACATGAACCCAGGAAAAAATCAATAAGTGGTTTAAAAAGACCAGCAAAATAGCATTTAATCTCCTCTCTGTCAGCAGATCTGCAGAGCAGGTTTAGGGTTGTTTTGCATCAGGGACTGAAAGCCATGTAGGATTGCCTGCAGGTGATTAGGTTTTGTTTTAAAACTTTAAACAAACATGAAAATCTTAGTATAAGCTTCTCTAAGATTAAGCACTCATGAACTTGGGAGAAAGAGCACAAGGCTGGGATTCAGGAGATTTAGGATTGCTGTCTTCTCCACCACTGTGCTACTTGGAGTGTGACTATGTCCTGCTTTGTTCAAGCCAGATTGTTCCACTGAAATCGGAAGGCATAAATTAATCTGGGAGCTCAGGACTTAAACACCATCAGGAGGCATTTGCTGGGGTTTCTCTCCACTGCTGCCTGTGAGGCATTGCAAGAGCTCTGGGATAAGGACTGGTCCTTACATGTTTGTAAAATGATGAGCTCTGATCTTTATTGCTCTTCTCTGAGGGTCCTTATAAGGAGTTGTGTTGCCACATACCAGTTGCTGGTGTCCACACTTTGTCTTTGTCTGGAGATACTGAGCACAGCTTGAGGTCTGTGGCTGTAAAGAGAGACAGCAATGTCAGTGACTGGGGTGGGCTCTGGTGTTGTGCAGCCAAGAGCTCCAAAGAAGCTGAAATGCTTTTTCAGGTTGTGTGACCAGTGCCAGAGCCCTGAGCCTGCTAGGAGCCACTGGCAGCAGGGCACACACAGCCCCACTCTGTGCACAGCTCTTCATCCTTGTGTGCACATGCACAGCCTGTGTGGGAGAAGGTACATCAATTAGGTGTTTCCTCCTCCTCCTTTTTTTTCCTTCCTTTTTCTTATTTTTTTTTCTTCTTTTCCAAAACAAATAAAAAGTGTTGAGCTTGATGAGAGTAAAAAAAAAAACCCATATTATCAGACTGTGCATTCCTGCCCCCAGTGAAGGCTGTTGCAGAGCTGGCACTCACTCTGTCCCACAGCTCATGGACAGTGGCACCTGACTTGCTTCCTTCTCTGGGTGGAGCTAAACCTCTTGCGTGGCAATACCTCTGCTGACCCCGGGTACAAAGGTTGCTCAGTGCTTGTGTGTGGCCAACGAGAGCGGGTTTTCTCCTCCTCTTTTCATGTGACATAAACAGGAATGACCCAGGGTTTATGAATCCCAAACGGAAAACGTCAGGAGTGGAAAGCAGAGCTGGTCCAGAAGCCACGTTTCCATTTGCAAGAGTCATTTTGGGCAGTGGCCATTTGGGACTTTGGAGCAAGAGCTGTTAGTTTTTCCTGTGAGTAAAACAGCGTCCACCTGTGCAGTGCAAACCAAAATCATCATTGTCATAAACCTGCTTCAGCTTCTGGCCTCAATTCCTTCACAGTCTGTAGGAAAAAGAGGCTTGTTCCCCGTTTGCCCAAACAAGCAAGTGGTGTTTGATGTGTGCACACAGTCGGGCAGGAAGAGGGATGTGCGGTGTAGAATCCTCTTGTGCTCACAACACGGCTTTGATTGCACAGTTGTATCACGGATGGGGACAATACCAACAATGTTGTGTAACAACAGAAGGTTTTGCCAGAGTTACACAAAAGCTGGATCCCTTGCTGTACATCAAGAAACTGTAACTGATTTATTCCAGGTAACAAAGCGCACCCTAAACAGTGGAAGCTTGGTACATTACACAGACATCCCCCCCCGCCCTGCAACTGTCCCAGTATAGATGATAATATTTTAATTTGTTTTGCATCAAGATTAATGTGCTTGACATAAGTGAGAGAACAATGATAACCCTTCTGAACTACTGTGTGGTGTCTGCTCCAGTGGAAGGTGCAAGGTGCCTAATAGCTTTCCACGGAGACCTCATTTGTGAGCACAGGGAAAAAAAATCAAAGTGGCAGCAAAATTCAAGTGCATTGGATGATGGTGATAACTCCAAAAAGCATACTTCTACATGTGATCACAGTAAAACCTAAATTTTCCACTTTGAAAATCAAGGGAAAGTAATCCTAATCAAACCTGGCTTCTTCAAGGTACACCAGAAATATCCAGGGCCACCCATGCTGTCAAAGGAGCACAACCCAGGCAAATTAAAAAAAAAAAAAAAAAAGTTTGCTTTTCCTGTTAATCTGGTTTATATAGAGAGGTATGATCTAGAAGAGCCCTGGTGATCTTTGTCTTAGAATCCTTTTCCAGTTGCTTCTAGAAAAAGCCTGCTGTAAATCCCTTGCAGCTGCAGCAGGGTAGTTCTGGGATACAGATGAGGTTGCCATCTTCTGCCACGTCCCCATAGGCTCTTCTAGAGGACAACCACCTCCAGGTAGAGACACCTAAGTTCAGCTAGGAGCCTCATAAGACCTGGCTGGGAGGGCTGAAGACTCTTCTCCACATAACACACACTGCAAGGCTTTTGGCAGATGTGCTGTGGCTGACAGAGTTGCTGTCAGCAGCCTCTGCCCTCACCACAGAAACCCCCTGCAAGGAAGCCCTGGCCACAGATAAGGATCTGGTGATGGCTCCAGGGAAAACAGAGATAGATTTCTGCTGTACATGGGAAGTCAGAAAGAATCTGGTACTGGAGTCAGGTTAGGAAAGACCAAGAAAGAGGCCACACTCATGATTGAAGCATTCAGCCACTAAATGCCCTGTTAAGGTGCTGATGTCACAAGGATGGGGAAATCCACATCTGTGATATGATGTTTACTTGGCTCTGGAGCTGTAGCATGAAACTGGTGCAGATGCTATGAATTGAAAGTGTTCATCAGGACTTACACATTACTGCAGTGAAAACCAAAGTCAGGAGTTGTCCCCCATCACAAGAGTGGGTTCACATAGTCATGAGATTTCATCTCTTGCTTTCAGTGTCTGCATTTTATATCAGTTCCCCATGATTAAATGAAGAATACAGCATGATTTTATAGCACAGCCTGTGCTTCTCATAAAATCTCTTGGCAAGAAAGAATTTTTCTCCTGATACACAGTGAAAACAGCAAGGCTTTTTCTATAACCACAAAATGATTGTTCTAGATCTACTACTGAACCAAGCTCTTTCTCTTTATGTCCTTTATTTCTTCGCAGTGATCACTGCAATGAAAAATGTTTGAAAGGCAAAATCTTGTGATAGAGTTTATCCAAGATATTTTTGTGTTCATGGGGCACATTGCTGACAATTGCTCTGTGCTTCATGACAAGTCCAGAGAATAGTAAACTACTAGGAAAGAGATGTTTCCATTCCAAAAAAGAGCATCTATGCCCCTCAGTCAGAACCTGTCTGTACTTACCAAAGCAGGGCAAAAGAAATAATCGTCCATACATTTTGTAAAAGCTTTGGATCTTCTTTACTTCCCTGCAATTTTTTAATTCTTCTTAAGAGAAAATAAGTGCAAAGCCCCTTTCCAAATTCTGAGATCTGATTTTTTTTTCAGAAGCAGCACCAAGCCAGAGTAGGACATTACCAGGATTCATGGCATCCCAGTCAAAATCTGCACCCTGCATCAGGCAAGCCAAATTCCCATTAGCACCTGAGGTTCAGCCAGCAATACAATTCCTGTTTCCCTTTCTGTCCTTTTTCTTTGAGCTGATTCACCGCCTCTGTCACCCCCACACACCGGGTCAGCCTAAGGACTGGGGCCAAAGGAAAGAATTATCCTCTTGAGCTGGTACCCAGAGGAATGCCTTAGGTTCATCTGCCAGGAGCGGGAGGCATTGCTCCTGATGCAAAAGAAGTTCTACAGTTGCATGTGCGGTATAGAGAAGTTAGAGAACCGCCCTCGTGTTATAATTACTTGGCTTCCTCGTTAGCCTCTTTTCAAGCCCTAAATGACCCAGATGGAAAGAACAGTGCCTCTGCTTTGCTCACCCACAACTAGGAAGGAAACAAGTTTAAACTGTGTGTGTGCTGTCTGTGGCAAAGGGAAGACTCGTGCCCCCAAAATTACTCCTAATAGGACTAAATAGTGTTTTGCAACCAGGCTCTGGGCAAGCAATGAGGTGCCGTGGAGAGGTTCTGCTGCATGCTACCACCAAAATGCCAGCGTGCTTTTGCATGTATCATGCTATTGTTATTGTTATAATGGCAATTAATGAGCTGTAAACAAATTATATGTCTCGATACAACCCTTTAATGAGCTGAGGTGCATACCTAGTGGTAGGTAAAAGGTAAAACAACAGCACTAGACAAGTTTCTGGAGCCATTACAAGTCATTTGCAAGTGCAGGCATCTGAGTTTTGCAATCTCACTCATCTTCATTTCCTTCGAACTCTGCATCCTGCCAGCGACAGCAGGCTCTGGCTTCTCTTTTGGAAAGGTTTGCCTTTACTCAGCTCTCTTGTTCTGGCTGTGCTTGTGCAAGCATAGACAAATGTTTAACTCCATTGATATTTCTAGCCTGGAGTAAAAGAGAAAAGCAAGTCTTCTGTGGACAGTGATTATTATTTTCTCCTAAATTTGCCCTTTTAATTATTATGTGAAGAAATTAGGGTTATATTTGCCTAAGGGTGCTACTTTTGTTACGTGCTTTGCAAGTGCCTGCTGCTCTAAGCTTTATTAGGCAACTTTAGCAAATCGGAGCACGTTCCTGAGCCCTCCCCACTTATCCCACAGCCTCATGTTTTTGTGATCTGCCCTAGGCGCCGGGAGCTGCCTGGCAGAGAGCTCAGAGGGACCCTGAGGAACAAAAATGAGAGCAAAGGGATGTACTGGGCAGGTGCCTGCTAAGCAGGACCCCTCGAGCCCGGGCTGTGGCAGCCAAAAAGGTGTGCGGGTTCCTGGCAGGCAGCTCAGTGAGGGGGGATAGGGGCACACAGGAGATGTCGGGAGCCCCAGCCTCGCTGTAAAGAAAGAGAAATCCACGTGCCAGCAAACTGCTGTTGAGTAAAGCAGCACACCTGCAGCAGGATGCCAGGGAAAAAGAGCCTGGCAGTGGAAAGGCACACTGCAGGGTTGAAGGGATGAGGCAAGGCAGTTTGTCCCAGGACACTGAGTCCACGGGCTCTGAACAAGCACAGGCTCCTGCATCGCAATGCAGCCCAGCGTAAGGAGCACCTGGCCCTACAGGTCGTGGGCACTGCATGGACTCAGAGGCACAGCAAGCCCCTGGCACGCTGATGGTGGCATGACAAAGCCTGCTGTGGCACAGTGCTTGCTGGCTTCATCTCCCTGGGAATCTTAAAGCCCTTTTGAATCGTGTTTTGGGGAGATAAAAAAAGCCCAGCACAAGACAAACCCAACCTTCCAGCTCTGTGGCTTAGAGAAATTATGTGAGCTCAGCTGATCTTGCCAGTGGGAAATGCTGTCTTCTCCCAGAGCAATGTCTGCTATGAGAAGGAAAAAAGTAGGATGAAAAAAGGGTTGAAAAAGAAAAGGGGGAAACAAAAAGATCATTTTACAGTGAGGGTTTAGGAATGTTTACCTACAACAGCAGCTCATGCCACGGCCAGGGTGAGCAGGGGCCAGATGCTGGGTTACTGCTTGTACACAGCTGCAGGTGCCTTGAAATGGGAGCAAAACCCTCTTCCAAACCAGGCTTTGCCATTTGGGGAAAGATGGGTACACAAACCGTGCAAAATGTAGGTCAGGGCCACGGGTAAGTGCTGGGGTGCTCTGCAGGGACCTGTGTGATGGACTAACCAAGTCGTACAAAGAGAAAACATATCAAGATCCTGTACAGCTGGCCTCAGCTTGTATCACTCACTAAATATTTGATGAATGCTAACTGCCTAACCTACTTTTCTCCTCTTGCCTACCGCAGTGTTGACTGTCTCCTCCATTTTTTCTCTATTATTGATGAATTTTGAGGAAGACCCTGTCTCACAACAAAACCGTGATCTTAAATGTGAGATAAAAAAGGAAACACTAAAAGGGAAGGTAAAACAGACAACCCCAGAAAGAGGAAAGCAATATTCAGCAAAAGGAAAATATAAATTGAGTGGTGGGGCACTATCACCATTTTACAGTAGAATGGAAACCAGAAAAATCTGGTGATGAAAGTATGTGGAGAACCACATTAATCTTCTGTCCCTTCCTAAAAAAAAAAAAAAAAAAAGAAAAGTAAAATTGGCTTCACCCTGGGAATTGCACAGGCATGAATCTTGCTGCTATAACTATATGGAAGAATTGCCAAGGAACAGCATTCTATATGAAATTGCTTACTGTGTAATTTTAAAGTTCTGTACTAATTTGTGCAATATCTAGCTTTGCCACCATAAATATTCATGAAGGAGAGAGAAAAGTGGGTGCAGGCAGGGCTCCATGTGGCAGAAGGGTTTTTATGTGACAGGGACTTCAGTAAGGTCACTCAGTGCATGATTCTCCTCCTCCTGCTGAGAGCAGAGATTGCTGAGCCAAGGTTCTCTATGGCCTTATCAAAATCAGGGAAAACAGATGAGGAGCAATAAAAATAAAGCACAGTTATATTGGATCAAGTCCCACAACAGCCCTTGCTCCAGTATTTCAGAAGCCAGGGTTCAGTTTAATCAAGCATAGCTTTCCTGAGCAGAGCTGCTCATGGAACTTCCGGGGATGCATAGTGGCTGCTCTGTTAAGAGCCATTTTCTTAATTATTAACAAAACATGGTTGGCTTGTGCTTTTTGGTGAGCCAAAAAGGAGGAAGAAATAGTGGGTAGAGTGGCAGAGAGCAGCCACTGGCTGTTTTCAAAGGTTATGTCAAATACCTGCACCCTGGCATTCCTGTTACCCTCTCCTTGTCTCTCGCTGTGCTGCCTCGGGGATGCCCCTGCTCCCCAGTTCGAAACAGCACAACAGCTCTGGCATTAATGGTATGGCTGAGCACTGAGTTTCTGTAGGGCTGATTTATGCTGCAGGAAAGTGTTTTTCACCCTGAACCAACTCCTCTCAATGAAACAACACTGTGAGATATTGGCCTCATCAGTCCTGCGAGCTGGGGTGGGACATGGTGGGCCAGGGATGGCCACATCCATTTGGATCTGCGAATGCACGAATCTCTTGTGCTGGCTCCATGAGCAAAGCCTGGACCACGCTGTTTCCATGAAATCTGCTGATCTACTGTTCTATTTTACTACAGTGACACATACCAGGGAATGACTCACTTATTTGCTCTCTAAAACCTTTTATTCTTTAATTGTTGCAGTCTTCCATCCTCAGCACAGGAGGGAAATGCCCAGGAAGAGGACACCTGGCAAGCCAAGCACGTACAAAGCATTTCCCCAACATGCAGGGGCAAGCAAGGGCCAAGGCGTAAACCAAGAGGGGATTATCAAGGGACACCAGGAACCACATTCTAACGTGAATCACATCAGGAATCCCATTCTATGACTCTATGATCTCAAATTCCTGAAACAGGAATGCTTTCATCGCGCTCCTTCCTGTAGAAGAAATGTTTAGCACCCTTGGTTTCTACTTCTCTTCCCCAAAACACCAGTTGCATGGGGGTAGGTAAGACGAACACCAGCAGCACCAGTGGGAAAGATGGGTGACTCTAACAAGGGAAGAGTTCATGCAGAAGTTAATTATTTGCAAATTGGCAGTGATACTTTGACCTCAGATACTTGAAGATCTGGCTAATGGCACCTTTGGGCCACGAGTAGTTAGTTGTCTGCAAGACTTGATGGAGGATGAGTCAAACTGTGACTTGGTATGGAGATGGACAAATAAGGTGACTGCCTTTAAAACTTAGGGCAAAGGCGAAAACTGGCCAGCTTCATGTCAATGCCCTGTAAATACTGGAGCAAATAATCAAATACGGACTAATTCACACTTGGTGATAAAAGGAATGAGCACTAAATGAGCTAAAGCAAATTTATGGCAACCATCAGTCTTATAGAAAGGAGAGGCAGTAGATGTCACATGTCTTGTCTTCTGAGTGCTTTTCACAGTGTCTCTGATGCCATTCTCATCATAAGTAAGCTCAAAAGAGATATTTACGAGAGGCTGACACAAGGCATGTCAAATTGTAGCAAGAGGGTGAGTGACAGCAGGCGCAGTGGCTGTACCAGGAACAGCAGGGCAGGCTGATACCAGGGCTGGCATCATCACTGATGGGATGCCAGTGATGTTGCTGAGGGGACACTGTGCTGGCCTAGGGGGAACACAGGATGCAATTCAGAATGGGAACAAGCTCCTGTGAGATAGTGCTAATAGGCAGGAGCAATGGACAAATCCAGTCAGGCAATAGCCTGGCTGGCAGACTGCTGGGCAGGAACCTAGCTTGTGAGCTGAAGCCTGGGAGCACCGTGTTTCTGAGACAAAGGCAAACACCACACTGTGGGGTACAAACAAGGGTATGGCTCACAGGGTGCAGGCACAAGCCCTTTCCTCTACCCTGCTGCAAGTGAGGCTGGTTTTGGGGTATGGCTCTCCCAGAATGAGAGCACCCCAGCTGGACACAGAGGCAGCCATGTGGCTGACAGGAGGCCTGGAGAACATCACTTATGAGGAAAGTCCAAAGGCATTGCCTTTGTTCTGCCTGAGGAAGGCAAGAAGGGTATTCAACATGTGGGGCTGCAAAGCAGAAGGCAATTATTCTGCTCTCTGCCTGTGGAGCAGCAAGGCAGTTTCGGGTTAGTCACTGGGAAATAATTATAGCTGGTCAGGGCAGTGGGGCAGAGGACAGACAGCAGCCAGACATGGAGGCGATGGAGCCTCCGTCGCTGCATATCTAAAAGACAACCTGTTGGAACAACAGGGGTACACTTTATATATTATTGTTGACATTATACTATAAGTAATATTTTCGTACAGCATCTATAATACTCTAAGCCAGTAAGAGACAGTAAATATCCCACTGGGATCCCTTCCAGCCTTCATTCTTCACTGAACACGGCTCAGACTGAAATTCTACATGTTTCATATCACTTGTAGGAGAAAAATCACCCATGCAGAGCTCAGCACGAATGCCAAGTAGGAAATGTCCCCCATTACAGTGCACTAGTCCACATTCTTCAGGCCATAGGACACATCCAACTTTGGGGTGTCTTCCACAGGCTCCAGAGAGTCAAGATCTGTAGAGAGTTAACAGCACCAAAGCAAAATCTGAACCACCCCTAAGTACTAAAACAGCACAGGCCAGGGACCATGAAGAAAGATTTGCCTACAGATCAAGGAAGTAGCAAAAACAGTATCCTTTTGGGCTGGGGGATCCTAGGGCAAGCTTTGCACATACTTTCAACTGTATCCCCCCCACCTTTCTGAACAAGCCAACACAGAGTTGAAGTCCTCACCGAAGCTAGAGCTTTAGGAGAAACGAAGTAATTTGTGACTTATGCCATAGGATGTCCCTGGCTTTCTCTTCTCCTGGCCCTGTGCCTGAGGCAAACCAAATCTGAAACTTGATTTGGAGGGCAGTGTCAGATGTTCTAGTTTGCCACAAAGGGACTGATGGCAGGAAGAAGTACACTAAAGATCTTTTTAGCTGTGGCCTGTGCAGCAATGACTTGTATGTCCCTGTGAACAGCAAATCACACTCTAGGAATTACTCTTTGAGCCTTAACATTTTCATCAGCTATTGGAAGGCATTTTGATAATTACGTCAAGCATAAGGAAAACATCTCTATAGTTACTCAGTAACTAAGATACTTTGTCAACACAGAAGTGACAGGGTTCTGATTGCCTAGTTAGTTACTTGAAAAAAATGGAATTATTTACTACAGAGGCCTTCGATACATTGTATTTGCTAATGCTGCATTTCAGTGCTACGGCCATGGAAATCAAGATGATTTAACAGCCTAGAGCTTGTCACGTTTGCATCATGGAGGAGCTTCTTTAGGAAAAAAAAGTAATGCTTGCAGGGAATACTTTATATACATAAAGTATATTTTATTTGATGGCAAATTAAATTGACAATCAGAAGAGACCAATACTGTAAAGTTACCTGTTATCATCTCCCAATTAATTTCCAAAGACATGCGTCACTGTGCAGGAACTTGCATTACCAGGGGCATTTGAAGACCCCTGAGTTTATCCAAGTCAGGTTAAGAAAAGAAAATTCTGGTAAATATGGCAGAAGGAAAAGTAAAGGGTATTCACAAGGGCCTCCTTCTGTCTTGGGTCAGTGAAGTCGTCTCCGCCTAAGCATCAAGAAAATGAAAGCTGCGCTGTGAGAAAACAGCTGTTTAGGAAGATCCTTTTAAACATAGATGCCGGCATACTGCTGGGAGCTTGGCTCTTTTTAATGTTTTGCTACTGCCTTTTGATTTATTATGTGTTCCGTTCTCCCCTGGCCCCCTGCCCACCATTTCAAAATGAATGAAAGAGATTAGCTGCGACAACAGCATGGGGAACGTGTGCACGAAAGAGGTGAGCCTAGAAGAATGAATCAAACCGCAGTATTGGATATTCTGCAGTTGGGTTTAATTAGGGTAATTAATTGTTGCTCTTTCGCAAGTGGAATGAAGTGTGCAAAGCCAAAGACAAGTGGCTCGATGGGGCTGGAGGGAGGGGGCAGCAGCCACCGGCTCCAGCTGGCGAGGAAAGCCCCTGTCCCTTTGGGCAGTGGCATTACACTCCCTCGCTGCCCTCACACACCTTGCCACAGCCACACACTCCCGGGGCCAACCTGCTGCCATGGGCCTGGCCTGCAGCTCCAGGGGCTCTCCCACACCTCCCTCCACCCCAGGGGTCCCCAGGTGTCGGTGCTGCCCTGGTGCCAGTAGCAGCTTGGCCTTTTGGAAGGCCCTTCGTGAAAACTCCCCTTAATTGTCAGCAAGCATGGAGCATTATGCAAACAAATTTCACTGAAAATGAGGAAAAGAAGAAGCCACAGGAAAAGAAATTACAAGATCCCCTGCTGCTCAGAAGCAACTCCCTTGCTTTCTAAAGTAGGCTGCATAAATATTGATCTAGCCAGGATATGCCCTACATTCATTTGCACAGACATTATAAATGTGCTTGAGAATCAGAAATGAATCTTGTTTTCTGAGTGGTAACCATGTACAGCCAAGAATGTGTACAGATAATGCAAATCACAGTTCTCAGGCTTGCCACTTAAACATGGAGACAGAAAAGGTGTTCTTGGGGGATGCAGGAGGAAAAGATCTTCCTTATTTGCTTATTTTCAGGTATTTCCATTAATCCCTACAAAGACCACTTAAAACATATGCCCACCCCAATTCTAACTATAATCTGTCATCTAACTAGTTTTCTGTATTTTGCCTGCTGAATTTATTTAGGTTACTGTTTCATAACCTCCTCCAAGCAAGGTGAGTTACAACCTTAGGCATCCCTCTAACTTTCTGTCTCCCTCTGTCATTAACCTTCCATCTGGCTGAGCACTGCAATACTGCAGCTGGGAAAACCATATCATTAGGTTGCAAAAGCAGTAAGTTCCTGCACTAGAGAGCCACGGGGTGGCTTCTGAAGCACTGGGTGATTAATAATTAATATGTAATTGTTGGATAATCTGTTTAGACAGTCCAAGTGTAGGAAATATATGAGTATTTTTTCTGGAGAATGCTGCTACTAAAATAATAAAATTTTAACAAGCTCCCTCTTGTTATAACACTACTTAATAACAGAAATAGTGTAAAACGGCCACATCTTCCTACACATTGTAATGAAAGGTTCTGCCTTTTTACCAAGCAAAGTGTATGTGTTCATAAAATAGAAGATGTGGCAAATGTTAGGTGACAGAGATAAGGAATTGCATGTCTAGCTGGATTTTTAAAAGAAAATTATTGAATTGTTTTTTAATATGTCATCTGCTTTTTTTGAGCTACCATTTGGCTGATTCTTCTGCCAGTTTTATTGGCTTGACTCATTATTTTCAGTTATTTTCATCTCAATTTATGCATTCTAAATAACATCACCTTTACAGAAAGCATTTTAAATGGTTTTATGGCTGCAAAGAGAAAAAAAAATCAAATTAAAAATGTAGAGTCCCTTTTCATAAACATAACTCCAGAACAATCAGATGCAGTAAGTGAATGGAATAGCCTTTAGGTAAAATGGTATTTTTAAAGACCTGGCAAAGGCAGGAAGAAAAGATGAGTCAAGTGATCCCTATTTCTTCTTATTACTTGCCAGGCTGACAGAGCTCATCACCATTGGCCTCAAAATGAAATAATTGTCATGCTGCATTTCAAGGCTGTGATTCAGGAGCTTCAGGATGTGTCTTTCTGTTTCACAACATTGTTATATATGGAGATACTCAACTATACTATGAGGATGCTGAACACAGAATATTTCTGCATTATACAAGTAGGATTTTTTTGAACTGTGACTGAAATATGCAGAACTTGATACCCTATCAATTTACTCTCTGTGACTAATGATTCTGTGTTAAAATGCTGGATATTCTTATAATGGGCAGATGCTCCACATTATAAAACCTGTTTTGTTCAGCAGTACATTCAATGTGATTTGTAGCTACGGTGCAGAAGCAATCCAAAATGATAAATTTCCTTACTGGAGGTAGCCGTCAGGCTATACTAAGTGGAGGAGCAGAAGCACCAGCTTCCAGAAAGCAGTGGCTTCCAACAAAACAATTTCAGCCAAAGATATGGAGCTTAGAGAATAATGCAATGTTACAGCTGAAGTACCAGGATAATTGAGCCTATAACATCTGCTCTAAATGTAGTGACACCAAAAATAAGCCCTTCTGTCTGTGTTGTTGTTCCTTGTTAAAGCAGAGTGCAAATATGCAACATGACCCCAGCACATCAGGGAATTTGGGAACAGAAGCAGCTTGCTATCACAATTACCCTTCCCCTGCCAAAGAAGGAACTTTCTCAGCAAAAATATAACAAAGACATTGCTTGGGTTGTTTTCCAATAACTGTTACAAGAAAGAAAAAGGCATCATACTTAATTAGGCCCTTTAATAAGGGATGTTCTGGTGACTGGTTTCCAACTGGAAGCAAGCGTTAGGGTTAAGGTGTTAGATTTATTTTGCCTTGATTTTTAGTCATAGAAGACCAGAATGGTTTGGGTTGGAAAGGACCTTAAAGATCATCTATTTTCAACCTCCATGCCATGAGCAGGGATACCTTCCATTAGCTTGCTCAATTAGAAATTGTTAAGTTTCTCATAGGATATTGTATTGAATCATTCCTGAAAGAGAAAGGGGGGAGGCAGAGAAAAAAATTATGTGTGTGTTGTAAGGACTAACACCCCTAAGACCTTCTCTTTGTTCCAAATTACTATTGAGTTTGATTAACCAGAACCCTTAATTTGTGTATTCCACTCTGTTGTGATTTCCCCTGGTTTGAAGCAGTGGGAAACCAACCCCAGCCCCTGTCCAGCAAATCCACTCACAAATACACGCTGCTGGTTTCCCTTCCACAGTATAAACACAAAGGAATACTCAATTAAATTGAAAAAGGACACATTTAAAACTGATAAAAAGGAAATAAATTTTTGCTCAGTATACAATTACTCAGCCAAATCCCTTCCTACCTAGTATCATCACAACCAAAATCTTAGCAGGAGTCAAAAGAGGACTGCTAATACATGCATAAAAATCAACAAGAGCTCTGGAAGGGACTTATGCTTCTGGGGTAAACCCAGCTTCCAATCACTGCAGTTTTGGGAATAGGTTTCTGAGACTGGCTATCCCATACCATCTTCCATCCCTGTCCTTTCATCTTTCCTTGAAGCATGTGGTAACAACCCCTTTATAGCAGCAGGATGCTATCTAGAAGGACCAGAAGTCTAATCCACTTATGCTGATGAAAAGATGTAGGTAGGAAATCCTGCAAATGATTTACAAATCATTTCGATATCTTGACTCTTGCCAAAAAGCAGCCCTTGTTTAGGTATTTGACAATCTGTCGTTACACTCGTTCAACAGCGACCACATTGACAACTGATTCCTGGCTGAGTGACTCAGCCTGCTAATTCCAGCCTGCCAGAACTTCACTGAGGTTTTGTGCACTGTGAGGCCCTGGGTGATGTGATCTCACTTTGACGTTCGCCCTGCTCCTGGAAGGATGACCTGAGGAGGCCCAGAGGTCATCCATGGTAATGCACATTACTTACCAACACTTCCTCTTTGCAGGGAGATGTGTTCATTAGACATCTCATACAGCGGCTTTCCAAATCCCTTGGTTTTCTTCAGTCAGTGCATCCCTTCAGGGATGGTCATGGTGCCTGCCTGACCTCTGTCACTCCATGGTGACTCCAGAGCAGTGTGACCACTCCTCTGACAGCTGGTCTGCACCACTGATGACAGAAGGAGAGTCAGTAGAGCCTTTCTAGTAGCTGCTTTCTGCATGTTCCAACACAGCTTCCCTGAGAGCTCCTGAGCGGGGTTGTTGTTGGTCTCAGCGACCTCCGTGGTCCACCTGATCTGGAAGATCATCCATTCTCAGAGTAAGTGAAGCGGAGCAAGCATGCCTAGTGGTAAATTCTCCCTTGAGGCAGCAGGACTCTGGCTAAAGCACCTCAGAACAAAACTCCACACGCTGGGAATCAGTGGATACTTTTTGCAAGCAATGCCACCATGTGGGGAATGATGTGATAAATTGGTTTCCAACAGTCACCTAAAAATCTGCTGCAAGTTCCTTGTATGCTGGGATCTGCTATGAAGAAAATATAAATGGGCAGCCAAGAATGGTAGGACACAAAATACTTGGCTATCACCCAGAAACGCCTGCAGCCCAGCTGTGCTAAGCCGCGGCGGATGTGAACCCTGGCCAGCAGCCTGAGTGCAGTTGCTGTGGAGAAGAGGTCTCTGGCTGGCTTTTGTGTGCTGGACTATGGACCAACCTCATGGAAAACCCCACCATGCTGGGCTTCTTTCAAAAGCCTGGTTGCTCACAGTCACAGTTACCAAGGCAGCTCCATCCCTCTGCCTGTTCAACTCTGCAACAAAACTCTTCACCCTGTGCACCACTGTTTGTTTTTTTTTTTGGTCAGAAAGTGGATGCTGGAAAGCTTTAGTTCCTGGCAGTATGGCATTCCAGATCCACTACTGGCACAAGACAGATCTCTTTAGTGTGGCAAAGAAGTGTGTCAGGTTGCTGGAAGGTGAAGTTTGTGCTATTATGAAAGCAGGTTATCAGTACCTGTTGGCAGAAACAATGTTCCTAAAAATCCAGCTGACTTTCAAACACAGCATTTCCCAACTGCATGGGGACCACCAATGGGTTTTCACAATGGGTTCACTGCCTGTCTTACGAGCAGACTGATGAAAATTTAACCCCAAGGCATGTCTTGATCTGCAGACTGCTTAGGTCACAGGCACTGAATATCTTGGAAAACATGCTACCAGTGACAGTGCCTGGGCATGTATGCATTTGGGAAAACCAAGAACTTATTCTACTCTAGCAATGAGAATTTGCATCAGTTTGGAGAGCCTAGTTTTTACCCTTGCTCTGACCAGAACAGGTGGAGTCTCACAAAGGATTCAGATCTGTTCTTGTCACTTAGAAAGCAACAAAGGACACCTTTAGAAAGCCAAAAGCAGGATGATGCTGCCTCTGAAAGAGTTTGGATGCCAAGTATATACACATGACTGTAGTTTGGTGTACCCTGACCAACGTCTGGAAAGCAAACAATGCACGCTTTCACCTCAGCCAAACCTGGACCCAAAAATATTATCTGTTCTCCCTTTCCTATGGCTTCCCTTCCTGACTGTCCCAGGCCAGCTTCTGCACAGACTGAGAGAGCACAGAGCAGGGCATCACAGTGACCCCACTGTGGGTTACTGTATGGGGAGCCACATGATCTGTCAGTGAAATGATAGACTCATTTTCCTGGAAGTTTTGTTTAGCCTCACCCATGAATACCGAGCCCATTCCCATCGTTCCAGTGTATTACAAGGAACTCTCTTAATCTCATGCAACAGCACGTCACAGCCCTGTGACTATGCAGTCATAGCTGGAATGGCTGAGCAAGTGTGCAAGGGAGGGGTGGAGCTCTGAAGCCAAGGCACCTTTGGTAGCCACATTCATGTGCTTCTAACGCGGCACATGAAAGCAATTCTGCACACAAGTTCATGGCTGCCAGCCTAGAAGTCAATGAGCATTTTGTCACTAGAGTAGCCAAGGAAGGAAAAAAAACCCCAAATCCTAATATCTTAGATTTAAGTCCTTATGTAGTTATTTTCCTATTTTCATCTAAGCTCAGATATGTTCCCTACAGATTTCCTGAAAGCCCTTCTGAGAGGGGTGCCTGGGCAGCCACAGGAGTGACAGTGAGCTATTTTAGTATTAACTTCTAAGTTGATCCTGCCAATATTTTAATTGTATAACGCTTTATTTTGTTAATTTCCTTGGAGGATTTCTATGTTTACTCTTAACAAGAGACACCTTTGGTATTGAAGAAATAAATATAAACAGGCTCCTTCAAAAGGCATAATGTGCATCTTTGTTTATACTTCAAGTAAAGTACTGTAGATGCAGCTGTTGATAGCACTCTGTACTAGGATAAATCATCACTAACACGTATTTTGAGGGTTTAGCTTTCCCTGTGCTATTCTCACTTCAGTGCTTATGACATTCACAAATAAATAACTAACGTGATAAATTCTTACTGTATTGAAGGGATACCTGAGATTTTTCAGGCACAATTTGTTTTAATGCAGAACATTCCCATTACCCTGCTGGCAGTGCTGCTCCCTGCTACCCTGCTGTCTGTGCTCATCCTGGCACACCAGAGTGGCAACACACATGCAGAAGAGGCAAAATGAGTAGGGGCACGACCTTTCTAAGCCAACTTTGTTGCCAAACCTGCTGTATGACCGAAACATATCCTCCGTCTCACATGAAAGGCCTTTATGCACAGCCTTGAAACAACAGACAGTATCCTTCCTCCAAGATATTTACAAGGGAATTAATGGGAGATGACTAACCTCGTGAAAAGCTGATACCAGAAATGTTGGAATCTCTTGGGTCACTTCAAATGCACCAGTCATGCTATTTAGGGCATTATGTAAAACCATCACATTCAAGTCACTGTGTTGGTTGCAGCTTAATGAATCCACATTAATCCATCTCTATCAGCAGTGATGAATACTGTACCTTGAGGAGTTGTAGAGCTCTGAAACAAAAAGGGCTTAAGACGTCATATGAGGAAGAAAGATAAAAAGAAATAATTACAAGGAAGGATTTATAAAGTTCTGGAAGAGATTCTTTTAGTGCATTAATATCTAACAGGCAGCAAAGCTCTTTTTCTTCAAAAAAGCAATAAACAAAACAAATAGCTTAAAATGGAAGAGTCGAAGACAAGTAAGAGGATTAGTGTATGGGGTTGCTGGGTCTACTGGCAATTACAAGGTCTGCCTTTGCAAATAGTATCAACACAAATTAAAAGCAAAATCTGTGAAATACTGTTTTAGTTTTAACACAGTATCTAATATAACACTAGAATGTACAACACAGACCTATAGTCAATCCACGTATAACAAAGCTGAGGTTCCTTTTCCTCAAGTTTGTTTCCTCTGCACGTGGCTTTCAGCCATACAGTTAACTCATGACCAGCTGCTCAGTGCCTTGAACTGCATTGGAGGTGCTGCTGTTTCCTTTCTTTCTTCATATGATGGGAACAAGAAGTTTGTGCTGGAGAAGAAATTCCAGCATTTGCTAAGGAAGCTGCACCTCCCAACTGTTTAACTGCAATGCTAACAGAGCTCAGCCTGTGCATGTCACAACGGGAAACATTTGTGTAATCAAAGGATCTCCACATCATGCTGCTGCTGCTGACTTAGGAAAGTCCTGCCTTGCTGAAAACAATATGGGTTAGCTCTCCAAGAAGCTGAAATTCAAGTGGCCAAGTACTGCAAGTGAGAATCACTGCCACTTGAACAACCTTATGGTGGGATTCTGCACCCAGGTCCTGCCCCTCTGCCCAGAGGGAGCTGGGACAGGACTCCAGTTCAGCAAGAAGGAAGTTTCACAGCCTGGTATTCCACTTTCAGAACACGGGGGCCTGACTTGTGCCTGTCACCTTGAGAGGGGTCTAACGTGCAGCCAAGAAAGTACTCTTTTCTCCTCTCACCTTATTGTGAAAATATTTACACTCACTCTCGTTTGTAACATGCTTTGAAGTGCACTGCTGAAGAACATGTAGTAGTAGTGTTGATATTACTTGAATGGAAGAAATATACTTGTATATTAACTTGTATATTATATTGTAATATTAACATACTTAATATGTTGATATTACTCGTAAGAATCAGAAATACAGCTCAAACCTTGCTGAAAATTATTTAGGGAGCTGTAGGTACAAATAACTCCTGGTCATAAGAATGGAGTGTTACTACATATATAAACAAAAGGGCAACTGTAAGATCACTTACAACTTTTAAATTATAATTCAGGCACTGAGTAATGGAAACTTCCTTGATCAAGAATAGTTCTTAATTGTATCCTCAACAGAAGAACACTTTAAAAAGTAAAAGTTTCCCTGTATATAAGCACCATCTTAAATACCTTACTACACTGAAGGCCTTACACACCGAGATGAGTACAACTGCCACAGAAGGTGCACACACGTTTGTGCTCAAGTTCAAAGCAGGAGCAGCAACCAGCATAAAATTTCAGTTCCTTGTTGTATGTATATCCAATTTGTTCCTATAGCTGTGGCAGTGGCAAATGCAAATGAAGGGCACAGGTGCATACCTAGCACTTTGAAAAATGAAATTAATCCCTGCTGATAAAATACTATTTTGAGAACAGTTTCCATATGACAACAGTCAATTTCTCTTTAGAAAGAAGGTTATTCTTACTATAATGTTTAATTTGAAATTGTCCCTTTGCTCATCCATCTCCTGGTCTCTGAATTACGCATACAGTGGCAAATGTCTTTTGTTTCAGCACTTTGACATTGAAATAAGTCTCTTGCTTTGTCATCTGTAGAAAAATTCTTCTTCACTACAAAAACAGACTACTAAAGAAGAGAGCTGAGTAAGCTTCCTAACACTCTGCAGGGTTGAAGGACATCAAATTCTTTCTTTCTAAGCTCCCTCTCCATCTTCACATGTTCACTGGAATCACTAAAGTGATTCATACCTTCTTGAAACACAGATGAACATTTAGCAGCATCATTGAAGATGACTTACAGCAGAGAAAGTAAAATATAATCTTTCCCACACTAGCATTTCTCAGCGCTCAGCTTTTGATCCAGAACTGACTTGTCATTTTTTTCTGTAGTCAAGGACTGGGGATGAAGCAATTCCTGTTTAATGATGACCGATTATTTTGCAGTGATATCTTTGAAAACAAAACTGAAACTGGGTATTCACTGTGTATTTGATATAATTTTTTTAAAAAAAAAATTCCTTTGAGTATAGTTTATGGTAACACTGAGTCTACAAAAGCTGTTTACTATCCCACTGCAGCGGACATTAACCGTAGCTAAACCAAGATGCTACCAGAAATGAAGGGGTATAATGCTAACAAAAAACAGAACAGAATAGAACTGACTGCTGGCAGCAATATAATCAAAGCTGGACCTGGTCCTCTCTTCTACATTCATAATGAAAGAGTAAGGAAAACCACAGACATCAGCTGATGCCCATAATCAGTCCCCTCCCTTGTAGAAACATCTAATAACAGCAGTGTATCCCTAAGGGCTTTAAAGGAATCTGTGAGAATTGGGGGAGGCAGATTTCAGAAGAGGCTGAGCAGGAATTAACACACTCCAAGCACCACTGCAGTTACTCAGTCAGCTCTGGGGATGTGTACAGAGCCTGATGCCTCCTGCTGTAGCCATAGCAGCTGCCAGCAGAAATGTAGACAGTGAAGATCACAACAGATCCAGCCTCTATGAGGATTTCAGAGAAGGTCTGGTACCTCTGGATGTAACACTGTCCTCAAAAGTCTTGTGGTTTCAAGACCTTCTGGCATTTTCCTGCACCTGTGTGTGTGAGTGTATAATTAGTTCGTTTAGTATAAAGAGTTCTGGTATGGAGTAATTGATAGTAATCTCTGATAAATTACTTTTTATTCCCTCATTTTTTGTTGCCAAACTCCTGTAATCAGAAAACTCCTCCTCAAGATCTCCCAAGTCTGGTCGGAAAACTGCAGATTGTAAACTACCCTGTTTCATTTTACCTGTCTCCCAAACAGCTGTCATCAATCCAACTTTAGAAAATGGAAATGTGTACTTCACCCTTCTACTTCCTCCTGTCAAACATTAATTTCATAAACTCCATTCCCATGTCTGACAACACCAGCTAATCCCTATCAAAATTCACAATTTCAGGAAAGTTTAAGAGTGTATATGAGATACTGGAAAATAGCAGAGCTTTCTCATAAGCTGGAAAGTTCAATTTAAATATGCATATACTTAGAGATTTCAAGCACACTTCCCTGAACATTTATGCAAAAATAACCATGCTGGATACTGCTAACATTTGGAAGTGCTAGGCCACTACAGAAACTGCCGCCTTCATATTCAGCAAAGTATGAAAATCGACCGCACGCTCCCTTTTCTTCTCACAGCTCAACTCGCGGCTCACAGGATGCTGGGAGCCTCATTGCAGCCTTCTGCTCCTGAACAAATTTCACAGGGCAGAGATAAGTCCAACAACTTCCCCCCCATCACGACTTCAGTACAGCTATTTTGTTTTTTTAATTGCATAAAGCTGTTCATGAGTAGGGCTGCTGGCAGCAGTGAGTTAGTCTGGCAAGAGGGAGAGCAAGGTCAGCTCAGTCCCCGGCCACTTCTCTGAGTTGTACTGCAGATGACTGCTGCTCCGTGTGGACTTGCAGGGAAAATCCAGAGCTGTGGATATCAACTAGTCCACGCCATGGAGGATCTGACCCAAGGCTGTCCAAATGACCTTAACTGCGTGCTCCTACACTATGGGAATTATCTCATCAGAGGACACAACAAGAGTGTGTTTAAGTCTACCCAAGGGAGAAAACAAAGCCTGCCAGGGAATACTGCTGCTGCTTCTAAGCACCTTGGGGTAAAGGCTCTGGAGCTAAAAAAAAAAGCACCGCAGCTATTTGAGTCAAAGGGCAATGCAATGCTGGCATGTGAGCAAACGTGCATAGACCACCCATGTGTAAAATTCAGGCTGAAAACTGGAAGGGATTTCCCAACAGGGAGGACAAGGTGGCCCTGAGACAGTCTTCCAGTTAGGGCAGAGGACAAATCAGCTGAGCTCAGTTCAAACTGATGTTCAGCTTGTTTATCTGCTTTGTTAGGGGGATGTCACTAGCATGTACGATGCAGCATCATGTACATGATAGCCACATGTGCGTACATGTAGCCACAAGGGAGAAAACTGGAAGCCCCAGGAGACTCCACTTTGGTTCTGTGTTCTGGACCTTTTCTGTGTGTGGATGAGCATTCAGGTATTTGAACAATTTGAGAAAGGTAAATCTCTCTCACCACTCCCACCAAAGAAGAGAAGGGCTGGAAACTATTTGCTAGAAACATTTGGAGAATCATCACTAAAAATAATGTCCCTAGAGCCTGCTGTCTCCTGAGTGTGTCTTTGTGTCTGTGTGTGTTTGCATGTAGAACATTTCTCTCACACATTTAAATCAGAGGACCTGGTGTAACCTCTATGAAGTAGGTGGCACAAGGGTGGTGCAAAACAGTAGAAATAAATCAGAATGTATCAAACAGCCAGAACCCCAGCTCATCTACTCAGTTCTGACTTCTGCTGTGTGTCACTGCTGTCAAAGGAGGTTTTGGGCACCAGTTTAAGTCTTTAATGGCCAAGTGCTGCCGTCACCTTCTGTCAGTTTGTGCTCTTGAATTCCAAAGAAGTTCCTGCTGGTGATTGCAGCTCTCGATACGGCTCGGCACAAACACCACAATCAGACCAGTTAATTTTCAGATTGTTCTGTTTGGAAAGTGGATGGTTTTCACACACAGTAAACATCAGCTTCGTTGTTACAAAAAACTTTTAAAAGGCAGCTACATGATTCCATTGTAAATTCTTTGGGGAATAACTGTTTTCTGTGCCCTGTTTCATATGCTTCTATGCGGTATGAACAGAGTAATGTGTAAATGTGGAGAAATGCTTTATTAGGAAAGGTAAACCTTAATTTTATTATGGTTCTGTCTTATTTCTGAGTTCATATATTACATGTGTGCACTAAAAAGACCGACCAGCTAAAAATAATGTTTTGCCAAGAGTTTATCTCGGGGCTCTTGGTGATGATTTATCTCCCCTAATATTGATGTAACTGGTCAATTGCCCAGAACTCCCAATTTATTGCAGTCTATTGCGTTTTTCATGAATATCTGGCAACATGCTTTGCTGTGACTTTACAAAATGTATTAAAAAGGAGATCTCAGGCAGTTACAGCCCCATCCAGCAAGCATTACTCAGCTAAAACATTTCCAGGAGCATAAGAGATTTCTCCAAATTCCATAGTATGGTGTCCTTGCAGTATAAAAACACACGTTTACACTGCTAATTGAATGTATCTAATTTTCCTTTTCAGTAATTTGTTTTAAATCATGGGATGCGTTTTTTTAAAAAAATGTTTTTATTTAGTGGCTGTTTCTCAGCAATTTTCCACCAGTAGGCATCTCAGGTAGGTTTTAATCCCTGAAATACAATGACAGACTAATGGCACTGAAACCTTCTTTGCGTCTACTCACGAAGCAGCTCTCTTTACGGTATGTGCGCGTATATACATAGACATGTATGTTTCCACCCACACTTCCATGTCTCTCTCCATCTTGGATCTGGAGAAATCATCTCCCTCTTCAGGGGGGGAAGACTGTCAGAGCTCACTGCTTGGGCTCTGCGCCGAGGCAGCCAACGCGAAGAACGCGGTTGAGCGCGGCCACTGGACCTGCCAAACCCTCTGGCCAGACCTAAGGAACATAAACACGGAGCGCGGGACAAAGTCCTGGAACAATTTTAACAGGGATTCAGCCCCGCGCTGCGAGGGGCGGCACGCTACACCCCCCAGGAGAGCGCAGGGAAGCGCCGACGCTTCCAGCGCGTCCCGCCCGCGCTCCCGCCCGGAGCCTGCGCGCTCCCCGGGGCCGGCGGGAAGCCGCGGGACTGACGGGACTTGCGGCCGCCGCGGAACTACAGCTCCCAGCGGCCCCCGCGCGCCGCCCAGGCCGGCTGGGAGTCACGCTGTGTTTATCGGCGAGGCCCCGCCCCGCCGCGCGAGCGGTGGCGTCACCCTCGCGAGCCTCCCTCGCTCCCCGTGGGCTGGTTAATATTCATGAGCCGCGCGCGCGCGGGGAGCGGCGGACGGCGGCGGGATCGCTCGCTCCTCGCCTCCCTCCCTCCCTAATGGCGCTGGCGACTGCCGGGCAGCGGGACTGAGCCGGGCACCGGCGGAATGCTTCCCGCGGCTGCTACGTAATCCCTCCCACCCCCGGGACGCGGCGCCGCGCTCCGCTCGGCCCCCCCGCGCCGCGCCGAGCGGCGCTCCCAGCAGGGCGGCGGCGGCGGCATCCCCGGCCCCGCGGGCGATGGAGCCCGCGCAGCAGCGAGCGGCAGAAGCCCCGGCGGCGGGAAGCGGGCGGGGGGAGCCGGAGAGCGGCTCCCCGGGCAGGAGGAGTCAGGCGGAGAGCGGTGCGGAGCCGTCGGGCGGTGGCGGGCAGCTGGACGGCAAAGCAGCCGGCGGCCCGCGGCGGAGGCGAGGAGGAGCCGGCGGCTTCGCTCCTCCCGCGGCGCTGGCGGCCAGCGGGACTCCGGCGGCCCCCGGCGGGGCCGGCAGCGCTAACTCCCTGCTCCTGCGGCGGGGGAGGTTGAAGAGGAACCTCTCCGCCGCCTCCCCCTCTGCCGGCGGCGCCCCGGCCCCCTCGCTGGGCACCCGCAGCTTGGACAGGAAGGCGCTGCTGCTGCTGAAGCCGCCCCGGCAGCTGCAGCCCCTGCAGCCCCCGGAGCGGGACTGGGTGCGGCGAGACCTGCAGCGGGGCTGCGTCCACGTCTACGAGCGGCACATGAACTGTTACCTGCGGCCGGTGCTCTGCACCCTGGAGACCACGGCGGCCGAGGTGGCCGCCCGGCTGCAACAGCTCGGCCACCGGGGCGGCAGCAGCGTGGTGCGAGTGCTGGGCAAGGCGGGCGCGCCGCCGCCGCCGCAACCCCCGCCCGAGCCGCCGGCGGGCCCCGCCGAGGCGACGCCCGAGCCCGCGGCCGAGGGGCTGCGGCCGCAGCCGGACGAGAAGCTCAGGAGCCGGCGGGGGACGCGGAGCGGGCTGTCCGGAGGAGGCTGCGGGGAAGCGGCGCGGCCCGACCGCCTGCCGCTGTGCAGCGGCGCCGAGGAGAGCGACTTGGCCGGCGGCCGGCCGAGCACGGCGCCCTCCGACTTCAGCCCCGGGGCGCCGCCGGCCGAACTGTACCTTGCGGGGCCGCCGCTCTCCTGTCCCTCCCTGCTGGGGGAGCTGGGGCCGACCGGCTCCGACACCGAGAGCTTCAGCCCCAGTGCCGAGAGCGTTTCCGACCGGCTGGACCCCTACAGCAGCGGCGGCGGCGGCGGCTCGTCCTCTTCGGACGAGCTGGAGGTGGAGCCGGCGCCCCCCGACGGGGTGGAAGAAGCAGGTGCGGGCCGGGGCCCCCCCTGCCCGGGGGAGCTGCCCCCGGGGCGGGCAGTAGGGGTGCCGGCGGGCGCGGCCGGCGGGCGGGAGCAGCCAGCGGGGCCGCCCGCCCTGTACGTACAGCTGCACGGGGAGACCAGCCGGCGGCTGGAGGCCCACGAGAAGCCGCTGCAGATCCAGAACGACTACCTCTCCCAGCTGGGCTTCCGGGACCTGTGGCGGGTGCAGGAGGAGGGCATGGACTCGGAGACCGGCTGCCTCATTCGCTTCTACGCCGGTGAGCGGGGCCGGGGGGCGACCGTGGGGAAGGGGCGGGAGCCGCGCCCACCGGCTGTTGGCACGGCGGGTGCCGGGGTGAGTGGAGGGCGTGCGGGCGGCTGGGCGCTGCTCCTACGCCGGGCTGTCCCCTGTCACGGGGAATGTGGCCCGGGGCTGTCCCCTGTCACGGGGAAGGCGGCCCGCGGGTGTCTCGGTGCCGGGGAGGGGCCGTGCCGGGAGGTCCCCGGCGGCGGCAGCGGGAAGCGTTGCCCTGAGCCGGCTGCCGAGAGAAGCCGCGATGTCAGCGGCGCCCAGGCTGCTCCAGCGCTGTGCCCAGGGCAGCCTCCCCTTCCTTCAGCGCCTCGGTAATGGAGGTCGTGCTTGTGTTGTTTTCCCGTTCAGCGGCACTGGGTGTCCGAGGTTAAATCAGCCTTAATCTACTACTGCTTTCCCTAGTGACGAGGAATTGCATCGGTGCCGCTGCCGGGCACGGGAGGTCGAAGGCTGTTTGTTCCAAATGTTTGCGGGATGCGGGCAGCTCGCTCACAGTTTAGTGGAGCTGTGTGCTCGCTCCGGGGAGCGCCGAGCCCGCCCCATCGCAGAGCCGAGGGCACGGCCGGCTGGCTCCCAAGGGGAAGCCCCGCACAGTTCTTGCTCCTGAAACGGGTTACAGCAGTACAGGGCGCGCAGATGCCCGAGCTGAGAGCGGTGCATTCCTGCAAACAAAATCGTGCTCTTGGCTCTCCGCGTTGTTGGCATCAGTTTTTCCCGTTAGAGTGGTGGGACTTCACCGAGAGACTGAGGGCAGTAAGCGAGAGAAGTAGGGAGGCACAAGTCATGGTCTTTGGAAGCGGGGTGGTCAAAAGCTTTATAATGAAAAGGGAGAAGCTCTGTAATGCAGCTTTGCTGTTACAACATACAGTACAGAATTTGGAGAGTGTTGGGTGGAAAAGTTAGCTCCCACGTTTTAATTATGCAACCTTCTGCAATTTTAGGGAGGTTTAAAAATACTTTGTGTGTCAGTTGAGTTGTTTTGTGTAAAAGACTTGCTATAATCTCGGAGCTTCTTGGGTTTTAACTATCCTGTACATCTCTTCAAAAATAAGACATTGTTTAGTGTCCAAGTATACATTCAAATACCTTGTAAATTTTCCTGTGAAACAGGTAAATGCGATACCCCGAGATGAAGTCATGCTATCAGAGTAGCGCATGTCATCCATCCCCTTGCTGGGCTGGTTGAGCAGAATGGTCCTTCAATGAACTGTGAGAATTCAGTGCTTTAACTCTGAAAAATACAGAGATTCTTTTTGAGTGAATTCTGCTGAATGTCAAATGGAGTTGGTAATGGTGGGGTGGGAAGAACAGTTCGCTGGATAAGTGGCCTTCTTTATTCAGAAGAGAATGTGGGAGTGGTGGCAAGTGGTCAGTTCAGCTTTTCTTCAGATTTTTTGATTGTACAATGACCCTGGCATAACGAGTGCAAAAGTAGTATTTGTTAAAGGAATTGACACAAATAGGTTAGATGCATTTGGGTTAGAAAGTAGCCTAAAGTACTTTTTTTTTTCAGATGATCATTGTGGTCTTTTGTGTTTCTTTGCCTGCTTTTGAGGATGGAAGTCAGCAGGTGATCTGGGAGGGTTGTTGCTTCTTTTATTTCCAGTCCCACCCCGCCATTAAATGGGGATGCACACACGTGTTTTAAATTGGGACAGCTGTGTGCCTCCTATTCTAACAGGATGTGTTCTAAAGAAAACACAATCAGGAAACATAGCGAAGTCTTACACACAGTTAAGCCTGTTTGCATGTAGTTTTAATGCATTAAATTATTAATTATACATGCTAAATGAGGATGTTCCAACTCTGTTCTATTTCAGTGTCTCAACTTGACTGCTAACGTAGCTCATACATTTTAGACTTCCTTGTGCAAAACTACTGGATAGAAAGGTATTTCTGTGAGCATACATAGGATTAAATTAATGCAAATTTCTTATGCAAGTTCATATGCTAACAAGTATGCCTCTGTACTTCAAAAGTGCACCTTTTTTTTGAAATCCTTATCTCTTTGAGAGGATCTGTGAGCAACATCTAAAACACCTGTGATCAGGTGCTTGTAACAGAAAGGTTGCAGCATCTAAGGTACCAGACCAGCCAAAAACAGCTAAGAAAATATTACTGACATGTAATCATACTGATTTTATGTAACCGTCTTGGCAAGTTTTCTCTGCTTCCTTATTTTATACACACACACAACCCAAAGATGAAAGGGAGGGAAGGAGAGAAACTTAAAAAGAATCCACACCAAATTGTGCTGGAACGGGGAGCAATTTTTTTGGCCCCAAAGTTAAGTGTTTTGCTTAGGAGAAATACCTTTTTAATAAATGATCCTCCAGGATAATACCCTAAGGAAAACTTTAAAACAGTGATTTCCTGTTTGCCTAGGACTTCATTGATTTAAGTAGCCTGGCTTGTCCCAATGGATAGAGAACCACTGGTATCTCTATCCCTGTAATTTCCTGCAAGCTGTCTCAGTAGGATTTGGTGATACTGGTTTTGTACTGATGTGAAATGGCATAAACCTAGGTTGGATTTATTGCATTGCTTCTAAAAGGAATTCTTTCACCTAATCCCCCTGGAGTGGAGAGAGAAGAAAGCAAAGTGATGACTTTGGGGTTTTTTATTTTTGAGGAGAGACAGTTTTAAGACTGGAAGGTGACCCTACTGAAACTTACCATTACAAATTCCACGTATGACAATATAGCAAATAGTTTTAGTGATTGCTGTAGGCTGGTAATTTCTCCTGTTGTGGAATCTGGAAAACACAGATTAAAAAAAAAATATTGCTGGGAGAACTGGAGAGAGTCAGATTTTTCTGCTTTGACAAAACTGTTTTCTTAATAAATAGCAGTCCACAAATATTCTGTAAATTAAATATTGGATCTTTTAAAAACCCTCAAACCCAAAATGGGACACTAAGAAGGTAAAAGTGCTTCCTGTACATTGCCTTGGTTTGTTTCAGAATGTGGTTAGTGCATGTTTCTTCTGGTGTCTCCTCTCATTTTCTTCCTTAAGAGTGTGAATGTGGTTGATTTTGTCAGTGTCTTGACTCTTAAGCATTAAATGGATAACACCACCGCTAAAACAAAATCCCTTACAGCTTTAAGGGGCTGATCCTACTTCCTGTAACATCAATTTGAGCAAAACTGGGCATTAGTGATTGGTCAGGCATGTCAATTTTTATCTGTTGAAATTTATCTTAACAAAAGATAATGTTTTAATTTAACCTCAATGTTTGAAATACTTCATCTCTATTTAAAAGGACATGGTTAAATAGCTTTCTGCTGAGATACTGTGTGACTGAATTATGGAACTGTGTAAGAATCCATAGTGCAATTACAGTCATGATATTGTCGCCGGGAGACCGATTAGGTCAGACTTCGTAAACTATTCCTAAAACCTCAAGAGTGGCTGTGATCCAGAAGACCTCTTGCAAACAAGTTATAGTATTCCTTATTGCTTCATAAAAATAATTGTTGTCCCAGTGGCCTTGACATCCTGGTAATTTGCATGTAGAAGGAAAAACAGGCTAATACAACAGTCTCATTAAAAACTGCAAAACTGCTTATTTGTTTTAGATCAAAAATAAGCATGGGATTATATGTTGTGCTCTGGAGCTTCTGCATGGCAAGGAGCATGAGTAATACTATCCTGGTCTTGAAGAGTGGTTCAGTACAATAGATGTTTGAGGCTGTTTTGTTTTAGTGTTGAAAGGTGATGTTGTTTCTGATTCTGGCACTTGGCCACCATCAAATTCTCTGCCCCCTAATGTGACACTGGGCTTCTGCACCTGCCTGTGTCATCAAATATATCACTTTTTCAGTAGGTGACTGCCTATAGGCAGAATACTAAGAAATGCCAGATGTAATTAAGGGTGTTAATTTTGCATCTGGCTGTCAGATGTTATTTGGGAAGAGATCCTTTTGGCTCACGTGGCCTTTTGGAAAGCTGTGAAGAAAAACGAATCTAGTTTGGTCTTGAAGTATGTTATAAGGGATGTTGTTCTGTCCAGTAAAGAAAAAGGATGGGGGGGGAAAGATCTTGTGTCAGGATCAGTTGCAGTGCTCTGAGCAATTGTGTTTGCTTGCCTTCTTTAAAAAAAGTACACCTTGTAGTTGGGGTCATACAGAGACTTCCAGCTAGATGGATGGAAGCATGGTTTTAGATGCTTAATTTAGAAGGTGCTGTGCAATGCAGAGCTATGTGAAATGCATTGAATTGCTGGCTGCTTGTTGTGCTACTTGGTGAATAACTCAGTTCAGCTATTTAATACACTGATAAACTCAATTTAAGGTGACTAAGTGCGGTTATGGGGGGAAGCATGCCAGAGACACACTTTTTATTATGGAGTGTGGGAGAACAGCTGTGCCCTAAAGAGCTGCTTTTGGAACACTTGACATAGTTCTGACATCTCATATCTTCAACATGAAAGGAATTAATTCACATTAATGTGAATGGATGTCTTTTTGCAGGTGTGATTGGACAGGAGAGGTCTCTGTGAACTTGTCTGAAACCGAAAGGAAAAACAACCTCTGCCTAGGGCTGCTATAATCCTGATTCTTTTTTTCTTCTTAACGTGACTCCGATGAACATTCTTTGCCTTGTAATCATTTATATGTTGGCATCTCCTGCGAGAGGAGTAATGCCTAAAATTTTCCTCCTTGGGAAACTCTCACGTTTCAGCGACATAGCAGTTTAAATCTGGGCTTGGTCCATGTCGGTACCAAGGTAATGACATTTTTAGTCCTGTTCTGCAGGGAAGTTTAAAATGGTTGCATTGCCTTTGGCTAGCTCCACCTGCTTATCTCCTTTGGAATGGGGTCTTTCTGATGTAGGCAGCTTTCCAGGGGGGTTCTCAGGCTTTTTCGAAGGAGGAGCCATGCAGATAGTGCTGGAATGCTGGTGCAGCCGCAGCTGAGCTTTGGTATGTGACAGCTGCTAAGTACAATGGTCTTTGCAACTTTTAAATGCTGTTGTACTCCTGGCTAGCATCCATAACTTAAGTACGTGTTAAGTACCGACACGGGAGATTTTAGTGTGATGTACATAGTTACTATTTATACTAAATATGTAGTACCTAATTTGGTGCATCCAGGAGCTGAATTTCTTCACTGTTGCAGCACAGAACATGGCATTCTTTTTCCTTTCTTTTCTCTTAATGTATTTTGATACTGTCCCTCTTGCAATTTTTACCAATTATCCCCCCCTGCTTTTTTTTAAACTGTACAAATATCATCTTGATGATGGAATTGCTGATATACCTAAGAGCCCTTCTCTAATTTAAGCATCCATCTGTTCTATTAGGACAGTGACAGACTGCTATGCATCTAAAGCACTACATGGTTCTTGGGAAGGTACTGCTTAATAGTACGAAAATAAAGGATTAATTCAATGCAGTGTTAGCAACTGGTGCGTGCTTCTTGATTATCAAAACCTGCTTTGATAGTTAAAAAAAATCTCTTTATAAAACAATTTAAAGAGATATTTATTTGTTATTCAAGTGGTCCTGTAGAAAAGAGGCACATATAAGAAAACCTGCTTGGACAGGTCAGTTTGAAAAATATATACATACAGAATTCCATAGAATACAAGCTTAGAGATGGAAGTCCTGGAGACTGTTACTTATACTCAGCTTTCTAATTTGGAGGGAACCTGTGCCTCACATCCTTACAGCTTCATTTCCCTCTGTGTTTAAGGGGTGATCATTTTGAATAACTATTTAAGCTACTAGTATATTAATTTAAGGGAAAAAAAAGAAAAATAAACCAAACCTGACCTTTATTTGCCTTGGACAGAAGCAAAGATAATTTGACTTAGTCTTCAGTGTTTCATTATTTTACTGCTTGTGGAGTGGGGCACACTGGCATTTTAGTTCAGATCAAAGCACTGGTGTACATGTTTTCAGCTTCCCTTGAGTCAGTTTCATTGCTCTATTTTAGAACTTCTGCTCAAATGAGGATTTGTACTCTGGGAAGCTGTTTGTCTGGAGTAGCTCTGTAATAACTATATTCTATAATGCAGAAAACTCAATGCTGTAGTTAACTTTGAGGGTATTTGATAAAATATTTTGTCTGTGTGTATTCAAATGGAATAGATCTTGATACTTCATGTCAGTTGCAGTTTGTGTAGGGAAACTTAACCCAAGTAAAAAGGATGGGGTGGAGTGTTCCAAAATATCTTCAGGTTTGTAAACTTCACTGCCTTGGCCATCTGATTCCAGCTTAGTTTTTATTTCTCTGAGGTGTTTAAGAGAAATGTAACCAACCTTCATAAGCAACTAAAAAGTTTTAAACTCACCGAAAAATGAATGTGTCTTAACTTTTTCTATATTTAGCTCTAAGACAGGAATTCTGAAACACTAAGCCCTTCATAGGATGTTTAAGAAACATCATAGGAGGACAGTGGTCCTCATTTAAAAAAAACCCAAACAATGATATCTTAATTATGACAATCATCTGAGAGATTGGAAACCTGTTAAAATTACAACTGCATGGTAGTGTCAGAATTGTGTATAGGTTAAGATCTATAAATTGTATGGCAGAAAATGTCTGTGAAAATTCTAGATTTTTCAGTTTTGTACTTCATTCCAAAGTGCCGTGTTTTATTCTTTGTGTAACTTTTGTCCTTAAATAGCTTTTCTGGACAGTTGAATTAGCTGTAGCATTGCCTTTTTTTTTTTTGTGAATAATCTCTACATTTTTCACTAGAAAATAACCAGTATTCGTTGCAGATTAGTTGTTTTTTTTCAATTAGTCTGGCATTTATCCACTGTGGTATCTTAACATAGATACCACTTTCTAAAAATAACTTGTGGCAAAATTGGATTGAACGTTTTCCCACTGATTGCTGTTACATACTGAAGTCACCTTAGGTATCTGAGAATTTTAAACTTAAGTATTATTATTTATGATATATTTTATTTAGCTCTTAGTTTACTTTTCATTATATGTGTGCTATATGATAAACTGTTAACATAAAGAAAAAGCATTACTTGCTGTTTGGAATGCAGCAGCTGTTGTACCATCACAGAGGGATGTATGTGGGTTTTAAATGAATAACAATACTGTGTTTTGCTGAAGTTCCGTTCAGGATTTCAGGTTGGCAAAATGAATGGTAGAACTGGTTTTCTGTGGTGTCTGTGCTGGCATAGCCACTGTGGTGTTTGTTTTTTGTTTTTTTTAAAGAGGGCATGGTCAGGAATCCCCTTTGGGGTCTTGTCTGTTATTCACCATGGATGTGGTCACCAGGGCCCTCTGTACTCACTGCCACTGTCACATAAAATCATTTAGTTACATAAGTGGATAGTCCAAGTTCTTTATGCCAGTTGCCCCAACCATTATTACTTTTGCTTCCCTGGTTAGCTTGCTAGCTAGTTCTGGCTTTGGGATCTGGTGGTTGAGATTTTCTGCTCCCATGGATGTGGTTAAATATGTGAAATAAAGGGAATGGTACGTAATCTCTTGGGGGTTTTGTACCCCCTTCCAGCTCCATCCCCCCATTATTCAGTGGGCAAAAACTGTTATTTGGAGGACATTACATTTAAAAATGACAACTGTAAAATCAGGAAGAAAGACCTCCTGGAGTGAAGTAATTTAATTTCACCACGTAGCATACTATTATTTGAAGCTTTTTCTGTCGATAGGGAAGTAAAATTTCTTCCAGCTGGCTTTGACTTATTTGGAGGGATGCTGAAAATACTCATTGCTCAACTAGCTGTGTGTTCCTCGATTTGACAGCTAAGAATAACTATTTACATATTGATGCAAAATACTGAGTTTCAGGGATTTTTTTCTCTCCAGTTTTATCTAGTTTAGTTCTTGGTTAGAAGGAAAATGAGAATTGTGTAAGTGGGCAAGATTTTTTTGAATTTAACTCAATGTGCTTTTGCAGGCCAGAGGTAAATTTGTGCATCTGCAGGGTATTAATTGTTCTTGGTCTTGTGCAGTGGCAACAGGAATCTTCAACTTTACTAGGCTCTGGATTGTAGTCATAATTCTCAAAACCCCATAATAGCTACTTGAACCAGTTCTTCTCATCTCAGAGCACTCCAAATGCCATGCCAACTTATTTAAATAAAGACAAAACAATGGGCCTTGGTCCAGGGGGTAACGAGGAGCTGGAATGCCTTTGAAGTTCAGGACCCTAGGCTGTAGGTGCAATTTACATAAACCTCATTATGTAATCTGAATGCAGTTTCTCTTCCTGTTTGTTCGATTTATGAAGCTTTGTGTCCAAGGAGAAAGAGATAGTAAGACCTGTAATTAAGATAAGTAGCAGGCCACTCCTTTTCTGAATGTGTGCTCTGGGGAGGAGAGAATGTAGATGCAGCATTGAGGGAAGAACAAAACCTCTGATTCAGGCACCTTCAGTTGCTGAGATTAATTCTGACTCTTTTCCTTTGAAAAAGCTGCATGCTTCTTTAAACAATAACTATGCCTAGTTCAAACTATTATTGGCTCTAATATAAATGGTACAGAAAAGCTTGGAAGCCCTTACCAGCAACAATTTTGCTTTTATATACACCATGGAGGAACTCTAAGTGGCTCTCAACAGTTTTTAAACTGCCTTGAAAGTTGTAAGTATCTAAGTGGACAGTGAGTTTTCTGATCAGAATTGTATACAGTGATGTTTTGTTGTTCTCATTCAAGCACTTGCTTTGTCTTACTGCCAGATCATCACTAACCTTTTTCTTACAGCAGGTAGTAAGTAGGAGCACTGCTTAGAGCAACAGTAGCAGAGCTAACTGTGCAGTCTACTTGGTTATTAGATGATTGGTCAGCTGAATTAGTGACTCCTTATCTCGAGTTCTTTTATGATTATTGACTCAGATTCATAGAATTACTGAGGTTGTAAAAGACCTCCAAGGTCATTGAATCCAACCTTTGATTGAACACTTCCAAGCCAACTAAACACTAAGTGCCATGTCCTGTTGTTTCTTGGATGCTTTCAGGGATAGTGACTTCACCATCTTCCTGGGCAGGCTGTTCCAATGCCTGACCACCCTTTCAGTGAAGAAGCTCTTCCTGAGTCTCACCTGCTGCAGCTTGAGGCCATTTCCTCTCATCTTGTCACTTGTTGCCTGGAAAAAGGGACCACTCCCCACCTGGCTATACTCTCAGGAAGTTGTAGAGAGTAATAAGGTCCCCCCTGAACCTCCTTTTCTTCCAGCCTGAGTAACCTGAGCTCTCTCAGCTGCTCCTAATCAGACTTGTGCTCCAGACCCTTCACCAGCTCTGTTGCCCTTCTCTGGACCTGCTCCAGCACCTCAATGTCCTTCTGGCTGTGAGGGGCCCAGAACTGAATGCAGGATTCAAGGTGCAGCCTCACCAGGGTCAAGTGCAGGGAACTCTGCTGGCCTGCTCCTGCTGGCCACACTATTGCTGATACAAGCCAGGATGCCCTTGGCCTTTTTGGCAACCTGGGCGTACACTGGCTCATGTTCAGCTGCTGTCAACCAGCACCCGCAGGTCCTTTTTCACCTGGCAGCTTTCCAGCCTCTGCCCACAGCCTCTAGTGCTGCATGGGGTTGTTGTGACTAAAGTGCAGGACTACTAAGTGATGGAGGAAGGTATTTTATCTTGTTCTGTGTGTTACTTAGTGGGACAGACAGACCTCTAGGGGACATCAGTGAGCAATCATCTTATTTATAAAACTTATTAGGTTGTCTCAGGCATAATTACTGTGTGTCACTGTTGACTTTATGCATCTACGTCAGTTTGCTTTCATGCTATGAAGCTTGTCTGTTGAAATAAAGAAGTTAATGACATAGTGTTAAGAATAAAGTGGTGGAACATCTGGAAGATGGCTAGCATGTCTAATGAACTGAAGTTAACAGTCTAGGAGCTCTTGGTTTCTTCTGGTACTAGTATTTCATGGTCAGAAAATAAAGCATGATAGTTTGCAGGTTGTGAACAGGATGTCTCAAAAAGAAGTTAATCATATATGTGTGGGAGATGCAACTTAACATTTCAGAAATACCAGCAGGAGTTTGTTGAAAGCTGTGCAGTATGTAATTATACAAAGTTATTCCTGAGTTGAGGACTTCTAATGTACAGTCTTGGTAGAAGCATGGTTGTGTGGATTAAAAATTGATTACTTAGAAGTAGACCTGAGTTTATATCCTTTCAGAGCAAGCAGTTAACCTTTTTTGTTTTGGGAGTCCTAGTTAATAAAAGAAAGAACTGACTGAAAATATTTGAAATGTCCAAGCTCTGTGAGATTGCTATGGATGTGTCTTACCTTTTGTTTGTTTGGGTTTTTTGTTTGTTTGTTCTGGTTAGGTTTTTGGGGGGGGCTGGGCAGGTTTATTTGATGGCATAAAAATGTGTCCCTTCTCTGTATAAATGAAATTCAAACCTATAATCTGTATATTCCCTGTAAATAAACAGAAGATTGTTGTAATACATTTCCAACTATAAAATAGAAGAAGTGTTTCCATTTCATGACTTCCAGAACAATGGTATCATCTGTATAAGCATATTCATCCCTGCTAAGATTAGACTATAGCACTGAGAACTGCTTGGTGTGTGTCTCTTTAATCTTCTTAATCAAATGACAACTTTAATTCCTGCTAATACGAGAAGAGTATGTTCAATTGTTTTACTTACTTTGCTTTACAGGTTTCATATTGGATGTGTAGAAAAATGCTTCAGAATGCTTCTTTCCTGAATCTTTGTGATAAAAGATGCTAGTTTATTTTGCAATTTGTA
The DNA here is from genome assembly GCF_001522545.3 of Parus major. NCBI lineage: Eukaryota > Metazoa > Chordata > Aves > Passeriformes > Paridae > Parus > Parus major. Next base: position 68,667,926 of record NC_031769.1, on the reverse strand, counting down.
GCTTCTTGTAATTGAATCATAGGATGAAGATATATTGATCAGTATCACTAGATACTGTAGTACAGAGATTTAAGACAGCTTGTAGCCTACAGTGGACTAGGCCATATTCTTCTGTGAGTGTCTGAATAAATGTTTCTCTGGATAAACAGTCTGCCAGAACCCGAGGTGTATTTGATGCTTAAATTGCAACACTGGGTGGGATGGGATCCTTTGCTCCAGTGCTCTACTGGAGTGTGAGCAGTTTCACTACCTCTTGCTGCTTCAGTTCTGTTTTAATAGGAGGTGTATTTTGAGTTCCTGGCAAATAACTGATACAACTTAGTTACACTGTGGAAATGGGAAATGCAGATTTGTCACCTTAGTTGTGAACAGGACTGTCTAGTTGAGGGTGTCAGCAGATTGCAAAGCAGAGATCAACTGTAGACCCTTTGATCCCAGAACAGGCAGCTAGATACTTCTCACCCCTTTTGCCTTATTTTTTTTTTTGCCTTATTTTTTTCTTCTTGTCTTTTTTTTTGCAGTGCTTTTATTTTTTGTCTTTTTCTGTTTTTCTGGTTATTTTTTTTCCTTTTTTTTTTTCTTTTTCCTTTTTTTTATTCCCTTTTCCTCCTTCTTTTTCTACTGGAAGGGCAGTTTTTGGATATTCTTGGCAGCATTTACCAAGTCAGCCATTTTGTACATTTTGAGTCTTCTTATTGAAGATTTTGAAGGGTTTCTTTTCAATACGCATGTATCAGCAGGCCTCTTTATGTGTTCTTCATTCTACCGTGCCTGTATCTGTAAGGCTGTATCAAACAGTACCACTGCATTACATGTGGAGAAGAGCATTTGTTCTAGCATGGCTAACACAGGGCTGCAAAAATAAGTAAGTAAAATTCTCTCCAGAGAGTCACAACACATGGCTGTAACCAATTCAACAACTTGCTGTCTGTTTATGTCAACAGTATAGGATCAGGCAACAGTGTAGTCAAAAGAGACAAAAAGAACAGTCTTAAGGCAGTTTAAGGTGTACTGTACCTTTACATTACAGGAATAAGCATTTGAAAAGTTTTTAGGTTTTTTTTTTTTTGTTTAAATAAAAAATCTTTTGTCACATGTATGTTCTTCATCCAGCAGAGCATCTCTAGCAAATACAGGGCTTTAAAAGGCAAGGGATGTGGCCTGGGTTGTCTGTTAGAAGAATTTGTAAACTGATTATGAAATAAAGGAAAAAAATGCTGATTTTGCATAGTAAGAATTATGGCTGATGGTAGAAGAGTTCATGCTGTTATAGCCTTTGAACCTAGAATTGGATGTACTGATTCTTTAGCATTAGAGTGGCTTGTAAATAGTGGTATTACATGCAGCACATCCTTAAAGTTTCTGCTTTTTAGGAATGTGTACAGCACACATGAAGGAGATTCAGCATTTGGCACTGTTCTCATGTTTGCTGTCACCAGCTAAGCTAGGCAAGATCAACTAGACAAGTTAAATAAAACATGCAGTTAACAGTCATTGTCCTTTCTGAATTGTGAAGGAAAGTGCTGTTAGGGAGTATTGTACGGGGAAAGTCCAGTCTCCTCTTGCAGCCCCCAAAAAGGTAGGATTCCTGTAGGCAGGTCCCGGGAATTCAGTGTTCAGACTTCTGTCCAGGAGAGGATTGCCTACCAGCCATATGAATTTCAGTGGGGCAAGTGCCAGGTTCTGCACTTGAAGTTTGGGAGCTCTGGATGCACACACCACCTGGGGAATGAGAGGTTGGAGATAAGCCTCACAGAAAGAGATCTGGGGATCCTGGTCCATGGCAAGTAGAATATGAGTCAGCAGTGCGTTTTTGCAGCCAAAAGGGCTTAACAGCATCCTGAGTGCATCAAACACAGAACCACCAGCCACTTGAGGGAGGGGATTGTCCTGCTTTGCTCTGGTGCAGCCTCACCTTGAATGTTGCGCGCAGTTTTGGGCACCACAGTAAAAGAAAGTTTTCAAGCCATTGGAGAGAGTCCAAAGGAGGGCTATAAAGATGATGAAGGATCTAGAGGGCAAACCTTATGAGGAGTGGCTGAGGTCAGCCCAGAGAATAGGAGACTGAGTGAAGAGGAGACCTCATTGTAGCCTACAGCTTCCTCCCGAGGAGAAGTTGAGGGGCAGGCACTGATCTCCTCTCCAGTGACAGGACCCAAGGGAGTGGCATGAAGCTGTGTCAGGGGAGGTTTAGGATGGATGTTAGGAAACCACCAGAATGTGATTGGACACTGGAACAGGCTCCCCAGGGAAGTGGTCATGGCACTAGGCCTGCCAGAGTTGAGGAAATGTTTGGAAAATGTTTTCAGACGCATGGTGTGATTCTTGGGGCTGCTGTGTGCTGGGTTGGACTTCAGTGATCCTTGTGGATCCCTTCCAGCTTAGAATATGGTTCTATGTGCCATTGTCACTGGTGAGCACAAGAACAGCTCTAATTTCTGTAGAGGTGAACTGTTCTTGTATCTATGATTCTTTAATCTGTGAGATTCTTAACTACATTGCACTTGGTTTGGGGAATTGCCTTTCCAGATGTGGTATTGTTAGTTCAAGTTTGTTCTGTTGCTGTGCATGTTGGCAATCCTTAATTAGAGATGGTATTTTAGCATTCTCTTCAGTCGGCTCTTTGGCCATTGTGCCTTGGCACTATGGATTTCTGGTTGCACTGGCATTTTTCTTCACATTTTCTTAGCATTTTTCACCTTCAGGTTTAACTTTAGCGCATATCTACTAATTTCCCCATACAGCATGTTCTCAGTTGAAAATCCCTTGGACTGTTCTCTGTAGATATGACTATACTTCTTTGCAGCAAAATACATAATTGTCTAAAGATGGTTGGAGACTAATGTCTAACTTTCAAACTTAATGTAAATGCTGTCCATACCAAAACAAATGCTGTAGCTTAAAGTCTTTTATGCCCACTTTTTATTTTTATAAACCCACCAACCTTTTGTAGCAGAAATGTCTGAATATAACAATGTCTTCATCAGTGGCAGGGAAGTAGTGCAATACCCTTATTTTCCTAATGAAATATTACACAAACCTTGTTTTATCATTCATGCATAAACATCCTATTCTGTCTTTTTGGATTCTCTTGTGCCTTTGCTTCTCCACACAGGAGTTAGAGTTGTCCTTTTGACAGCTGGAATGCTTAGCTAGATGCTAAGAATACACCCCTGTGGGACTGTCTGCAGGCAGGCACACCTGGCAGTTTTGCTCTGGATGGGGAATATTTGCTTCCCTTCTTGGTAGTGGGAAGCATGGTGGTAGCTGGTTGCAGGTCTCATTAGGCCATGCCAGCATGTCCACTACCCTGAGCATTTCACTGTGATTTGATGAAATGTAGGGCTGTCACCTTTCTGGCAAGGCACAAGGGTGAGGTGCTGCTGTCTCACGGCTACCAGCCCGGGTTTCCAAATCGCAAGCACGGCCAGCTGAACTGTAAAAATGAGTGCACAATGCTCTGTGTCATTTTGATCTTTCCCTCTGTGTGCTATTCTTTCCCTGCCCATTTTCTTGTGTGTATGTGAGGCTGTTGAGAGATGTGTGTTTTGATGAGCGACAGAGTCCTCAGAGGAAGCTGCTCTGATTTTGCTTTGTAATGACCTGTAAGGCAAATTACAGAGTGTATTGTTCCTTGGTAGTTATAAAGAAGGGAAAGGTAGAACATGATCGGGGTACTGGTATTTGGTACTGGTACTCTTAATTAATGTGTGTGCTGTGGTTTTTGCTGAAGGCGTTTGAACTGAAAAGAGGGTTTGAATGCTGACGTATCAGTTTATCCAGTTAGGGGTTTAAGGTACAGAGATAAATACAGTTGTAGCTTGCTTGCAGGTGTCATGAGTCTCGTGGTGAGTGGAGAACAAAGGTAAAAAACCCATGTGGTAAAGAACTACGGCTTGTCTCAGACGAGCTGGTGAGGACTCTTACCTGCAGGTAGAGCAGTGCTTTGCCTCCATCGGCAGCTCTGCTGGATCTGGCAGCAGTGTGGTGGTGACATCACCCTGAGGAGAGGGAGAAGGTTAGGCAGAGTCACTGGGGCTGCTTGTTCTGCGCAGGCACTTGGGAAAGGGTTTCTTTCGTATGCTGTCTAATAGATTCAGCCTTTTATTTTATAATATAATTAAATAACCAAGCCTTTGTGAGGCTCCTGAATTCCTTTAATTTAGCGGCAGCACAGAAGCTGAATTCAGAGTATTCATGGGCCTGTACTATCTCCCTGACTACTTGCCAGGTCTATTCATGCTGTTCTGAGTGCAGGAAGTTCTCACATTCATTCAGGGTTGGGGGGTTGGGGGTGGAAGGCGTTGTGTGGTTGGCTTTTTTTTTTTGTAGGCAAGGGAAATGGTTATAAGGAAAATTCTTCAGCAATTCCCTGGGACCAATTTACCAACTGTTAATCTGTGAGTAAATAATGGGAACAGTTTATACACTTGGCAGCTCTTGAGAAAGAGCAAAGAATCATGAGAAGTTCACAGTCCACAGCCCCAAGATAGCTGAATCCTTTGGTATGTTCGGATTTGTCTGAACAGAGATAGATTAGTATTTTTTTGCTAGCAGATGTAATCTTAGATATTCTGAAGTGCTGAGTTTGATGAGGAAAACTTTATGCTGGCATGTGGTATCTGGCTGCTTATATTTAACTTGCTTAAGCTCAGTAATTCTTTTTCTATTTGAGTTTTAAGGTTATAGCCAATTTGTTTGTTGTCCATAGACATTACTCATGCTCTCTCAAGGAGGGGATAAGGAAGTGTATTTACTGCCTGGTGAGAAGAAAGCTGGTAACAGTGGCTTTCCTTTGGTTCAGGGAAGAGATGAGAGAAAGAGGGAGAGTGAGGGGCAAGGAGGTGAAAGAAAACTGGGAAAACAATGACTAAATCAAAGCTATTAGTCAAAACTACAAAATGCTCTGCAAACTTAAGCATTCATTTACTTCTCAGGAACCGTCTCACATCTCTGATCTGTGGTATCTAATCTTTATAGCTAGATACCACAGTGATAGACATTACTGACACGCGTAAAAGGCATTGGAAAAGGGAAAGTGATGTATTGGTGTGGATTTTCTGCTGCTACAGCTGAAGCATTGAGGAAAGCACACAACTATCCAGGATGAGTATAGAAGGATTTGGGCAAGTTGCCATTTTCACCAAAACATACAGAATTGGAGTGGTACAGACTTTCCTGGTATTTGCTTGTTAGCATGTCTCTGGATTGACTGTTGCAAAATGGAGAGAGATGTGCTTGATGGAACAGTGGGATATACATGATTTGGTACCTGAATGGCAAGAAAGTCAATAGATGAAAAGCTTTTTATGTAGGCAGGGTGGGCAACATCTAACATGTTTCATCTGGAAATGGAATTGGAGGTGGGGAACCCAAAGTTTGTGTGTTTGGCTCATAACATCTGGTGAAGTATACATTTTTTATGCTGGGGTATAAAACCTGTAAGCCAATGTATCCTTAAAAATAATGTTTTAAACTTGGATTACCTTAAAGCTAAGTAACCACCTTTATAAGGTTCCATCTTTATTGGAATCCTGGCATGTGTAGGACTTCAGCATTGTCCTGCTGTGAGACTTAATTTGAAACTCTGATGATTTTTGTAGAACAGCTTCCTGTTCTTCTGAAAACTGCAATGTGTTTTTGAGTTAGTGTTCCTTTGTAGTTTCTATAAGGAACAGCATTGTGCTTATACTCTGTCAGTGAGTATCTTGGATGTTTCTGTCCTTTTCTCTTTCCATGCTCCATCCTGCAAGTTTTGGTCTGAATTGCTTTTCATGAGATTACAAATCTTGTGAATGAAGTAGTTTTCCCAAGGTGTCATTGGTTCTGTTCGTGGTCTGTTAAGAGCATTTACATACAGATTTTGTCACCTGTTTACACATGTGCAACTGAGAAAGTGGTGCCAAGTGTCTGGATTGATCTAGGAAAAAGAAGGAAGCAAGGAGGGAGAAATTGTTGCTGGTAGATAGCCTCTTCATATTGCTTTTTCCCCCCAATTTTCGACCTATGAATTCTGTTTTCTATTATAAATACTGGTGCTGAATATCCATGGCAGGTTTCCTTTTAGAACAGCTTACCATTTTAAGCTCTAAAAGTACTGTAGCAGCTTTACCTTTTACAGATTTATATTAAAAACCTTCTGCTTGCCTGTATGTATAAAATTACACATTATGTATAAGGTTTTAATCTCTTCGAAGTTAGAAGGTCACTACTTAAACTTACTTTGTGTACCCAATTTCATAACAAGACTAAAAAGTGCATGCAAGCACAGATTTGCTTCAAGGTTGGTTTTCTGGTATTTTTTCAACACCTTATGAAAGTCTTGAGCGAAATGAAGATAAATAGCTTCAGCTATTCCACACATTCTTGAGTACTGGAGGAGGGGAGTGTGTCAGTTGAGGGGAGGTTTACAAGTAAAACTCCTGTTGCCAGGCAGCCCAAGAAGTGCGTTGGCATCACTTGGAAATGAGTGCAAATTATGGGTTGCTGTTGGAACCGAGTGGACAATGGAGATAAAAGAGTGTGAAGAGAAACTTGACTGTTTTGAAATTAGCTTGTTTCACCTTCCAGAATACAGGTTATTAAAGTTAAGGTAACTATCTTTGAAAGTCTGACAGTACTGTAAGAGGAGAGCCGGGCTACACAGAAAGTGTAATTTCTATCCTTTTTAAATTACCATGGCATGTTCTGGTGAGTTGATGATTACTGTAACAAAATGGGGTGTTGGAACATATAGTTATGCTATTGCTTCTCCTAGCTGTTAGCGTTGTGAGTAGATGAGCGCTCAAGAGCGGCCTGTTCTGTTGTAATGCCAAGTCTTTTGTTTAGCTTCTGGCTTATATAAGCAAACCGAGCACTTGTCACAAGATGCTTTGTGCAAGGTACTATCACCTGAAAGTACTGGTCTCCATGGGATTGTGTTGTTCCCTCTGCCTTTATAACCTGATATTGGGGACCTATCACACAGGTAAACTAGGAGTGAAAGGCTTATTACTGTGTGGATGAGCTTTACATATGAAAACCATCTTGGTTTTCATTGAAAGTCACTGCTTGTGTGTCTCTTTTCCCCACCATTAGTGGTGTGGGATTTACTCTGTTCAAACATATGCCTTTGTAAGATGAAATTTGTCAGTGTGTGTGCCTTTAGCGGAATGTTGTAAGATAGTAATTAATGCTGCAGCCATCATGTGAATGGAAAGTATTTCTGCAAACATGCCTATATATCTAGATACTTAAGAGGATAAAATTAGGCTTTGGAATTTCCTCTGATCCTGTTCAACTTAGCTAGTTCTTAGACATTTTATTATGGTGATAACAGTTATCTGTCATTGGTTCACTTTTAATGTCAACATTGCACTGTCTTTTGCAAGAGCATGACATGCAAGCTAGTAGCAAACCTAGGGCAAATCAGGACAATTAGATGGAGGTTATGTTGTTATGTTCTGTCACCTGGCAAGCTTCTGTCCTTTTTTTCAGTTTCCTTGTGAGTTTAAAAACGGTTGTAGAACCTTTCTTGAAAATATTTGAATATTTCTACTTTAAACCCTAGAAGTTGGAAAGTACAGGCATATATTCATTCACAGGTCCTTGGTATTTGCATTTTATGATGACTGTAAAAGATACTTGATTTATCTGAGACTCAAAATTCCTCTAGGATTCTTATGTCCATACAAGATAAAACTGGATAATCTTACCTATACGACACTACCATGTTCTTCTTTTGCCTCACATAATTTTGTGAAGAAAAAACTGTGGAGGCAACTATAGTGGATACACCATGTTGTTTGCTTTTATTTTTTTTTTAATTATGTTTAACTTTTTTGTAAGTATTTTGAGATAAAAAATTGTTTAGGAGGGCTTCATGGCACCTGGTCCTTTCTCCTCCATATTCCTGATAATGGTGAGAAACATTTTAGTGTACACATTTCTTCCATAGTTTTGATCTTAAAACTATGGGGGGGAAATGGGGAATTACTTTTTTGCTCTTCCTCTTAATTTCCATAGTATACCCAGAAACCCATTGATTTTTGTCCTTCTATTGGGAGTTCTCTCTTAGAAGCTGGATGCTTGCGAGGTGGAGATCTTTCTTCTGTGGTATGACTCTAGCATGATGGAAGGTCACAAGAGCAGCAGCCTTTTGGTTTCTGCAGTGCGTGTGTGTAAAGAAAGTTCCTTTCTTTAGAGGAAACCTTCCAACAAATTGGCTGTGCATGATGCTGTGCTGTCATACCATTATCTAAAGAAGTCAAACGCTCTTCCATTTTAAGTGACTGGACAGTCCCAGAGCTGCATTCAGGTTCTGAGTACCAAAACATGTTTCATGTGGCCCTGATGTTGGAACATACAAAAGTTTGCATTAGCAAATTGCTGGGCAAAATAATCCAAAAGTTCAGTAGTTACAAATCCCTTGTTTTCTTGTTAACTTGTAATCCAGCTGCAAGAAATCATTGGAGCACTTTTCCAGAAACCTAATTTGCTGAGGAATCAAGTTGTTGCTTGAAGGACTCAGGTCTTCCTTGTTCTTTTTCACTTTTCAATTAAAAAAAAATAAAAATTTGAAGATTCTAAATGTAAATTCTAGAATAAAAAATGGAGGGGCTGGGAGGGGTTTGAAAGGCAGAAAATATTTGTGGTGGTCCTTAATAAAATGTAAAGAAAACAAGTTGTCTTTTAACATCTTTAGCTTTTAAAGTTTATTTCTGCCTGGCTTCATAACAGGGTAGGTAACCACTACCAATCAAGTGTGTTGCTCTAATTTTTGTACATTTAAACCTTAATCATACTTCATAGCGTTGCTTTCAGGCTCAGATGCAGTTATCCGCATGACTGAGATAAAATATTTGTGATTTTTTGAGTTTTACCCCAGCTTTTTTTTGGCTGTGTATACTTATTACTGCAGAAAAAGAATGCGGTCATGGGCAAGGGCGTTGTTGTTGTCGTGGTTTTAGGGGCAGGCAGTGGGACATGCAGAGAGCAAATACAGAATTTCCCGAGGGAGGAGGCAGCACACAGTGCTCTGCCAACTCCATTGCCCTATTGCCTGTTAAAAATTACTGATTATTAATTAGTGTGGAAGAACAGATAATCCTTTTTTTGTTAATAAAGCAGATTTGTTTGCAGGAAGGGAAGGGTTCTTGATTGGTAGTTTATAATGTGCTGTCCTGTACCACTGTTCTTGGAGGCTCTAGGGAGTCAGTCACTGCTTGCACAGCTTCAGGCAACTCTGACCCTTGAGTGCCAAAGGGCTGGGCTGGGCTGAATGAAAATGAAATCTGTTTCCTTTCAAGGGATTTCTGTACAGAAGAAAGTGCTCTATTACATTTCTTCTAGAAAGCTTCCTGAAGCAGCCACTGTCGGAAGTTCTGAGTTTAGGTGGGGCTTTGTGCTGAACTCTTGTGAATGTGCATTAAAAGAACACCCTGTCTTGTTCTTACTAGGCTGCTGGACATGGTTAAGTAAAATGCATGTTGTCTGTGCCTTGAAAGGATAGTTACTGTTTGCTGTCTCTTCCAGCCTGTAGAAATGAGTGGGAATGGGATAAAACTTTTGAAAGGGGGAATCTTGCTTTGGCTGAATGGGTGGGTGTATTTAGCCATGATGGCTTGGTTTTCACTGTGGTGTGTGCGGCACTTCTGTGCTCTGTTAGCATAGTCTTTTTCACTCGTTTCTATGAAAAATGCAGTACTTTTTTTCAGGATTGCCTGATCTTTATAATGGATAAATTTTGTTTTGGCGAGTATTTTTTTTTAAATTTCTTTTTAAAATTTCTTACCTTCAGTTGCAGTAACAAGACCTTGCATTAACATCATAAAAAGTGATACCATTTGAGCTTGGTGCAGTTTGCATGGGCCTAATGCTGTTCACCAGGACACGCCACTTTGAGGATTGCCTTCCATAGGCAAGTTCTTCCATCTTAATGTAAGACACTGAGTCTGAAAAATGTGGTTTTGGGGGTCAGATCTGTAAGTTTCAGGAGGCAGTGCTTCTTATGATCTCCTTCTTGTCTTGTTGGCATTTGGGGGCTTCAGAAAATTCTTAAGATAAATGAATGTGTCAGTACCATTTACCCGTGTCTCTGGGCATCTTTTGTCCATCTGAACAAGGATTATTGCTATCTAGCTGTGCACTCTCGTGTGTGGGCATTTTGTTTTTAAAAAGGTTTGGTGTAACAGTCACTGCAAAATCAGAAGGTACTGATGTGACATTGTTTTATAACATCTTAAAAAAATGCTTTTTGAAGTATCTAAAATAAGGAGTTTGCCTGTATCTCTAACATTTGTTGAATTCTCACAGACTTCTAACATAATCCTTCTTAAAAATAAATGTGAAAATATTTACATGATACCTTTTCCAGTGAGTGTCCTCCCACGACTCCTGCTGCATACCATCCAATCTACCTATTAAAGGATATAGTTAGTAATATGCTGAACTTCTGTTGTTATTCTATATTAGGTATGATAATAATGTAATTTTAGCACTAATAAATAAAAAAACCATGAAACTCTAGTCTCTTTCACCTTTGTTTATTTTAATGTCTGGATGCAGAAAAAAAGACAAGTTGTGTGCAGTTCAGTGACCAACTTTTGTAGGGATACAAAGGGACAAAGCTGGAACACAAGATCTACATTATCTTGTTATTTGAAGTTTGAGACCTTTCTGTCAATCAGGGTTTTTTTGTATAGGAATCATAAAATGTGTATAAAGGTTACACATATAAAACTTCCTTGCCAAAACAAAGGGAACTGCATCAGTATGATAGGTAAAATAACTTGTCTTCCTATTTTAAAGAAACTTACAAGGGGAAAGTTGATCTTCTCTTTCATTTTCTCTACCTGGTGCTGGGCTGTCAGCTTGCAGAGATTTGCTAATGATGTAATTGGTGTTTTGAATTATGTTTAACTCTGCAGAAAGCTTTCTTACTATAGAGTATTATATAATCTGTTACAGCTAAAGAAAACATTTTCAGAACTTATAAATGACTAGCGAAAATTGTCCACCAGTGATGTGGAAGAATTTGAAATCAAGAGGACTGCACTTTTGAACACAAAAATTGAAGGTTAAGCCTGGATGCCCTAACTTGCATAACTTTTAAAGACTTAAGCTCCAGGCATAAACAAAACAATCCGTCCAAAGCAGCACTTGGTGCAGATTAGAGACTTGCTTGGGGGTAACTTGCACAGTAGTGGTAGTATCATGTTGACATGTCTCTGGGCATCCCCTGGATCCAGAGGTCAGTAGGAAGGATTCAAAAGTAGGAGAAATTAGTGGTACAACACCATGAAGATGGTACAATATCAGGAGGTTGATTAAAACTGAGCGTTTTGCACTGGTACTTGTTTCTTTTTCCACTCAGTTTATCCACTGTGCAGGTGGCCAGAATGTTTGGAGGGAAGTCCTTTTGCTTTGTGGAGTGTGATTGTTTTTCCTGGAGGACCCTTTGAGGAAAAAGGTTCTTATGGCCTGCCTAGCTGTCAAAGCAAGCAGAGCACCAGATAGAAAACTGCAGTGGGAAGAAGTAAACTCTTAGATCTTTCAGAGTTCCATATTTCTTCTAGGTGTCTGGGTGGTATTTGTGGCATGGGGACTTCTTGGGAGGGATTAAAAGAGGCTTATTTAGGCAGTATTGCCTTGCTGAGGTTTGTCTAAAATGATCAGCTTGTGTAAGCTGACCAGTTACTGAGTAAGCTGTCCAATTACTAACTAGTGTTGCTGTATGAAATAGGAATGTAACCCCTTTTGCAGTAATTCTTTTGATGTGCATGTAAAATGATCACACAGAGAGTTGACTTCTGGAGTAGAATATGTTGGCTGTAAAATATGGATTTTAAAACACAAATTAAAAATGGGTGGTTGTTACACTAATCAGATGTGCTTGCTTATATTTAAGACAGATATATTATGAGAGATTCAAGAAGGTCTTTTATCTATCTGCATTGTAGTGGTACTTACACAAGTTGTGCTGGGTATGTTCTGTGCTTGTGTATTCTCCCAGAATCATAGCTAGAGAACATCCTAGCTGGCTAACAGGGTAGTTTGGGCAGCTGTTTTTTAATAGGAGGATGGTGTGTGTTCAGACACTGTTTTGGAAGAAGCTGGGTTTGTTTGAATTTCTGGAACAATGCTTTATTTCCTTCCTTGAAATTCACCTTCAGACTATAGCCAAAATGAATTGGTGGCTGGTACCTGTTCTTATGCCAATATTTTAATGCTAAGAGAGAAACATGTTTAAGCATAACGATGAGTTGGGGGAGGAGGAAAGAAAAAGAGGTGTATGTGTTATCTTGTTCCTTTTTCCTCATCGGTCTCTGTGATCTCTGTCTCTAGAAGGAAACACTCTTCTATATGGGGCTATATTAAGGTATTCACGTATAACAGGAAAAGAAATGTGTGTTGTAGTGATCCCCTCAAAAGTACAGCATATATTGGAGTTCCGTGTTCTTCTCCTTGAATGTAGGTGTCTATCATAGAAAAGGACTTCAAGTAATTGAGAATGGAATTTACAAAGTTGGTGTTGAGGTGACCTTAAATGCTAGCAAAGTGAAGTTTGGGGGGGATTTGATCTACACCTAAGTGCTTGGGGTTGACTACAATCCAAAACTCAGTGCTTCCAGCTAACACAAGGTTGTTTCAGCAATCTCTGGACTGAGAACTGAAATAGAAGGAACATAAATGTGATTTGACTCTGTAAATGAGCATTTTTTAGAGGTATGTCTATCTCAAAGTTTCTCAACTAGTTCTTGTAATTAGATTTTCAGAATTTGCCTTGGAGACAAGTGAACTGTGCAGGGAGAAAAGGAAACATTAGTTTATGCATATTATACTCTTTCACAGATGCTTAGCATGGTCTCTCAGTGCTGCACCACTTCTTAGCAGTTAAGATCTTTCCTATTTAAAACTGTGGTTTTGAAGTTTTTTCTCCTAGAGAAGAAATGAATGTGACGTTTTTCTGCTGTCAGTGGGATGAGTTCTACCCCATTAAATATAGCTTCTGAGGTGTCTGCCAGGGTGTTCCTCCTACAGCCTTCTTGAATAAGCCAGAGTCTGCTTTCATGTGTTTGAGCACTTACCCTGCTGCTCTGCTTCCTCACTCCCGTCAGGATCTTGAGCTCCAGTGTCTCATGGTCACCACAAGCACAGTTGCTTTTGACTGCTGTAAGCCCAGTCAGCTGCTCTTTAATCAATAACAGATCAAGCTGTTAAGGATAGGAAAATGTGTATAAAAACTTGCCTGAAGTGACTGAACCTGTAAAGTCAGATTTTATATCTGAGTTCTTTTGTGGGTGTTTCTGATACCCCTGCTTGAAGGAATAGTTCTGAAAGCATTTAAATATCAGATTTGCTTGCAGATTTGTTCTCTTTAACTTATAGCTACTGTCATAGATTTACCACCTGCATTTAATAGTTCGCTTCTGCTCTGTTTCTTTTTGCCATAATTACAGGAAGTAATTGGTGACTAATTTTGTGTTTTACTTTTTTCTCCCTTGTCCCACAGTGTAGTTTTGGTTTCTTGTAAGGCCATTGAAGTGTACCAGAAAATAGTGTGACTCCCTGAAATGTAGTAATGGAGGGAGAAAATGTGTTGCACCCTGCCACTGTATCCGTCTTAGAATGGGAAAAATAATGTGTGTATATATTTATATCTATATCTATGGAGCAGCAAAAATACAGTTGTAAATCTGCAATGTTAAAATCAGGTAACTTTGGTTGCCTTACTAATGCTTAGGTCTCTGACCTTTTTGAGTCACTGAGAAACACATAATTCTTCTGTTGCTGAAGAGACAGCCTTCTGTGATCAGTAAGTTATGTAGATAATGGGGAGCTTGGAATACTTAGGATGTTCGACTTCAGGGAGGGTATCTAGAGTCCTCTTCTGTAGGAAAAGAGGGAAAAGGTTCAGTTTCATAGGCAGTGCTATAGGTATTAATAAGACTTTATGTGGTTTCTGGATTTTGTTTCATTCCATGGTTTGTCTGGTTCAGTTTATCTTTTTTATCTAGCTATCCTCCATCTGTAGAGGGTGATGGCAGGTATCTCACAGTAAACCTGTCTATAATGAGGCTCTTAAATTTTTGTTCGAAGGTCCAGTAAAGTGAAATACATTTTACTGTCTTTTTTTTTCTGCTGGATTCACTTGGAGCTTAAAATGTTTGTTTTTTTTTTAGCCTTTTGTTACCACTTTGTTACCTTTGTGACAGAGCAGGTGAATCTTTGAGGCTATCAGCTCAAGAGGGGACTCAGAAATGTTTCCAATTGGCTTCTAAATTTCTGTTGCAGTCATAAAACATTAAGTGGGACAAAACTAATTGGTGGGTGAGTGATGACTTTGACCAGCTGAAAGGATGAGTCCACTCATGAGACTGCATGCAAAACTCAAGAGTTGGAAAGAAGAAATTGTTCTGATCAAAGTTTGCATAGGAGGTGGAGGCACTGCAAAGCAAAAGCCAATGGGTCTAGTACTTGGGTTTTTGAAGATAGACTTACTTCTCACAGATAAGTTGACTGAATATAGTGGAGGAAGAGTTGGAGGCAGAATTAGACCAGACTGTGTTGAGGCTTTTCCAAGAATGGAAAGCAAGGAGAGTGCCATTTGTATGTGTGGAGCTGGGGGAAAATGGGATGCTGGATTAAACAGATCTAGCTCAGAGGTGTTGTTAGAGTTCTAAGAACTTGTCAGTGGTGTGTCTTTTACCCAGATTTATATGTGTAAAGTCTATCTAATAATAAACAGTAAGCTCATAACTTAGATTGTGAAAGTTTCAAGTTAGTGAGAAAAATATCTTTCCAGGTTTCTAACGTTTGTATTGCTGAATTAGAAATTAGGTCTCTTGTGAATTAGAAGTTAAGATTCATTAGCAACTCTGCATGGAAAAATATTTTCTTGTCCAAATTAATAAATTTGTGTGCAAAATTGTTTTCAAGCTGTTTGAATCAAAACTTCCTATGTCAGTGGATTAATTTATTGATATTTTTAGAACATGATATTTTGCCTTTAAAAGATATTAACTATTTCAGAGTTGAAGAACAAGTATCCCAAGGAGATTTGAGCTAAGTTGGTGGAACACTGGCAAATCTTGTAAAAGCATTCTGCTGCTTTTGCAGCAATAATTTGAACTGCAAAGCTCATTCTCCAGCTCGTGGCTGTTGTAGGTCCTCTACTATTGTGCAGCTCTTTTATTGAAGTGAGGGGGTTGAGAGGTGTGCTGTGAGTCATTTGTATTAAAGTCCACTACACCTTATCTGTTGCAGCATCTCCCGTAGACTTCTTTTTCTTCATTTTTACTGCATAAAACTATAAACAGGAGATGGAGTTTAATAGCAGAATCTTGACCTGTGTGATCTAGAAAAGTAACTTTGCATTCTTACAGAAAGCACTACATATTATATGACTTCTCTGGATGACCCTATGTAGTTTTTGTTACACAAGATTGGAAGGGAATTGCCTTTTATTTTGATTTTCAATTATGTAAATAATATCCTTGTCAGAAATGAAGGCTAAATCCATGTTGCTTGGGATTTACTTCCAAGTAGTTACTCTTTGTTTTATTTTACAAATGTTGTGCATATTCTTTAAAACAGCTCACACAACTTTTATTAAGAGGTTCTTTAATCTTTATGTTTAAGATGTATTTTACCTTGGATAGCGTGAGGAAGCACACTGTCTTCCATAAGTTGTGGTAAATACATCTTAGATAAGCCAGTTGTGTTCATTAGTTTGCAGAACTGTGTATTTACTGTGATCGAAATGACACTGGCTTTATTTGATAGTTTTGATAGTAATGATATTTAAGGTAATTACTGGTGAATTCAGTCTTTATTTATGAAAAATTGAAAACATACCCAACATTTGAATATGCATAGGTTGAAGTACTTGTGTGCTTGCTTTTTCTAGCTAAAAAGTTGTCCAAAAATATACCTACCTGTATCCATCTGCAGTATGTGAAGCTTAATTAATATCTGTGGTATGGTGGCAGAAAACATGCTAAGACTGGTGTGCACTGACTTCTGTGACAAAACAAAAAATCGATTTTCATTATGATTTATAACTGAGTGCAGAAATCTGTCTTCAGTTTGGCTTTTTATTTTCTAAGGCAACTTGTGTATCCTATTTGAAGAAGTACAGAAGACTGGCACCTTATCAATACCCTATTGCAGTGGTTTTGTTCCATTTGTATCTGTTTTTCAAAGTAATGAGCCAATATTACAGCAAGCCTGGAGGATTAATCTCTAAAATACTATACATTCATTGACCTTACAGAATTAATACTCATTATGCACGTGATTAAAGTCTTCCTTTTAAATGTGACTCTAATGTCTGAGGTGATGATTGTTCCCTGCTAATTTCCTTAATGCCTTAGCAAAGGCTTAGATGGCAGTTTTATCTGATGCTGCCCTTAACATAAATTATTCCATCAGGAACTTAGTGTAAGCATAAAAATAGGGAGTCCAGGCTGCCAGGTTCTGCTGGATTAAAACCTGAGTGCATTTCACAGGTTTGTAAGCTGAGGAGTTTTCAGGAAGAGCAGAAATTGGATCAAAGTGGTGTTATTTATTTAAAAGAGAAGAATAAGTAGTATTTTGAAGGTGCCATTGTGCAAGTTTTTAAGCTCTTGAGAGAATACTTAAGCTTTTCTGTTTAGTGGTGAACATAATTGATTCACCTTCTCATTGCACAGAACATAACTCAATTATGGTAGGAGCAAACATTGTCTCCAGAGATGCAAGCTTGAGTGGATATGTGAGATCTTCTGGCCTCCATCCAGCAAATGATGCCATTACTTCTCTTCTGGTGTTTAAAATCTTATCCTGGAGTCCCTCTGTGGGAATTAATGCAAACAGAGCAGAGGGTGAACTGAAGTTGTCTATTCAATTTTAGATACCTCAATAAGACATTGCTGTCAGTTTAAAAAGCAAGATGGAAGTTGTTTTTATTTGTGCTCTTTCACGATGCTTGCTTAATTCTGTTGGGTAAGCAGAGTGTTAAGAGTTGTTTTTTTGTCTTTGTGGTGGCTTTTGTGTGTTTGGTTTCTGTTTTGTTTTTCTTATGAAGAAATTGAATGAAAGAATTATGGGACCTTTTTTCGAAATTATTCATGATCTAAATGTATTTGACATATTTACCAGAATGGGTTTGTTGCAAGAGTCCTGTAATGAACATGCTATTCTCTCGTCTCAGCACTTCAGCTGCAGGTCTGTGAAGGTTTTGTTTGGGTGTTTCGTTGTTGTTAATTCCTAGTAGGAACCAAGTTTGAGATTCTTGACTTGAGAATACAAGTGTTGGGGCTTGTTTCAGAAAGATTTGTGAATCTTTTAAGCAGAACAGTTACTGTCCTTTTACACAGTACTTCAGTTGTGGCTCTTAGTCCATTTTATCTGCTGAAACCAGAAAGGGGGCAGAAGCATGACATAAAGCAAACACAGGCTGCAGCAGACATTTTGGGTTTTCTTTAATTTAAAACCCAAAGCAGAGATCATGGTGTAACTTAGGTCAGAAGGGATCTCTGTGTTTCAGCTGGTGTCACGTCCAACTCAGAGCAAGCCAGGTCTGGTTAGATAAGGTTATTTAAGGTTTTACTTGGTGAAGTTTGGAATTATTTCCATGGAAATAGGACTGTCTGCAGTTGAGCTTTGTACCGCTGATTACAAGCCTTGAATCTGGTGTTATTTGTCCATTTAGCTCATATCACTAACTGCTGAGGATGCTATGGGAGACCAAGCAAAAGGTGTTGCAGAAACGGCAGTGAGGAATATCTGCTGCTTTTCCTTTGTCTGTACATGTGCCTACTTTTGAATACAGTCAGGCTGGTTGAGTGCACTCTAAGCTCATCCCAGTTACATCCTTGTTGTTTAGGTGTTCAGAAATGGCTTCCAGGAGAGAACTGGCTCTGTTGTGACTTTGGTTGGGCTGGCAGACCCCAGATCTTGTTTCTTACAGAGGGACATGCTGTTTGCCACCCAAAGAGGGTGGTGGGGCTAATGACCTCCAGAGCTCTGCTCCAACCACTGTGTCTATGATCTTAATCCAGTGTGATTGCCAGTGGACCTGAGACTGGCTGTTGCAGTTTATGCTGCTGGCACCTGGAACTTTGGAAGATTTTAATGATGTTTTGGTTCACTGAGGAGATAAACCTTGTATGGATTTAGTAGGGAGCCACAGTTCTCTTGTAAAACTTTAGGAGCTGAGTTATTGTTAAGTACAGAAGTAGTTTGTTTTGCAATAAAACATAGGGAGTATCTATATAGTGCTGCAAATGCTAGCTTCTATTAGAAATACAAAGTGGAAATTGTACCTGTTTTTAGGAGGTTTTAGTAAGAGCTGTAGCTGCAGGTCATTTGGCTCTAAGTGTATTTCTTCATAGGAAGAGCCAAAATACAGACAATTGTCTCCTGAAGCTATGAGTGTTCTCTGGCAGGAAGTTGCTAAGCAAGAGGGTTCTTAGATTTTGGAATTTTTGGTAGAAAAAAAGTTTTGGAAAGTCTGACTACCACTTAAAATATGTTTTTAGTGTTAAATAATTATCTGTTATTGGTGCCATTGTTATGGCCATCTATTGAAAAGTATAATCACTGGAAAGGGAAATAGCATTGTTACTTCTGTGCCTGAGCTGAAACTTTTGAGATGGAGAAATTAGCCTTGACGAAGGAGGTACTGTGATTACTCAGGATTTGTAAGCTTGCTTGAACTTGTGTTTGTATTTCTGGTAGTTTGGAAAAATTGGTTTGCTTTCATGAATGTACTTCTGGCTTCAGGGGTCAAACTTTCGAAACTGAGCATGAGTAACTTGAACAGTGCTTGTTTAGTCTATTTGTGCTGCTACGGTTGAGATTGTAATTACATGTTCAATCCAGTGTGCCCTTCTGGAAAAGTATGTGTTGCTGTTGTGCACGAGTCCAAACAAGTATTTGTATTCATCTAATTGCATTCCTTCAGCCAATGTGCAGTCTTTAAAAATTAGAGACTTAAATATACTTACCACAGTAAACTAAGTAGCACAGTCTCTTCATTTGGAACAGAATATATTTAGAAATAATGTTTATAAATGTTTTACACATGTTTCTGTAATAGAGGAAGGTATGAAGTATGTACTGATGTTACTTGAATTTGTTACTGAATTTCTTACTATCTCTTGGTGGGAGGTTACTCAGGGATGTAGTAGAGTGGCTTCTGAAATCCTGTTATTTCTGTTGTCCTTTGAAGATTGGACAGAAGTCTTCCAAGCATGAGATAGATGCTGCTTTTTTTGCTTTCCCATACAGTATATTAGTGTTGTTGTCCTACTCTCCTTTGTGGAAGGTAAGGGCATGCAAGTAAGGAGTGAACTGGGATCTCACACCAATCTAAGTAGGGTTTTTTAGTCTTGTTCTTAATGTAAATAAAGATAGGTCTTAAAATGCTACATGTTGTTTTAGAAGATGGAGACTGATTTTTCTAAAACCTGCCTGGCAGTGTGGGATAACAGTTTTCTCAAGCTGAGTCCTTACATGAGTGAATTTGGTAGTGGTTGGAAAATAAAGTGGACATTGAGGCAGGATTTGTTGGAGTGAGTTAAAATTTCTGATTTACAATAGTCTGAATCAGCACTGCTATTAGGATGTATGGGGCAGGGAAGGAAAGGAATCTGGACTTCTCACCTGAGTAAGATGTGGAAAATTAATAACTGGTGCTTCTTAAAATTTGAGATTGAACTTCAATGTGGAGAAACTTGGGAGACCCCCCCAGCAGAAAAAATGTAAATGCAGGCACAGACACCTTAATTCTGTTGGTTGTGGACTTTGTGAGTTTGTTAACATTGTTTCTGATGTTAAACACATATGGATGCTCTTCATCTTCACAAAGCCTGTTCCTCTGTTGTATGAGATGCAACTTTCCTTACTAACGGTAGACTATAGTTTTTTAAATATTCTTCTGCTGCTTATTCTCTGAGCAGGTGCACCTAATGCTTCTTAGATAAAGCTTGGATAAATGTATGCTCAGTTAATAGATTACTGGGTGGTTAGATTGTGAGTTGTGGGCCAAGCCTTAGTCCTGGTGCTTGCTTGGATTTTCACCTGTTATTTCTTACAGTTTGTACAGAACACGAATTCTGTCTTGGGCATTTTTTGTGCTGTCTGTTCTGTGTGTGATAGGCTTAGATAAATGCTAAATTGTAGTGCTGATGGTAACAAACAGCTATTGTACTCTGCTCTCCAGAATGAATGTCTGCTGTGTTCTGTAATTACTCTGGGGTAAAAGAGGACGCTTGAGTTCTTAAAGTAAGCTATTTTCTGCTGTTTTCCTGGGTAGCAGTCATCTAGGCTTCAGAGAGCGCTTGTGCTGTCACTTCATGCTGAAGAGTATGATACTGGTTTATTCCAGTCTGCTCTTCCCACTTTGTCTAGCAGAGTCCTTCAAGTAATGGGAGCTCATGCAAGTTTGTTTTATTGTTGGTTTTGAGAAGGTGTGTGAGGTGAAAAATGGTGTGTAACACTGACAGTAAGAAAACTGTATTTTAACTCCTTCTGTGGCTGGGACTGACTGACTATGTATTTCTGTCTGAATGATTCTGTCCCTGTGTCCCCGATGTGTGGTTTCATTTGGAAAAGTTCTGTATTGGGACAGTCAAGCATCCAGACTTGGGCTCCCAATCATCAATGGATGTTGCTAGTATTTTTCACTTTTTTGCTCACAAACTGGGCAGCATCATGATGGATCTGTCTTCCCAAAAACAGTCAGGCTGTTCAGTTGATACATTCTTGTGGTACCTTAAATCTTGGCCATTCATTTGTGTAGTACTTGGAGCTGCAAGATAGCATGTGGTATGGGGAAAGGAGAGAATGGTTCTTGATGCCATTTGCAACAGCGATATAATGGGTGGGAATTTGGGTTTCTCTGCTTTGCTTGTATGGTTTTCTTCCTGAGTTGTTACTCCATGTGAGAACTAATGGGCATCCATATGGTATGACGGATGCCTTACACAGACCAAAATGAATATTTCATCACACCTCCCAAAAGATACTGTGTTGTCTTCTAAGCAGCTTTTTTACAGCAAGTAGCTCTGCTTCCTGAAAATATCACATCTTCCAAGTATTTGTCTCTTTGAAGGGGAGAGGGCTTGGGCTTCAGACTGAAGCGGAGGAAGTGGTATAATCTACTTCCTGCTCACCAACCTGGGTGGTCAGAGATAATCTGTGTATCTGATCTGTAGATCTGATTCTATAATGATGTTTAGTTACTGGGGTTATCTAACTGTGCTTCTTAGGTTTTGGAGGGTAGTTATTTGCAGGCTTTGGCAACCTAGCAGCTAACTTAGAGGTAAAAGAGATGCCTTGTGATGGAGTGCTGAATGGGAATTTTTTTTTTTTTTGTTAGTTTGCATGGTTTTTAGGAGGTGTGGGGTTCTTTTGGTTTTGTTTGTTTCTTTTCCTTCCCATCCTGGAATGTTCCTGGAAGTATCATCTTCATCATCAGACTGCTTTGTGTCAGGGTGGGAACACTGAGAGTGCATACCCTGGCTGTGGTCTCTAATTGCAGCAGCACTGAAGTGCTGATGAGTTATCCTGAGAAGTTATATAGGGTTGGAAATCCTGTTCCTTGAGAAATGGATATGGTTTTGGCAAGGAAAGATTAAAAGAACTTTTGGTGTTCACTAGTATTTTTTCTTTTGCCTTCCTTCTCCAAGAGGAGAAACGAGGTTTGACAGGAGCAGTGGCTGATTTTTCGTACATGGGTCCCTGCTTTTTCCAGATATCCAAGCTGCAGGAAAGCATCATTGCTCTCACGAGGGTGCTGACAGGAACGGGCACTGCAGAGTGTTCTCCATGTCACTGAGCACTGTGAAAGAGCTGTGATGTAGGTGTTGGGGGGCAGTGCTGGGCAAGGTCTATTCTCTTTTCATGGGCTGGCACTACGGAATTGTTTGAAGTCCCTTCTGATATTAGGGCAGTTCTGATGTCTCCTGTAGAGATTGTGCTACACAGCTTTTTGTGATCAGTGTTAGAGGTAGCTGAAGTGTCATAGTGGTGTATATGAGCTGCAGTTGATGTCTCTAAAGATGCTTCTGCTTTTATTTTAGGTGGTCAAAGGCTGACCCTCTCTTTTAAGGTGTGTGATTCATACCTACTTTTCCCTGTTTTCATTAATTTTGTCCTCTAAGTTAAAAAATGAAATGGAGAAGGCTTTTTAATAAAACACAGACCATGATGTCTGGATTTACATCCTCTGCAGCAAATAGCTAAGGTGGCAAAGAAAGAAGGTGGGGTCTTTGAAACAATTAAAGGACTAAATTTTTTCCATTTTATGGCTTGTACAGTACAGTCAAAACTGTTAGTGATTCTGCATTTGTTTGCTTTGTCAGCTTTAATTTTAAACGATAGCAGTGCAGTTGCTGGTAAGATGGACAAACTGTATGGGCTTATATTTGCCATACAGAGTATCTCCTTTATTCTGGATTATTTTTAGAAAACTTCAAGAAAAATATTTAAACTGCTTTCAGGAAAGATTAAAGCAATTAAATTATCTCCCTGTTGAAGAGGTAGGGCTGTATGTGTTTTTGGTGAGGGGAGGAATGTTACCAGCTTTAGCAGTTCGGTATTCTGGTGAAATAAAAGGTTTTTTTGAAATAAAAGATAGTGTTTTACTCTTTAAGTGAAAATATCAAACTTCTGTATCTTTTCAAGCAACTTAAAATCTTACTGTATCCATAACTGGTGGAAATGTAGTTTGGAAACCATATTCTTGGAAGACAGCAACTGTGCCAGACATTGAGCTCCTGGCCCCACTGAGATGCAATGAAGATTTAGACTGCATATAGGATACAAGAAATGCTATTTTTATATAGAATGCCAGTGAAAACAAGAATGTTCTTTATTTTTTTTTAGCTTTTCAAAGGCAATATTAGGGGTTGCAAGTATGACTTGCTGGCAGAAGGGAATGAGAAGCCATCTTGGTATTTCCCCTAAATTTGAGGCTTTTTTGATTTCCATTTTATTCCTGTGACAGTGTTCCATTGTTGAACTGTTTGGCAGGTTGTAGATCTTAATTTCTCATATCTCTATGTCCTATCCTTTGTATTTCTATCTTTACTTGAGTGTTCAGTAAAGGCTTTGAGATATAACCAGCTTCCTTGGATGACATGTCTCCAGTGTTGTGTTTTGCCCATATTGGAATCTCATTAACTTTCATGCATATTTTAGGTTAGGAAATGACTTATTCTTCATGAAGGCTTCAGGTGCCAGTGATAACTCTTTCTCATACTCCAGTTTTTGGACTTTGTGTAGACTAAGGGATATTTCATCCTAAAACAAGAGGAGGAGTTGCTGCATGATTTCTGGCTGAATACTTAATGCAGTCTTACAAAATGAGTGAGCTTGATGTGTGTTTATTGTAGAAGAGGGTCTCTTGATATTTATTATTAAAGACATGAATTTAAGTCTAGTTTTCTTTACTGCAAAAAGAGAAAGTTGCAGGCTTCAGATGAAATATTTTTTTTGAACAAGATTTTTTTTCTCAGCTAGGCTGTTTCAGGCTATTGTTGGGTTTTTGTTGGTTGTGGTGTTTGAAATTGAGACCTTTCATTTGTAAGCTAAAGAATCTGTTGTAGGGACCTTTAGACTTCAGAAAGGGTTTGAGATTTAGAAGTAGAGGAATTGTCTTGCTGTCTCAGATCTTTCAGGTAAATTTAAAAATTCAGGCATAAAGCAGTTGATTCCAGCCCACTATAAGACAGGGGGGCCTGATAAACATAGTGTGTTTTTTTTTGTGCTGTATATAGTGTCTGCTGTGTATACTCAGCAGAACTTCCAGAATAATTTTCTTTGTACACAAACCTGGAAAAGTACTGATGTACTAAAGTATTCTTAACCAGAGTGAGAGTGGATTACACCTCAGAATGTAACTGCATTCTCTCTGACACACAAATTGAATGGATTGTATGGTTCTGGCCTTGTTAAATAATTGTGTGGTTTCTTTCCAAATATAGCTGCTTAAATTAAAAAATAGAATAGGATTGCTTTGAGAAATTAAGTAATGAAATCATGAAAAAGAGAAGGAATGCAGGGAAAAATCACTCCTTTCAGCTTCTCCACAGCTCATCAGTGAGAAAGAATGGTATTCCGAGTCCCTGGGAATTCTTACTAGTGTGTGCTCTCGCTAAGTTAGCAGTCAAAGAATAATGGGGAATTCTTGTAATTGGTACCTTTCCTATTTAGGCTTACAAAGACTGGTGACAGGTTTTTAAATTTAATTGCAAACCCTCGTCTGAATGTTCTTAAAGAACTTGTTAGTACCACGAGCTGCTGGAATACTGGTTTCTCTTGTAAAGATGAAGTTTTGCCAACAATGACGTCTTAACTGCTATGCAGAGAGTCCTTAAGATGGTGTTTTATGAGGAGGGTGAGAGAAACTTGGATGGATCTCAGCAAAATCTTTAGCAGGGAGTGGAGAAAATCTGAGAGAAGTCCTCCTAATTTGCTCCCTCTTGTTAGATTTAAGATCAG
Source organism: Parus major (assembly GCF_001522545.3). Classification (NCBI taxonomy): domain Eukaryota; kingdom Metazoa; phylum Chordata; class Aves; order Passeriformes; family Paridae; genus Parus; species Parus major. The sequence goes on along the minus strand of NC_031769.1, from coordinate 68,643,455 downwards.
CTTTTCTTCCATACCAAATAGTTGCCTCAGCTTTTGTTATGACACAACATGAAGAGCAGATTTTGCTGAGCTTGCCAACATAACTAAGCCAATATTGGTCAAATTCTTAAGCTGCTTCTTAGTTCATTTTCTGTTCCTTACTGGGGAGACTGCTGATTAAGAAAGAAAACATTTTAGTGAGGTAACCAAGATTGGAAAGGTGAAGGAATATATATTTTTTTCAGGCCTGAAAATATTTGGGCTGAAAAAGATATATGCTTGATATTCCTTTCTAACTTTGCAATTATATTTCACTTACAGAAGATAAGATGAACATATTGCAGAGCTTGCTTGTTGTTCTAGTCAAACTATGCTTTTGTCCAAAAAAATACATTAATATGTTTTAATTTCTGAAACTTCAAACTATTTTGGTAAGATGGAGGAGTATTGTGAAGCTAGAAGATTTTAGTTGCTAGTTCTCTTCCAGTTGTACATGGAATTTTTCAGACATGTCTAAAGATGGTTTCTTCTCATTCAAGCTGTGGAGTCCATACATAAGCTTTGTGCAGGAGAGATTATCTTCATTTTATGGGGTTTTGTTTTTTTGTTTTTCTTATGTGCCTCTTCATTCTGTGGTTCAGCCCAGCCACCTTTTACTGAAATTGGTTGTTACATGTTGCCAAAGAATAGCTCAAAGCAGATGACAAGAGGTGAGAGAGACCTTTTCTTGCTTTGAATTATTCAGTAGTGGGTCTCTAGTTGACATTTCTAATATTAAGCTTTAATAGAGGCTTCTGTCCCCTGATAATCTGTCTGGCTTGCTTGATTAGTAGACTATTTTTTTCATGGAAGTCATGAAATCAGTTAGTAGGAAACCCCGTGTATCCTTCTGTAAAAAGCTTCAGTCTGATTATTGCATACTTGCTCTGAAAGGCAAGATAGCACATAGATTTTTTTGTCAAACTGGCCACTAGTAGGTGGCAGATGCACTTTGAATAGTCATCAGCTTTTTAAGGGGACAGTATGAAATAACTACTCTTGGTATTTACTGACCAGGGAGAGCCTTCTCTTCATTGACCCACACCCCTCCTAGGGCAGTTTTCATCTGGGAAGTAGCAAAGCTTCAATGACTTGTACAGAAATCTCTCTTAGTGAGCATCTGGCTGATTACCATTACCCCCTGGCTTCCTCTTCAGGGCTTGGCTTTTTGGCAAATAGGAGGAGACATGTTTCTCTCTGTGTGGGTTTGTGTGTGTGTTTGCACTCCTGAGTTGAGGAGTTTATCATCATAGGCAGTGCTGAAAGGAAGTGAAACAAACTCTTCTGTTAAAATACCATCAGCCCTCTGGGAAATTGTAGCTGGTATGTCGAAGGTGTCTTGTAGACAACAGCTTTTAATGAAGGAAGAGCTTAGTATATAAAGGCAAGTGGGTATTGGAGCACTGCAGCTGACTTTATGTGGCTAACTTGCTTATTAATACATACAGCTTGACTTTATCTGTTGTAAGTAATACACTATGTTTGAGAAGTAGCAGGAGTCTTGAGTCAAACTTCGCTCTGTAAGAAGATCAGTGTTCTTTAATGCAAGGATGCGGTACTGGTAGCAGATGGGGAAAACAAAGGTTGACAGTCATAGCTGGAAGACAAGGATAACTTCTGGTGTTTCTCTCATAGCAGCTGGGACTCTAGAAGGCAGGAATGCTGCAGTGAAGGGTATGGAATGGAACAGACAGAAAAGATGAGAGGGAAAATATGCCTAAGCATACAAATTGCTAAGAGTTGCCACCTTTTTTTTCTGTTTTTTTTTTTTTTTTTCTTTTCCTCTACATGCACTAAATGTACACAATTTTCATAGCACAGGAGCAACACAGGCTGTGAAAGCAACTGTTACTATTTCAAGGCAGTATTTACTGAAACTGTTTTAATTTAGCTTGTTATTTGTCTCATCTAAGTTGCAGTATTTTACTTGATGAGCAAAACAGGTAAAGACTTTCTTCTCTTGTTCTGGAGACAATGAAAGTAAATGTTACTTATTTTCAACTGTCATCTCACAAGGGAAGTAGTCCAGTGTGCAGTGCTTTAAACACTGGGTATGAGATCCCCTTTAAGCATTCCTGCAATAGCTGCTAGCAGAACATCTCATGCAGATGAGGAAATTCTACCATGGAGACTGCAGTTTAAAACGGACCAGCTAAAGTCTGCTGCTGAAGGAACTCTTGCTATTTCTGTCAGCAGAGACTTTGTGCTGTCAGGGTATCTTAGAAAGCCTGAGCCACATCAAAGCTTTAAATCAGTTGGTAAAAGCTCCAGTGCTACATCAGTACTGCAGATCCTTGTCAACTCAGTCATATGCAAAGCAATTGCCATCTTAATGTGTGTTGGAGCATCATCTTCCAAGACTTGAAAGCATTTTTTCAATAACAGCATATTTTACATTTTTAAAAAGAAAATTTCATTTAAATGTGCAGTATTTTCCAGAACTAAGCTTTGCTGCTTTGTTTTTCCAGTTTAGTGTTTCTCCACTGCAAATGAATTGTAGAGGTGCAAAAACTGCAGAAACAGACTTGCATGTAAATTGTCGCAAGAAAGAAACCATGGCTGTCATCAAGTCCTGAAATGCCCAGGTTTCATCCAATTTTTACGTAAGCTGTACTAAAAATACCACTGTTGTAGTCAACCCTTGGAAAACTGAAAGGGAAGGGTTTTTTCCGTTGGAGATCTGCATTGTGATTGTCCACTTTTTGCAGGCAGCATAGAAGGCTTTCTGTGCACAAATCAGGCTCATAATGACAAGGAAATAGTTTGTTGAGTTTATGCTTTATTTGTGATAAAAGTTAGAGATACAGTGACTGCAGGCAAGAGAGCATCTCTCTAGTTAGCTTCATAGAAACAGTGTGGTTTATATCCTTATTCTTTATCAAGGCACTTACTGAGTTACTTAAACAGCAGGTTTTTAGCAGTTACTTGTTTCTTGGTTTCCAGAGCTTTCTTTCTAATTGTACTTTAGCAAATCAAGATACCATTTCTTAAGACAGTGGGAGTAGTAAAACTTTGTTGTCTGTAGGAAGGAGCTGAGCAATGAGAGATGATGACATCCTGCTTCTACCACTGACTCACTGTGGCCTAGGGCAAGGCTGTCTCCCTTAACTGTCTGCAGAATGATGATGATACTTGTCTTGTGGTGGTAATTGGTAGCATGTGAGACGGTTAATGTGATATTGGAGAAATGAAGTGTTCTGTACATTTTAAGGAGTAAGCAGGGCAGAGGCTGCTAACCAGAAGATAAAATAATTTTGTCTCATTTCCAGAGAAAGACCTCCTGTGTTCTGAGGTTAGTGTTTTACCCAAGTAAACTCCCTTTTTCAAACGTGTGAATGTTCTCTTGCAAAGGGGAAGATTCTTCTAGCCTTTCTTTTCTCATCTCTTCCTTGTGTACTTATATTAAGTTTTTGCTGATCATTTAAGAAACTTTGAAGAGCTGACTGATGTAGCCTCAACATCTTAACTACTACTCAATGCAGCATGGGATTTTTTTGATGACAATAATATTTACAAGTCCAGTAACTTCTGTTGATACTTAGCAGAGCTTGTGAGCAAGCTTGAGCTCAAGAGCTCTCAGTGACTACAGTAAGATGGTTGTATAACAGGAGATGACAGCTATAATGCATGTGAAAGGAAGGATCCATATGTCACTTGTGAGGCCTGGTGAGAAGAACTTTACTATTTCTTCATGTCCTTTTGACATCTGGGATGTAGGAAACTCTTTCCTTGTTGTTGCTCTTAGTATTGACAGAGTTGATTTAGAATATCTTTTGAGTGGGTGCAGCTTTGACAATTTTTATTATAATGCTCTGACTGGAAATGAAAATTAATGTTTTCAAAACCTTTTTTCAGAGAAGCAAGTAACTGATGACATACAGTTGTCCAGGCTTGCTTCATAATATATTCCTAACACGAGTTCAATTTCCAGATCCTAAAAAAAAATTGGTTTATTTTTGCTGAGGTTTCTTCCTTAGCAAATGGAGAAAGTTGTAGTTGTTGGGTAAAGATCTTATTTTCTGAGAAGAGTGCATTTGGAGTGTGACTGAGGTTAGAGGGTGTAAAAAGAGTAACTATGAAGTAGAATCACTTTGTCTGACAATTAATTTGTTAGTTGTGTTATACATGAAGATTCAAGTCATGTTCTCCACAAGAATGTGGAGGCATTCAGAGGAATGATGTCCTTGAAAAAAGTAAGCTGTTAGGGACAAACACATGTTTTGTGTGTGCATGTGTGCCTTTTTTGTTTTGTTTTTTTGTTGAGTGTACATTTGCTGCTTGTATTTGGGTATCACCTGGCATGGTAGGTTCCTGTGGTATGGCGAGGATTCCTAGGTGTTACAAAGTGACGTAAATATTCAGAAACAGTTAAAGCAGATGGCTTAGATGAGAGCTGTTGAGAACAAAGGAGACATCAACAATGTGGTGACACCATGGTGGAGAAGAGTAGTAAAATATCTTTAATCATACCTTGCTGGCACGTGGCTTTTTCCTTATTTTTTTTTGCCTAAAGAGATCGAAAGGGTTCTGAGCTGGTCTGCAATGACTCACTTGAAGTCACTTAATTCTCTGGGATTCTGCATGTAGAACTTCCATCCTTCTGAACTCTGTTGACCTTTCTTTCAGAGTCACAGCAGTTTTTGGGAATGGCCTATTCATGTGAAGAAAATCAATGAAGTTTATTCCCTGTGACAAAGAGTGTTGTTTGGTAGGTTCACAAGAAGCAATGCAAAGGTGTGAGACTACCCTTGAGTTGTTTTGTTTTTTTTATGTTCCTGACATTGTTGCATACTCTTAACTTGCAAAGTACTTCATATAAGAAGGGGAGACTGAAAATAAGTTCTGTGATGGTAAGGGAAGGCAATATATGAATTTTGAATTAATGTTACCTGGAATGTTCTGTAACGGCTGAAGGCACCTTCAGCACTAATTGTGCATTGTCTGGGGTACCTGGCTCTGCTGCTGTGATTTCCTCTGCTAAGGCTGATTTGTTAGTTTTTTTTATACAGATTAAAAAAAAAAAAAAAAAAAAAAAAGAGAGAGAGAGAGAAGACACTATTTTGCTTCTATCTGGAAGGGACTGGATTTTTTTCTTGCAGATGTCCAGTCTGGAGGTATGGGAGCAGAGGGGATACTGCTGTGTTTTGCTTCTTGGAGCAAGAAGAAGAAAGGGCATTGTATGTGGCTTAGATAATAACATTGATAAGAAGATTAAGTATTTTAAATTCTAACAACATATCTGTGCGTGCTATCTTTTCCAGAACAATTTTTCATCACCTTTTTTTTTTTTTTTAAAGAAAAAGGAAAAAGTGGGAAACATTAACAGTGGGTATCAGCTTTTTCTTTAGGTGAAATATTAATTTTTAATCTGGGTTTGGGGGGGGGGGGAAAGTCTTCAAATGCGAAATCAAAATCAGCCATGCTGATGGAGCCAATACCACAAATTTCCCAGTTTCAGAATGATCTCCTGGATAGGTTCCTTTCAGTAGCTTCAAGTGATATCTGTCTGCTGTTCCCATTAATGGTATAGATTCCTGAAAGGAAGTGTTTATTAGCAAAGCATGTCCAGTTTCTTGTTCTGAAGGTTTTTAAAGAATTGGAAGTATTGGTGTTGAGGCATTACACATCTGGGAGGATGCACTCCTCTATAAGTGAGTCTTAGCGTCTGTGGTGGAAATCACTGTAACAACTTAAAGCGTTACTTTGGTTGAGATTTTTTTTTTTTTTTTTTTTTTGAGATCCAAGTCTTTGAAGATCTTCAGAGTGCTTGGACTTGACACCAGATTTGGTGTAACAAAACCTCATATATTTTCGGCTCCCTGATCAGCAAGGTTCTCTACCGTGAGCCTGCAAGAATAAATGATCAATTGCATGGTGAAAGGAACTTCCTGTGAGCTAGTCCAGCTTCTTGCTTAAGCTATAGAAGTCCTTTACATGAAATTTTGTTTGGAAAGACTATTGTTTTAGAAAAGTTCCTAGCACCCAATCAAAACTGCAGTTTGTGTGTGTGTGTGTAAAATGTACTCTTGTGTCCTGCAGGATTCTTGGGTGGACTTTTAAGCTATTTCATTATTAAGAAAGCACTTATTTTGCTTTGTCTTGAAGTCTAATATGTTTAATTCCAGCTTTCATCACTGCCTGTTGCTGGATGTTTCTCAGACTGGGATTCTTGAATTTTTCATCTAGGAGAGAGAAGACTTGAATACTGAGTTGCCCCTTTTCCTTTTAACTGACTAAATAGATCACTGTTCATAGCTTTCACTTAGAGGTTGATCTTAATTTTTTCTTTTCTTTTTTTTCTTTTATCAGATCACATTTTAGTCTTTAAACTGTGGATTTCAGAGCTGGCAATAGTATTTCACTAGGAGTTGTACCAGTACTACAACACTATTAATCCTATTTACTATTGTCTATTTATATTCTCAAGGATGAAGTCAGCCCTTTTGACCTAGCAGCATGGAGCTTTTCTGATTCAGGTGGGAAAACAGACAAGACTCCTATGGTTAAAATTGCAATACAGGGATGTCAAATCTGACCTGTTGTCAAGACCACCATGTGTGTCTTGGGTTAGCTACTGCAGGTATGTGCTGAATGTATTTTTCGTTGTTGTTGTTGTGGGGGCTTATTATTTGTTTGTTTTTGCCAGCTGCACAGAAGTGAAAGGAGGTCTTTCTAAATTAAATGGCTTCAAAGTATTTCATGTACTGGCTGATGGTTAGCCAGTCCCACTTAGCTAAAGAGATCGGAATTTCATCTAGGCCTGTTAATAGTTTTCTGGAAGCCAAGGTCTGTTACTTTTGCAGAATTGTCTTTTTCAACTACTTGTAAACTTATCCTGGGAGAAACTATTTTTTTTTTTCCTCCTCTCCATTCATAGCTGCCACTGAATTAGATATTCCATTGGCATTTCTTTGGCTGAATTCTCTTCAAGTGGAGTCCTTATAGGATCACTTTCCTTACACCTCTTTCTGGATTTACCACAAAGTGTGTGATGTTTCACTTAAAACACCACCCACAAAACTGACAGTCACCAGTCAAGGTACTGGTAGTGGTTGCTGGGAAGGAAATCACAAGTTAATGAGATGCACTTATGGCTGTTCTGTGGTACACTGGCCTCTGATGCCTGTCAGAGGTGTCAGCTGGTTTGCTACCTGAACCTGCATGATCATTCATGGCTTCTTTACATGTTGACTGGTGTATGGTTTCATCCTCTGCAGATCATCTAGTTGGCTGTGTATTGATGACCAGGCCTTCAGTTATTTGCTGCTCCTTCTGGCTTCTGTTACAGTTGTTACTGAAAGCATCTTTCTGGCCCTCAGGAGACTTGATCACCTTGAGCCTTCTGCATCCTTTTTATGGCCTGCTGACCAATTGATTTCATAAGTATTTTGCTGCACAGTGTGAAGAAACTATCAAAAGTTTTCTAGAAGTCTTTAGCAGAATTATCATTTTCAACTGCTTGCAAAAGATCTGTCTTTCTGGAGGGATGAGTTTACATCTGTTTTGGTTAAAAACAAGTTGATTTGGTATGAATGGACTTACTTTACCTTCTCATAAACCAGTATGTTTAAGGACTGTTTTTCTGCCTAGAAGGCCTTAAATACCTAGTTTGCTTAAGAAAAAGGCATGGCTTTCCTTCAGTGCTGATTTTTTATTTTCTTTTTTTAAAATTTCTTCTAATTCAGTAGCATTGATAGAATAAATGGGTGTAGGATGGGAGTAAGGTGGAAGAACCTTCAGAGCAAAGATAGTTACTGGGAGTCAAGGTGGTGGTTTGTGATTTGTTTTTTTTTGTGTTGGGTGGGTTTTTTTGAGCTTCAAAGTGTAAGCTGTGTTTTTCGATAATCAGAGTTAGGAATGTTGCTTCTGTCTAACTGTTAAAAACAATAAAATTGGTACATAGGCAAGCTGACATTTAATAACATATTGTGCAGGAGTGCTTGTGAATAATTGGATTGGGTTCCTGCAATGTTAGGCATTGTACAAAATACTAATTCCTGCCCTTAAGATCTGTGCATAGGTAAGACAAAGCCAAGGCAGTACAAGCAAGTGTAAACAAGCAGAATGACGAGCATAGTGGGGCAGGTGTGTTTGTTAGGCAGCTGTGTTGCTTTCAGGTCTCGATTAAGTGTGGATTGACTTAATGGAAGGAAGTGAAGTCTGAGTTGCAGGGGAGCAGGAGGGAAAGGTGGGAGTAGTGTTGCAGTCAGCTATGGAGAAGCTGAATTTAGAAGTAGTGGGGGAGGAAATCACGTCTGGCATTAAGAACCAAGCCGTTGCCTCTCAGTCTATTAGAGGGAGGGCTGGATGAGGAAGAGGAGTGAGGATGAGGCTGGCTTACAAGGCCAGCAGCTTCCTTGCAGTCTGAAATGACTGCACTATGAGATATGTTCCTTCTGTCCTTTGGACTGTTAGAGCTGCTTCCCCAGCTTTGTTTACTCTTCAGTGTGAGCTGTGGCAATAAAAATATTTACAGTAATTAGAAAAACTAATCCTTTATGAGAAGCAGAGGCAGTGATTATACCAATTACAAGTTGTCCTTATGCACTTCCTGGTGTGATGAAAAGCAATTGTTTATCTGTGTGGTTCTCCCTCACCCTTTCTTCATTCCCTCGTTCTTTGGTATTTGAAAAACAAGTGTTTTCTTCCCTGCCTCTTTTACAAATGGCTGCTTAGTGACAAGGATTTTTCTGAAGATCTTGCTTTAACTGAGAGAAGTTGATCAATATGCAGTGTGGAAGGCTGTGCAATTGAATTTTCCATCACTCCTGGCTTGACATGTAGCTCCCACATTGCCAGCAGTGAACCTGGAAGTACCAGTCCTCTGTAGGACATGGATATTTCCCTGGGGTCTCTCCTCTTTTAAGGGGCCTAAAGCTGAATCACAGTTGTCTCTCTTGTGGTGCTTGTGAATCATTATAGCTTTCCTAATGATGGAACACTGGTCTCCTGTGGTCTGCTATAATAAGATGAGTCACTGAAATGTTGTCTTAATAGCTGTTGAAATGTCTTAAGGTAATTTTCTTATTTAAGTTATTTATTCTAAAAATGATGCCTGTATTCATTATCTATTACTTACAATATATCTAGTTCTACAGCATCCCTTCCTGTAGATGCAGATGGTGTGAACTTCAGAGGACAGATTTCCTTGGTGTTTGAGGGCAAAGGTGATTATCTTGTCTCTTAAGAGAAGCTTTCTTCAAAGGTCCTGGGTTGATTTTAGTGTAGGTAATTACAGTGAGGTAATTAAATGTTTCCATCTCTAAAATGGCTAAGTACCTTGTCCATCCATGCTTTATTGTTTTAGAGAGGAATGCTCTTCTTATTTAGTGTAGTGGATGGAGCAGGCTGCTGTGTGTAACCTCACAGTCCTGTGATTCCTTTATCTTGAATGCTGTTTTTATTGCATTGTCTCTCCTTGATCACTGGTTGAAGAGGGCTCTTTCTAACACCCTGTAATTGTCAAAATATGCTACAAATGCTATAGGTAGCAGCTTAGCACCAAGAAGAAGAAGGGGTCTTGGCTATCAAAGCTGTGAATCTCAGAGCCATGGTAGTTCTGGTGTTTTCTTGTGTTTCTCATGCTCATACTTTAGTTTGGGAGGGCAGGTGATATGAACAGTGGACAAATACCTCATCACATGGGAGGATTGTGTGGATGGATAGTGTCTTTGGAGAAAGTACCAGATTGGGTTCATCTCCATCTTGCAGCAGAGAAGTGAAGCTGAGGCTCTGCTGAAGCAGGATTGCTGCAGGGTAGAAAAGGTATTGAAGTCAATGCTGTAGGACTCCAGTGCATGGAGGATACCTGAGCCTCCAGCAGGGAAAACTAAGCCTGGTAACAGTGTTTTTGCTTTTCTTCACTCTATTTTCTGTAGACAAGTCTATGCCCCTTGGAAGAAACTGCCAGGAGTATAATTGGCCCAAGACTAACTGCAACTGTAAAGCAGTCTCCTCTGGTGTGTTGTGCTATTGGCACTAAGCTAAATATAAAAAAGGGAGCTTAACCAAGAATGGGATATTCCACCAGGGAGCTGAGGCTGTTCCATCTGACTCTTTGAATTAACTCTAGAGCTCAGATAAGAAGTCTGAGAGCAAGCAGCCTGGGGGCTCAAACAATAAATAGCAAATTGAGAAGTGATATTTTAAGAGTTCAGCGAGTATAGGGGGGTGAGGGATTAATGTGCTCAAGGCATGCTAATATGGATGAAAGTATAGTTATTCTGTGGATAGTAGTTTCAATGTGTTTTTATTGTTAGTTTTGTTTTGTTTAAAACTTTGTGATCACACTGTGTCACTTGATTTTGAGACAATTTAAAATTTCTATCTGAATTCAGTGAATTTTCTGTATAATCCCAGCTGTTTGTTAAAGTAGTTTTTTAAGTGAAAGGGCAAACCTTCATGATGAGTTTGAGGATACCTTGTCATAGTTCATGGGTTTTGTAACCTTTATGGAACAGAAGAAGCACTTGTTCCAGATGCTGTAATATTTGCAAGAAATAATAACAGAAAAGGCAGTAAACCATGATGAATTGGAATAATGCTTGCATTCACTTATTTGTATGTAACTTTGGAAACTTATCTTGCATCTCTTAAAGGATTCTGTAAACTGATTGATTTAGAAGTAGGTGATAAATATTGTCATGGAAATTAAGTACTAACAAAGCCTTGAGGAATTAATCTTTTGGTATACTCACCTTACTTTGTGTTTACCATTCTGTGTCAGTCAGTTTATAAAATATTTTAATGGAGTAGGTTTCCAAAATTTTTGGCGTTCAGAAAGTTATATATAAATAAGCGAATGCAAGCATTATTCCAATTCATGTTTATTGCCTTTTCTATTACTATTTCTTGCAAATACTACAGCTGCTCTGATGAGAATAAGAAAACTATTTTGGGGCTACAGGAAAAATAAGAAATTTAAAATTTTTTTCTGCTCGTAGTCTTTTTCCCTTGTGAGAGAATTGCACAATATCACAAACACCTAGCATAATAAATGTCTGAATGTGAAAACTGAAAACATTGGTGAACATGTCATTGTTCCTTTTTCTTCTCTTGCACCTGGGCCTAAAACCAATGTTTCAGTAAGCTAAACAGAATTGCAGCTTATTTAGCTTGCAAGGTATCTATTGTTTTGGAGGCTGCTACACAGTAAAATCCAACTTCTGCTTTTTTCCTTGCTTATGAAAAGTTTAAAAATCTTTGCAAGTTATTTAAAACAAAAGCCAACCTGGAGCAAATTTATGAAAAGCCAAGTGGATGAGGGAGCACACAGAGGTGCTGCTGCTGACCTTACAGGTGGAATGGAATGTGTCTGTTTACAGCAGCGTAAAAATAACCCCACCAGGATGTGTTGCCTAGGCAGGAATAGCCACGCAACACTCTCCTCTTAGTTTAGATCATTACATGAACAATATCAGCTTGATCTGTTAGTCTGTACATTTATTAATCCAGCAAAAACTGGAGTTGAAATATCTGATATTTACCTGAAAGAGCCAAATAGTGTCAGACTTCTGTGAGAAGTGTCAGACTATCTTATGGAGATGCTAGACGGTAACACCCAGTTTCCATGACCTTGCTTTTCAGTGACATTCCTGGCTGTTGCTGTTTTTCCTGCTAGTTAGTTAATACAATAGCCCACTTTTCTGGCATGGCATTTTCAAGGCACTAAACCTATGGGCAGGGAGCCTGTAGAGCATTCAAAAAGCAGGACGTGAGCTCCTTTTAGCACATTCATGTAATGTAACTTTCTGCACTGCTGTTCACTTCATCATTGTGGCCTCTCAGCTCAGCAGCCTTTCTACTTTAGAGAAAGGTTTGACACATATTTAAATCAGCATGCTCTGCTGCGGTGTGTCAGCTGGGAGGCTTGTTTGAAAGGAATAATACAGAGACTTTTGTTGCCAAGGAATAAGAGACCTGCATTGACATCAGGGTCTGGAATGTGCTAGCTTTAATACGGCAACATTTGGTGATGTCTCGTTTCACAGGCAAGCAACTTGTTGAACAAGTTTTCCCAAATAAATACAACCTATAAGATAATGAAGACTTGTGGTCAATTTCTTCCTTTTTGAAACACTATCTGAAGTAGGTTTTGTGCTTCTCTTTTGTAGGTAAGTAATTTTAATCTAAACTGGTTTTGTGGAAGTGCTTGGGGGTTTCCCTAGCTGTAGTTTGGAGACCAATATGCACTTTGTACATGCCCTAAGTGGTGGTTTGGCATGGGAAAAGTTCAAATTTAACCCACATAGTTTGGGTATGTTACATTCAACTGATTGTTACTCTTTACCTTTTCCAAGTTTGTTCCCAGATCTTAAAGATTACTTCAGGTGTTGGTCTCTGATTTGGATGTTGACATGCAAATGAGCATGTGACTAATCACATTTAGCTGTAGAACTTACTGCCTTGAGTGTTTTCCTGTTACATGTCCAGTTAATGGAAACTTCTCCTTTGTCTTCTGTGCTTCCACTGAAAACCACACGTTGCCATCACTTTTTCGGAGTGATTGAAGTGGTATAATTTTATATAGAGGGAGGAATGGAATGAAACTTTGTGTACTGATTATGGTTAGTTTGGGAGTTTACATCAAAAGTATTTGGTTCATGAGCTTGCTGACTGACCTATTGTTATCTCTGTATTTTAGCACACGAGGGAAGTCACCTGTACTTAGCAGGTGTGGAAATCACATGGTGAGAAGGAGATGGGCAAGGTATTGGATTCTGAGAGGATTCAATGAGCAACAGTTGCTTAGAAAAACTGAAAAGAGAAAGCTATTTTGTAGCAGGGTAATTTCATGGTCTGACAAACCATGTGTTCCCACAAACAAGTGTACTGTCATGACTGTGGGTGGTAAGGGAAAGGAGCACTTGAAATTAACTGCATAAGTGGGGGGTAGAAGGGATGAGCATACCTTTGGGATGGTCCAGTTGCTAAACTGGTGACATGGTGTTAAGAAACCATGGTCTGAGGAAGAACCTTAAGGGAATGTTCACTCTTGTATTCAATGCAGAGGCAGTATGCAAGGTGGCTGTATATGGAGTGAATTGACAGATTTTTTAATATTGTTTTATTTTGTTGGGGGACAGTGTTCTGTTTCAGTATTATTAAAGTTACGATTGTTGAGGAACAGCGTGCAGCTGATGCCTGGGCATTTAATGGAGATTTCAGTCAGCAAAGGGAAACAACTCAGGGAGCAATCCCCTCTGGGTTGTGAGAGAGCAAGGGTGAAAATATTGCAGAGGTGAGCTGGAGAGATAGAAATCTTGTGGTGGAACAATTTGAACTGCTTGTATGGAAGAGAAAGAGCCAGAAATAAGTCACCACTCTGTAGGTGACTCTGACTTACGTTGAGACCACACGACTGCTTGCCTGTACATAAAGACAAGTGGCTGCAGCAATTTGCAAAACGCATGTTAACACTGTTGATGCTACTCTACTGAGACCAAGCTTACGTGCTTTACTGTTGAAACACTATTAAAGATTAATACAGTGCTTCATCACTGCTGACAAAACAGCCCCATAGCAGCAGCAGAGCAACCTAGACTGCCTAATGCAGCAGTGGCATAAACATGCACTGTTTCCTCCTACAATAGGAAAAGTATGTTGTTCTGAGTAAGTAGCACACTTGCTGTTCTGTCTGCTCTAGCTGATGTTGTATGTACCAAATGCTTATCTGTGCTAGAAGTTTTAAGAGTGGCTTCCCTGTATATTGCTTTATTGTGAAACTACTCAAAGTATTAGTTGATGGCTTCAAAAGTTGTCTTCAAAAGCATGTCATGTTGAGAGCATGAAGGTTGTAAAGTAACTTCTTCCCTTACTTTAAAAGATAAATTAGGTTGACTGTACTGTAAAAAAAATTACCAGGCTACTACTTTGATAAGTCATTATCAGACAAGGGGTTTGTAGTCCTTCCTCCCCCACAGTGAAAGTGACTTTCAGTTCAAGGGGGATGGAATTGTGGTTTATGCTGCAAGCTCTTGCATGGATGTGGAGAAATGCTGAAATAATCCTAAGCATACATGATCCATTGCAATTTTAATTAGAAAAAATGAGACTTGGTGAAGTTGACAGCCCTTAGAAATTAAATGGGAAAACTCAATGAGCAGAGGACAAAAAGCAGTGAATTTTTATATTTTTGAGAGGCTGAAAATGTTTAGTTGCTGTGTCAAAGGATGGATAACTTTTAAACACTAGGTGTTGACCAGACGTGTTTATTGTTTGGAAAGCAGAGTAATAAAAGTCTAATTTTTATTTATAAATTTTGAAAATTTATTTTTAAAATTTAATTGTAAAATGTTATTTAACATTTTAGTTTATTACACCAAATAATTTATCCTATAGTCAGTTTTACTGTATTTTCTGTAAGCTTTCAATTTATCTGACAAGACAGAATTAAGTTTTTCCTTTAAAGAATGTAGCATTGCAGTTCTCTTTATATTGTTGTGAAACTGCTGATTGAAAAACATTCAGAAAAGATTTTTTTTTTTGCGTTTCTTTTGGTTGTGTTTTTTTTTTCTTCTTCTTCCTATGTAGCAAGGCTAACCATAGATAAATCTTCTGATGCCTTAATACTTGTTCACAAAGCATACCTAACTTTCTCACCTTAGGACTGGTACTGTTGTTTCTGCTCTTTGCCTCCATGTCATGCCACTGATTCTGTGTATGTTATTGTGGCTTCTTTAGGGTCTTCTGTCTGCATTCCTCACTAATAGCTGTGGAAGTTGAGTGGAGAAGGACATCTATAATCTGTCACATGGCAGGTCTTTGGTAGGAGGGCTGAGAAAGGAGGAGGGCAGACTTGTGTTTTATCCCCCACTTTAATTTTAGACAATGTCATGAATTGCAGCTGAGAAGCACTTGTGGCTTTTTTCCCTCCCTGCTAGGTTGATCCTTTTGTCCTGTACCCCTTGTATGGTGTGGGTGTGAGCCTTAATGTCCTTTGGCTTCTTTAGTAAGAAAGCCTGAGAAATCAGAGATTAAACATCCTCCAGCTGTCCTCTGGTCGTGGAGTTTCACTGCTGGATTTAAGCTGTGAAAAGGGAATCACAAGTTGCAGGACTTGAGTGGGATTTCATGTAGTTTAAAAACAGGACCTAAGTCTTTTCAGTCTGTTGGAATAATAATTTCTTTGTTATGAAGACCAGTATTAAAGTTAAGCTGGAATTGGTGTGAAATACCCAAGTTTGTGAGGAAGGATTTCAAAGGAAAAGTAAATGGACAGGAGCAACTCCAACCAACAGAATTTTAGTTGTATTTGCTTCAGAGTAGCCTATTTCCCATTCAGCTGTGACATAAATAGGGATTGTATGTATTTGAATTTGTGTAGTCTCTGGCTGCAATAGGTGTTAACTCAAGTGAGATATTTGAGGAGCAATATTGTCATTTCTGCTCAGCTGAGAGTTCTGCTTCCTCTGCTGCGAAGAGGATCAGCTATTTCTGTGTGGGCAGTGTTTGCTGATGCCACATCTGAGGTGGCTCTGAAAATACTGAACATCAGCAGCCTTCAGCTTTTGCGTTTTTTTTTCCCTTTTAAGGTGGTGAAGTTGATCTTACCACTTTGAAGTTGTCAGTGTGGTTTTAGGAATCTTGTTTTAAGTTATGGCTGTGACTCATTACTCTTTTTCTGGCTTAAGAATGCACAGGGATTTGGGGACAAAATGATGGTTTATGGATGTTTACAGAAGAGTGGTGTCTCCAGGAAACCACAGACAAAAATTTTTATTTGGAACATTTCAAATTTGCAGGTGATTCCTTTTTCTTGTGCTGTACCGAGTGAGTTTAATTTTATGTTGGAATGAAAATAGCTTTATCTAGTTCTTAATAAAATAGTATGCTCTGAACTTTAAGACTCTGCTCTTGCATAATCCATAAGCTTGTGGATGAGGGGGCCATCTCCTCTTTTCTACAAAACTGGGCATTATACATTGGCTGTTTTTTGCCTAGGAAATACGATTTATTTCTATTTTTTTATACAGATGCTTTGAAGTTCTGTTGCAAGAATACTTCATCCTAAACTTTGAGGTAGCTTAGCTCAGGAAAAGAAACTTTTATCTGAGCTGGATTCTCAGCAGCAGAAGTTTGTCAGCATCAAGGCCCTTCAGAAGATGGGCTTATCTGTCTCCAAGTGACAGATTTGCTTTCTGTTTCTGAAAACCTCAACATGTGCTGTGAAATCTCATCTGTGTTTGAAGTAAAGATATCTTTCATCTGAGCATGGAGCTATTCTGTTTAATGCATCTGTTTGCCACTGGCATTTCTAGAGCAAGTAGAAAAATACCTGTGCAAGTAAGACTTAGGAACTGTTTTTTGGTTGAGAAATGACATGGGCAAACTCAATTTAAGCTTTTTAGCTTTGCGTTATTCTGTCTTTTCCTGTAGGCTTTGGAAGAGATGAAAATAAATCAGTCTCAAAGAGAACTTTTTGTTGAAACAGGTGACTTGTACACTTGGAGACTGGAGTGGCACGTTAGCAGGCCATGTAGAGCAGAGGGGGCTTCCATGTGTGTACTTTTCTGATAGCTGACATCAGGTGGGTATCTTTACTTGTCTCTGAGTGCCACTTCTCATTGTGGTGTGCATCCCCCACTGCTCATGGCGGAGGCTAGCTGGCTCCTTTGCTCCTGAGAAAGAGCTTTGTGCCCACCTGGTGATCTCTGCAGGATAATATAGGATGGCAAAATTTGTGTTCTACAGCAGATACGGGGTAAGAAGCAAAAAACACTACTTGCAAATCTGAAGCAGTATTCTTAGACCTGCCTTGAGCATCTTAAAACTCTGACAGGACCTCTGGTGCTCAGGTGACTGACTTTGAAAATTCATGTTAGTGGTGGGCAGATGGGGGTGGGGAAGAGAAACAGTGGGAGACCATAGTGAGGAAGGCTCTATGACACCTAGTTTTGGGGTAATACTACTTTTTTTTTTCCCCCTTGCTATCATGTGACTTGGCATAGCATTGGTATTTCAGGTGCTAGGCTCTGTACTGTGGCATGTGGAAAAGATTTCATGTGGCTGTGAGAATAGAACATACCAAAAAGACTGATCTAGAAATAGCCAGTCTGGTCAGAAAATTTGCATTCAAGATGCCTGTGTGGTGTATGTCTGTCCCCTTTATAAACTATTTTTTAAAAAGTGGGGAGTGTTCTGGGTTTTGTTTAGTTTTGGGCTTGGAGTGGGGGTTTTTAAGTTTGTTTTTGTTTCTCTTCTTGCTGTGTACAGCAACCTGGCTGAAGTTGCCAGATTAATCAGGGTCTATATATGAGAGTACTTAAACTGGGGAATATTAGGCTTTAATGGAACGATAGAAAATTTATGCAGGTTCTGAAATTAAATAGTACTCATCCCTGTAGTACTGAATCACTGTCCAGCAAAGTCTGATGCTACCTCTTTTCTCCCCAGATTCTTAAACCTAAGTGAAAAGAAAAAGCACCAAATACGGAGTCTCATTTCTGGTTTTAATATCACAGGTAGGGAATTCCTGAAACTGCATGGCTTGCCTTTTATGGATTTGGTCTTTTTTAGAAAATAAACTCAGGGATGTGAAATGGAGACATAGAATTTGAGGTAGAACCTTTTTTCCAGGTCTTTTTGAGGACCACTGACTTGAACATTTAGGCACCTCTAGCCCTCTTGAGTGTATACATGATGGTGGAAGCAGCACCTGTTGCTTCAAGGGATGGGCACCCTCTAGAAGAGCATTGTTTGCTTAAAAAATGCCACTTACCATTAGCTATTCAGTAGCCTTGTCTCTTGAACAGCATGTGCTTTCTTCAATAGAAACTGAAGTGGAAGGAATTGCTTTCGTGAGCACTGAACAAGAGTGGAACTAACACCTTGCTGCACTGCCAAGGCAAGGATTCTTTGTGGGGAAAGTACGTCTTTATTCACAGTATAGATTCTTGTCTGTATCTACATCTACCAAAAAAGCATCATGGTCTTGATAGAGGGGCTTGGTATGGCTAATTCCTGTGCAGCTGATGCAGTAGACTTGAGAGTTTTTGAAATAAGCAGAACATATTCCTGCTCAAGTGCAAACTCATGTGGTACCTTACGCGCAGGCCTGCCAACCCTGTCTTTGAACTTAAATACGCACAAATCTATATGTGCAAAAGTAGTAAATCTTGTTTCGAAGGCGTATAGGCCAAGTAAGTAGGCTTGGGACAGGTTTGGGGCTCTGGTAGTCTCTGAGAATCTCATGGTGAAAGAGGCTGAGTTGAGCTAGTGTGTGGGGCATGCAAGCAGCGGGGGCAGACATGGAAGCTCTGCTGCTGTCATGTGGCTCATGCCACTATCAAGAATCAGAAGTTTCAGTAACCTTGAAAATACAGTTTGCTTCTTAAATGGGCAAGGGGAGGGGGGTAGTGATATGCTTAACTTTGTCAGTATTGTCTGGCCCAGAGCCATGAATTTTCTTAACCAGTTGAAGTAGCATATTTTTCTCTTTACAGTATCAGGTAGTGAAACAACCACAAAGTTTTCCATTTACTTGTTGTGAGAGATACACACATCTTCCCCCCACTATTGCTCTTCATCGAGTGATGAGCTATGGAAACCAGGTTTAGGGTGTCAGATATGATACCATCACCCTATAAACAAAAATGGACATTTTTTTCCAGTAAATTCTGTCTGGCCTACATATTGCACCTTTCTGACTGCACCTCTGTAATGTGGTTTCTCACAGCAACCAAATCCAAAGGCTAACTTACTTGATTCTGTGGAAATCTTACTGGATTTCTGTGGAAAACTTTCCATCTTTAATAGGTAAATTGAAAATGACTCTCAAGAGAAGAGCTCTGAGAATGTACTCACCAGATCAGGGAGGCTGCTTGCTTTCTTCAAATCCAAACAAAGAGCAGACAGTGTATATTTGAAAGCCTTTTTGTCATGATTCAGATCACTTGTCCTAGTTTCCAAAGCCAACTCAATAATGTCAGCTTGAGAATTACAATGGGATATGTCAGTATTTATTCTACCTCTTCTCTACTTCATAACATCCTAGTCTCATTATTTCATCCCTGCTCTCCTCCCATTGTTAAATAGCTTGATTCTGTCAAGTTGAATAAATATCTAAATTCTGTCCATTGGAGAATGGCTCGGTTTCATCAGCAGATATAAAAGTCCACAAGTTCTTGAAAATGGAGCAGCACATTGTTGCTGCCTTTGTCTGTCTGTGGGTTGCCCCTCTGCACAAACCCACTAAAACTGAGATGAAGTGATGAGGGCTACAGCTCCTGCTCTCCGTGGGCTCTGCCTTTTGTGCTCTAAGAGAGCAGGCAGTGAGAGCCCAGCACCCGTGGGCTATACTTTGGCCACCCATGTGTTCATAAATCATGGGTGATGGTAAAAGAAAGTGTTTTAACTGCTGATTGCCGCAGACATGCTGAAGTAGCATGCTGCATTTTGTAAATATGATTTGGAGCTAATGAAGCAGATCAGGGAGAAGCAGTCTTTTACATAATGCCATTGCTTCAGCACTAACATGACTAATCTGTTTGGACAGGTAACGATGAACTTCTGAATGGCTTATTGCAGGATGCTTGAGTAACTCGGTTAGAAACAACCTTTGTACTGGCATGATAATCTTTTTATAAGAACAAGTGGCTGGGTTCTCTCCTGAAGTGTACTATTTTTGTTTCAGAGCAGTGGGATGACAAGTCTTGGGATAACGCATTAATAAAAAGACAGAAAAAAATCAGCCGAACTGCATTATAATAGCAGACTGCAAAATGTTATTTGGATCATTATCTGTGGATACATGGAGAGAGAAGAGAATGGGACTAGGGATGCATACTGATGTAGGGTGTCTGTTGAGGGATAGCTAAAACTGATACTGGCTGCCCATAGAAAGTTTGCACCTTTTGCTTGAACATAGATTAGGTATTTTGTAATTTACTTCTAAACTAAGGAAATTATAACAAAAAAAATCCTCTAAGTTTCAGTGTACTTGGATTTTTACAGAATCTAGACAAACCTGCATTAGTTCCAGGTCGAGGGATCTGGCCATAGAGTATTTTTGCGTTTGGTAGATTCATGGGTTTCTTTTACTTTTCTGACTCTGTACGTATATGTTATGTGCTGTACTAGGGGAACAGTACCAGAAGATTAAATCAATAATAATAAAGATTGAATGTACTTTTTTCTAGAGAATGGTGTAACGCTTTTGGCTTGTCCTCTTTATACTGTGACTTCTGGTCTGCTACCCTGCAGTGCTGGCTAACTCTCAAGAAGACAGCAACTCAACTTATATAAATATGTGAGTTGGTCATAGCAATGTAATTTTAATAAATTGAAGTTGTCTTTTGTGAATTAGTGGTATTGTGGCTTTATGCTTCTCCTGTAGAAAGTGTGCAGGTTTTTTAAACCTCGCAACAAGACAATATACCAGAGAGACATGGTGATTAGGTGAAAAGCACGCAGCAGCCTTAGAACTTGTAGCATTCCCAGTTTTCCAGCCTGGTATGTTCTTTGTTTTTGTCAAAGGTACAACTGCAGGAAGAAGCTATCTATGCTGTTCTGGATAAGTCTTGTTCTTGATAGCATCTTTTATCTTTCAGTAATATACCTCAGAGAAATGTGTCTTAAATGTGTTCTCTTCCACTTTTATTTTCATTAAATAATAAATTTAGCGTTGCCTTGGAGCATTGCTGTCCTTTATCTTAAGGAGAAATTTAGAAGAGTAGACCAAATAATGGCCTTATTCAACCAGAATCCTTTTATTTGGATTGTGTAGATAAAGCTGAAGGTGACTTGATAAAGAGTCCCATGCTTTGAAAGGACAGATTTCTTGAATGCACTTTTTTCATTATTGTGATCTTCTTGGCAAGATCCCCCTCTAAAACTGCTGTTGTCACATTTTTACCTTTCAGCAGGTTTCCTTTACAGAAGAGTTATGAGCCTGTCTGATGCATCTCTGGGAAGATTATATTTAGTCACTGGGAAACTCACTGTTGCAGCTGTTTCCAAGAAATGTAAATGTAGTCCTTAGCTATTGTACCGGGGTTATCATTGTGATAACCTAGTTAGGACTGTGAAGTTTGCAAAAATAGATTTTGATGTCTAACTTCAAGTATTGAATTGTATTTACTTTGTTCCAAAACTATTTTTTCCCCCCTATAATGAGTGTTTGATGAACACAGCTGCTCTGCTTGCAGCTTACATAGAAAGATTTAGAAGTAATTTTGTGCTTGTGTTTTCTTTCCTTTTTCTCTCCCCACACCAAATGGTAAACAATGCATAAAATTAGAAGTCAAGAAGAGCAAGAGATCAGGAGTTTGGGTTTCAATCCCATTTCCCGAGGCCTTGCTCAGGCCTTGAGTGCTCTCAGATAATTTCCACATTCTCCACTAGCAAACTTTACTGAGGCAACATGAGAATTTTCTTTCCATGCATTGGATTCTATGTGGTGAAAACTTAATAGCACATATGGATTCAGAATGTCTTTTTTGCATTAGCTTTAAATGTCTTGGAAGAGATCATCTTTGTTCATTATGAATTAACTGCTTCTAGTACAAAACACCTCAAAATTTCAGTATAGCAGTACAGCCTTCTTCATAAGTGATCTATGGTCTTAGTTTAAAATTAAGTTTTATAGATTTGACAGTTTCAATTTAAGCTGGTAAGACCAATAGCTCTTTCACACTGGACTTAGAAGAAAAAAGTTTCTCAGTTAAAAAAATAAATTGTTAAAAAGTTATGTTTCCTACAGTGATTAGGTTCTGGTGGATTGATGAGTTTATTTTCCAAAGATACTCCAAAGTTCCGAAGGATTTTGAAACCACATGAAGTCCTCAGTCTGTACTTGATGGTTCAGTAAGACAAGACCTCTGTGACAGCTGCTAAGTCATTGCGTCCTTGGAGCTCAAATCTTGAAGTCTCTAGGTTCAAATTCAAGCAAAGCCTATTTTTTGGAGAAGAGTGGCCAGTTTCATTTCCATAGCAAGTTCTGATTGACTTCTTGTGCAATTACTGAATGTTAGAATATGCCAGCCAGCATTCCTCAGTGGTGTCCTACAAATTTGAGGGCCTTTTCCCTACACTTGATTAGGACAAGTTTTCCCTAGTTTATTTCAAATGTAGAATTTTGTCAAGCGCTCAGAGACTGATCTGGCACTCCTGGTTCCAGGTTGGATATTGGTCTAGTAGTATGTTTAGTATAATTTTTACCATGAATTTAACTTCAGGTAACTTCAGGGAAGTGATCTCTGCCATGTTAAGTAACTATGTTCTTGGTTTATGGGATAAGCCTTCCTAACAGGACTTTGATCTGTTAATGTCATTGCTGGGGGAGCACATGAACCACTGCTGAAGCCAACTTGTGGACACAGTGGTGATCTCTGCCCTGGAAGTGGCAAAACCTGAGGCAAAGTATTAGCGAAAGCATTTCAAGGGGGTGAAAAGAAAGTGATTATAGGGTAAAGCAACTGGCCAAGAATTGCTGAAATGACAAGTTGTAATAAATGTTTGGGTACAGTTGCTATGCTTGCTCAATGCCTCTCTGCTTGTGAAGTTTAAACAACTCTATGCTTTTGCAGGAAAAAGATGATTAAGGTAAATGTGAATCAAAGTGTTTTTAAACTCACCTAGTGAGTTCTCACATTATATTAACAATTGTAATAACAAATAGTTCAGTAGAGCAGCAAAAGAAAGTGTATGTCTAAACAGCTTTTCATGCTATGAGTTAGTATGCAAAATGCAAATTGGATGAGGTAAACTGCACAGTTCCTTTCCCTTAATTACATTCTGGGTCACTGGCATATTTTCTTCAAAAACCAGCAGGAGGCCACTACAAAAACTCAGAGTAGAATGTTGAGCAAGACAAACTGGGGCAATAAGGGGAAATGTTTTCCTGCATTGATGGGGCAATTCTCCCTCTCCTTCCTACTTCCCATTACATTTTTGTGGATGTTCCATGGTGTAAAACTATTCTCAAGCTGCCTTCTTCTCATCTAGGTTTGATAACAAAACCAAAATATAGATGCCAGTGTACCTTGAAGCTGAAAGCGGATCCTGATGACTGGCTGCCTTTTTCTTATGTTGCCAAGCATTTGATTCCTCAAGTTTTGGAGGTGGTTCTGCTGGTGGTAGAGACTGTAGGTTCTCTGCTTGGTGTCCCAGCCAGGGAAAGCCTTTTCTCAGGACAGGGTTGGATACTGGGAAAAGGTTCTTCTCCCTGAGCATTGAGGCACTGGAACAGGCTCCCCAGGGAAGTGGTCAGAGAAGCAAGCCTAGCAGAGTTCAAGAAGTGTTTGGACAAAGCTCTAGGACACATGGTGTGAGTCCTGAGGCGTTCTATGCAGGGCCAGGAGTTGGACTTGAGGATCCTATCCTGATGGGTCCCTTCCAACTCAGTACATTCAATTCCATGATTTGATTATTTTTCATCAAAAATGTTACATTGAATAATTTTACGGTGTTTCAGTTTAGTCTTACTATCCTTATGTAGCTGACTGTGGTCTAGTTATCTAGAAATTATATGCTAGTTTAAATGCCTAGAAATTAGAATATCTCATTAAATCTGTTAAGATAGCAATCCTGTATATGAAACTGCCATTAAAAAAAAATTCAAAACATGTGAGTTATACTGATCTGAAGTATAATAAAATTATGTTCTTTTGGAGGTTGACGATGTTTGGCATTTTATACCCAACATGCTTCCCATATGCAAAGTAAATAGTTTGTAATTAAAATTAATTATGGTTTTGCTCCTACTAATAAATTTCACTGAATACATTTTTGTTCCTGTGATATTATAAATTAAAGTGCTGCAAGTGTAATATGTCCTTGGCCTCTTCCTTTCCTTTCTTGCTGAGGTGGAGATGAAGATATTTGGAACATAAATAGAAAGTGTCAAAAAAGAAAAAGTCTTCAGGAGTCTCAGTTCTCCCTCAAAGGAGGGTGAGTGGGCAGAGGAATCAAAATGATAGTATTTTGGGAAGGATTCTTTTCAATATCTGTCCAAATGCTTTTAAAACTTAATCCTGCAAATGTTTGTGAATGAGAGAGCATCACAGACCTTTCCTGTGGTTTTTCTCAGAGCAAAGCTTCATGTGTGTTTTAAAGATAAGAGATTTAATACTGATCCTTTTGTGGATGTGATTTCCAGAGATCTGCTGTGTGGCTGTGTCCATTCACACAGTAGATCTTTGGGAAGAGGAGGTAAATGAGGGGATTTTGATCCACTGTTTGTTGTTTCCTCCTCTCTGTTCAGGTGAGATAGTACTGGAGGGGATTTCTGCCATTAGGATCTATGGTCATAAAGTCCTGGCCATTTGCATTCCACTGCATGGAGGTGACCTGTGAAATGGCTTTCATAAAGACAAATATAATTCGATCCCTTCCTCTGTAAGGAGCCAGGCACTTAATACAATTGGTCAGCAAGAGTAGGTGGGTCAAAATGGAGAGGCTATTTAAATGACATCTTAACATATTTTCGGTTTTCCCCCTGATTACAGGGTGGAGGGTTCAATACAGTTTTAATAAGATTAAGATGTGCTGAACTTTCAAAGGATGTGCTCTGGAGGGGAATGGTTTTGGTTTTGTTGGGGGCTTTTTGTTTGTTTTTAGATGCTAGCATTAGGCAAGGGTGAAGGATAGAACAGTTTCAGTTGCGCAGCTTTTTTCAAAGTAAACAGTTTAACTACTGTGTCTCTGGGTAGCCACAATATTTTTTCCAGTGTTAGAGAAAGCATTCATTTCTAGGGTAGCAAAATGAAATACTATTATGATCTGACCACAATCAATATACTTAAATGGACTTAGTTGTGCTGTGTATTATCCTGAACACTGTTCAGCTGGACTGCTCTTGTGGTATTGAGAGGTCTTGGATTCAAATGCCAGTAGAGATGATTCTTGACTTTCGGGATGGGGTGCTCTCATATGTAGATGGGCTTTTCAGAATTGTCTGAGTATTTTCAGTGAGATGAGAAAAGTGACAAGTAGCCCCAGCTTCAAGTTGGTCCTACTAATGTTGTACAAAGTACTCATGGTGGGTATTTATGGATCTCTTTCTAAAATTATCATGAACCAGAGTTAAAGTGGTTCTCTGATGAATTTAAGGTTCTGAGGTTCTTTTTATCACACTCACTTTTCTGTCAAAGCTGAAATTTATGAACTTGTTTTGATTTTTCCTAGATAACTTCCTGAAGCTTCAGGAACTCTAAATCAAACTGTGTACTTGGTAAAACTGGACCTTTCTACAGGCCTTTTCCTGCTCTTGCTATGGGTGTGGGAGTTTTCAACATTTTTCCTACAGGGATATATAGCATCAAAGAAGAAACTTCAGACTGTAGTCAGGTTTATGAGCTAGTACTTGTGATTATTCTTTCACAGACCCATGGAGTGCTTTGGACAGAAAACCGATGGGTTTGGAGATGACTCAGATGTGTGATAGTTGATTTAATTTTAAAAGGGAATGGAAAAAGCCAATCTCTTCTGTTTTTTTCCTCTCCTTTGTAATAAAACCGTATGATGTGCACTCCTAGACAATTCCCATATGCTATCCAGTTACTTCTAGTCTCTGAGGTAGGAAAGAGAAGAAACTGTGTCAAACCTGATATCTGTGGGCATGTGATAAATCTTCTCTGCCTGTATCCAAGGGTAGAAAAGCATTGAGAAAATGTTCCCTTTCATGTTTCTTCATGATGCATATCTCTCCCCACTGTTTCCTTCTTCACACTTTATAAAATCAGCTTTCCTTCTGTTTTGTTTGTTTTTTTCCCTCAGGAATGTGATCTGAGGTATAGAATTTTGCTGCTGACATACATGTTTAATGTATATCAGCATAATCCAACCTTTGTCATGTAAATTTGAAAAAAAGAAAACACTTGAATGATTGAAGTCAAGTTAGCGTGAATCAAAGAGTCTGTGTTCTTTAGCAAGGAAACAAGGTGGATGGCTATAAGCAGGCAGAAATCCAGGTAGTGAGGCTTTCCAAGGGTGTCTGCAAATTCTGTCTCTCCTTTTTCATCATCCAGGCTTCTGTGTGATTCTTTGAAGCTGCTCCTGCTGATAAGAGAGAAGTTAAAAAGAAGGGCTGTTAAGGGTGGTGTTAGGAACGGTCTCTACAGTGTTGTAGGAGAGGGAGAAAAAGGCAAATGAGAGTGTCCTTGTGGCTTGTTGCAGCTCTCACTTTCAGCTGAGTATGTACTCTGTGCCTGCTTACTGAAGTCAGAACCAAAACTGTTATTGCTCTGACTAGCTCCTTAAAAAAAGGTTTGTATGAACACACTACATAAAATCACATGCACGTACAAATACTGATGACTAGAACATAGGAAAAGAAGCCAAGGTACAGACATAACGTGTATGAGCTAAGCTTACCTAGCAAGTTGTGAACATGCTGGCTGATATGATGGAGTCAGATTGGATTAAAAGGTCAGCCAGAATTCCTTCTAGCAAGAGCTTGGAAATCTCATGTTAATGAAGCTGAATTTTAAATGACAGATAAGTCTCTGACTAAATGCTTATGCTGTTTCTTCTGGCTTTTGTATTTCTCTGTGCAGTTTGAAGCAGTCACTCAATCTTTACCTATGAGTTCCTCTCTTTTTATTTATGAGGTATTGTGGCTTTTGATTGTAGATGTTGCCAATTCCAAATCCAGCATTCTGGCCTTCTCTTTGCAGGGCTAAACTTTGGAGGGACTTGACTGGACAAATTATACATTTTTCAGTATCATTTCATATCACAGATATTTTTAAACTAGATGTAGTTGAGATGTGCTACCAGTAGCCTTGCAATACTCTACAGAATTGTTTTGACATAAGCTGCTTATCAGTTTGGTCCTACGATAAACCCTGAGTTTAGATTTTGATCTGTGCAACAATGCTGTTACAGTGGTAGGAAGTGACATACTTAAAATGTTGTACCTTAACAAGAATTTAGATTACTACATGCTTTTAGGTATGTAGGATGTCTGACTTGTTTCTTCTGATGAAAGAACAAGGAGAAAATTACTGTACTTTAACACAAAAAATAGCTTAATCAATTTGCAGTTGATAGAATTTGTCTAAAATACATTGAAATATGACATTTGTGTTATGTAACTTTTAAGAAGTTCATACAAAACAATTCTTGACCTAGCATGCATGTGTTCCTCTGTAGCTTTTTAAAAATGTTTGACTACCCACATCTTCCATCCTTGGGGCAAGGCAGGTACATCCAAGAGTGTGTGGGGATTTGCTCAACTTCTGCTGATAAGGAGCATGGATTCCTATCTTCCTGTTGTAGTACTAAGACATAGAGATGAAATTCTGCCAGGGGCTGTCATTCTTCCTTCTCAGAGGAGTATGCGTTCAAGTGGTTATTTTGAACTTGCATTTCCATGCCTCATGTTGAGCATCTAACACTGATAAAACCTGAAAGCTGCTGTTAACTTCAGTGTAATTTTGCTCTTCAATTCCATCAAGACTCAAGCTTTGCCTAAAACAGTTGGTTAGCTCAGAGCTTTTGCCAATACAGCAATTGCTTTAGACAGGATAAGTATCCTTTGGGATGCCAGGAATTTTACTGTGTTTGTGGCTTTCTTGTGCATTGGGAGTATAACAAGTAGAATCCAATTTTTGCATGACTTCATCAGAAAAAAGTGCATTTCCAGCATTTTATTTAGCTGAATTAGGAAGAAAGAGGAAAGATCAGACGAGCATTCATTGGGTCCCATCCTAGAGAAGCTGTACATGCTGTCCTAGAAGTCATGGCAAGTACCTGATGAGTTTGTAAGACTTTCTTTTTTTTTTTGGCCCCATCTATTACATTTTCACCTCTTTAATATCAGTGCATACAACTGTAAAACTTGAAAGTGGAGTTTTTTGAGGTCATCTTAATAAGGGATGACTTGAAATGTGTTGCTAAACTATTCTTTTAAAGAAATGCATGTAAGGAATTTGACCAGATTTTACCACAAGTCTTCCCAGTATAAATTCTGTTTTAAATTTACTTTGAGCAAAAATACTTGATAGATTGTGTCACTAAAGAACTTAGTCAGTAGCTTCCTTAAATGAATCTTAGGTTCAAGATGGGAAAGCTGTTTTAGATAAGACTTCCTGGAAGCCTCTAGACTGATACTGCAGCTTTTTGCAACTTTGTTAAAGTACAGGAGGAAGATGACATTTTTTTCCTTGATGGTACATTTTCAGGATATTTCAGTTATTTCTCCTTGGAGAAGTGACATATGGTTCTTTCCCAAAGGAGTTGGTATTGAGTTTTGCTACTGGAAAGCGGGTGACTCTCAGTTTTATAAGCTTTCTTTAAAATGAGATATTAGAACAAAACAACAGAATTCAGCCTGCATCTCCATTATATTTTTAATGCTAGCAGAAGTTTGGATATCAAGTGTGCCTTTATTTTGCTGAAGTAAAAAACCCTGACTGCATGGTAACTTGCTTGGATTTCTTGCAGACAAGTGAAGTGAATGGGGATGCATAGGTCTGAGAGTTTGAATGTGAAGGACCCGTGTTTCAACTGCAGGAGCAGTCTGTAGGGATAGATGGAGTGAAGAGTTTAAGAATAGGTGGGTTTTCAGTTTGTTGAAGGTGAGTCCATGTTTATGGACATTTGCTTTTACAAACGGAACTTTAAAATCTGTCAAAATAACCTTGTAGCAGCTAGATCTGGAGTTCACTTGTTACAATCAGAACAATTGCATTCCAAGGCTTTGTGTTTGCTGTCTCTACATAGTAATCCAGATGAATTTCCAATGTTCGTGCTTGCTTTTAATTGCAAATAGTGTCCTGTCCACTGCTGCATATCCTGCTTTAGCCTGTTGCCTTTATTAGGTCATCCTAGTGTAGGAGTTGTGCTGGTTAACAATGACTCCTCAATGAATTCTGCTGAATCACTGTTAGTTTTTTCTTCAGAAGCTTTTGCTTATATATGCCTATATACTTTGATACCTAGTTTTTGACATTAGAGGTATTGCAGCCATCTTCCACGGATATACATGACACTTGATAGAAAAGCTTTTCAGAGAAGTAATTTTTGTTACGTATTGCCTGTGATATCCTTTGAAGTGTTGATACCATGGTTTTAGGGCTCCTGTGTCAAGGCTGTGAGTCTTGTTGAGAACAAGATAAAGGGAATGATAAAGTGAACAAAGACTGAACTCTGTCTCAGTGGGGAAAGAGAGATATTTTCTGAATTATGAAATACATAAAAACCTTTCCTCCAGTGAGGATTTACTCTGAAGTGGAAGGCAAGATTATGGCTATAAAACTATTAACTATGTTTTATTGTATCATAGCATGTAGTGGCAATGCTTGCTTTTAATTTTGAGGGTGATCTTCCTGTAAAGTAGGAGAAACATGTTTGAATGACTCCACAAAGGCTAAAGGCTTGTCTGTGTTCTACTCTACCAGTTTTGTCTCAGTGAATGTTTCCTTAAAGAAAAGGATGAGTTTAGCACAGTTCAGTAAAATCCATCATTTAGAGTCTGTTTTTCTTTCTGAGGTGAAAAGGTAACAGCCTTCAAGTAGTAGGGCTTGAACTGCTAATTCCCAAAGGAAACTTTACTTCAGAGGTTCCCCCAGCACTCATACAGAGTGCAGCAAAATGAGGAGTATAATAACGAAGCTATGGAACTGTGCTGATAGTTACATGCCCTTAAGAACAGTATAATGGTGACTAAGTCCCTCCTTGACCAAATAGTACAGAATCAATCTGTGGCCTTGTGTTAAATCTTGTAGGAATCTTCAAGAATCTAAGTAGATTTGAGTACATAAATTCAGTTGCTGAGTTTGGAATGATTTGCCAGGTGAAACTTTAATATGTATTCTTGGTCTGTTACTTTAGTAAAAGCAGCCTGCTCGTAGGGACTGTGAGCTGGATCCTTGGTCTTACTTGAATATAAAACCTGCTAATTCTGTGCCTTTGTTCCTAAATTACGGCGGTGTGGACAAGAAGAAAATACTTCTAATAAATGTGTAGGTTTTCTTTGTAAGTTTCAAATAAAAAAAGAGAGCAATACAACAGTTTGAGGTTTTACTTGTATTTTTTTTTTCTTCCTTTGCCACCCTTTTTTTTTTCTTTTTTTTTTTCTTTTCTTTTTTTTAGTCGAACTTGCTGCTTTATTTTTATACATCTCATTGCACTGGGGCTTGCCTGAAGTCATCACTGCTGTCCTTAGTTTGACAAGAATGAAAGGGGAAGCAGCCTTACATGACTGAAAAGCTTCAAAAACATTGCAGGAAGTAGCTTCATCTGTATTTAATGAAAGGCCAGAGCAGAAGTAGAAATCTGCAGAATGATCTGGCAGTAAGGTTTCAGCAACAGCAATTGTGGCATAGTTTTGCAAAAGGTGGGCAAATACACTCAAGGGCTTTCGGTGTTTTGAGCTGATTGAAGGCTCTCTGCACTTATATTTAGGCAGGACCAGTGCTGAGCTTTGATTTGCAGGTTCACAGGCAAGGTGGGATGAGGTGTTCTTGTTTTGGTTCAGTGGGGTGGTGAGGATCGTGCTCTGGGTGTGAACTTAGGCTGCCACCCACCCTGCTGGCTTCCCCTCACCAGCTAGGAAATAGCCCAGCTTTCCCAAGTGGAAGATGGGGACATCAAAATCTTCAGAACGGAATGGTGGTTTTTGTGTGTTCCTTTTCTCCAATGCATACAAGAATTGATACTCACAGAATATTAGTGTGTGAAATATCTTGTTCCTGAAATGACTTGCTGAAAGCCGTGGGTGGGTTTGATTACATATCCTCTCCAGCAGCAGCTGCCGTGTCACAGCTCTGGCCCCTACGTGCCATTCCTCTGCTCTCCATGCTGAACTACTCACCATGAGATGTCCCTAAGGCCTCTCAGTCAAAAAGAGAAGCAAGAAATTAATGCAGCCTGTTTTGTCTGAAAGGGCTTGGGGACATCTTGCGAGGAACAGCTGATGTGGTATGGCTGATGCAATGCTGGCCTCAGGCCGGATACCAAACAGTATGCAGAGGAGGATGCTGACCTCTGTAGCTGCCCAGCTGTAGCAGGAAAAGTGCATCCCTAAATTAGGCACTCAGAGTTAATTCAGTCACTTCTGAAAAGTCTCAAACTTCGACACTATTCCTACTGAATAATAACTTAAGCCTCTCTTACTGCTGGCAAATACCCAAGATGGCTCAGGGCAGGCAGTCTCTCCAGCTGGCCAGGCTGCCTGCACCATGCAGGTCACGAGGAATTTTAAGTTTTCATTCCATCAAACCAATATTAGTAATAAAAATAAGACCTGCTGCACAGAAGTGAACGTGTTTCTTATGTCAACACTTTTCCCTGCTCTTATTTTGGTAATGTCTTAAGTCGCTCTTTAGAGGCAGACTTTATTGGCTGTACTTTTCTAACAGGGGGGAATACTAAGTACTTGCAACTTAATCAGCCGTATAGCTGAAGAGAGGGTTTTTTTCTCCCTAAGTACTTTTATGTCCCATAATGAGCTGGTATTTTATAACTTCTGATGGTAATTTATTCCATATGCCTTCCATTGCATTGGGATAAAGAGCTTTACTGCAGAATCCAAAGCAAGTGGCTATGCGTATTTATTTAATAAGGTTTGATGTCTCTGCACCAGGCAGGATGTCAGTGTATTGTGTACTCGGAGCTCTCTCAGGCTGCCTGTGGTGAGATCTTAGTTCTTTAACATCGTGGAAAGATAACTCCTGTCCCATCCTTACTATGAATCAGGGTAGGTTC
Organism: Parus major; assembly: GCF_001522545.3. Taxonomy (NCBI): domain Eukaryota; kingdom Metazoa; phylum Chordata; class Aves; order Passeriformes; family Paridae; genus Parus; species Parus major. The sequence continues at coordinate 68,611,787 of NC_031769.1, read as the reverse complement.
TGTGGTTCCAATGACAGTCCTGCTGTTTCAATCAAATTTCTTGCTTTTCTTTATCCTTTTCTTTATCCTTATACTGCTAGCTTCCCTCCAGGACTTGGGAGGAGTTAAAACTGAGAGGAATTCAGCCATGAATATCAAGATAGCCAAATGAGTGGTCTGCTCATAATTCCTTGAGGCATCTCTTCTAATGACTTGCACAGAACAAAAGTCCTGTTGTGGAGGTGCTTAGGAGTTGCTGTAGTCTTGGAGACCTGACAGGAATGAAAAATAATCTTTTTATGGTTTCTTGCTAAAATACTCAAACTGCTTTGGTTGGGCTTAGTGTTTGAAAAACATTTTCTGGTATGTGACTCTTCTGGATGTTCTGGCTTATTTGCCTTCACTCTGATCAGTGGAATAATTATATTTAAAGTTTTTGGCAAGATTGAAATTTATGTTTCAAGTTGCAAAGGATCATCATTACCATTTTACCTGCACAACTGTTGGCTTTGGTATAATATCACAGGCCCCTGTGAAAAGTCATTTGCTTTCTTCAGGGTTAGTTAAAACTGAACTGTATGTGAATTTCATGCAGCCTTCCAAGTCTTGACTGGGAGGTCTGTGACACAGATTAAGGAACATGATTTCAGATCTGCTGATGCTTTTACTGAAAGCAGTGCTTCCACTGGTACTGTTTGAGGCAGGGTACCTCAAAACCAACAGGTTTTTGGTGGTGATGCTGTAGGTATGCCGTGATTTGTGGTGTTTAATTTGTACCCTAAAGGTCCAAATTGCTCCCCATCTTTCTGTACCTTGTAAGAAAAAAGGTCATTTGCCTTTTGAATTGACTATTTTCCAGGTCATAGACAACTGCAGGTGTCGTTCTGAGCCTTTCCCTTGTCCTCCACTCCCCGGCCTGTCAGGGACGAGCCCTCTTACAGGAGACTCTGCCACCTGCTGCTTTCCTCCCTGAAGTGAGGAACAGCCAGCCTTAGATCGCATCACACTCGTTCCAAGCCCCATCCCACTTCTGCTGTGGCACAGCTCACTGCCATTTAAACTTCTCCTGCTTTCATGCTCTCTTGGCAGCTAATACCTGAGCTCTTTAAAGCTCAGTCTATCCAAGCTTATTTTTCAGTAGGCAAGGCTGCTACTTTTCAAAAGGCTTTTGCTCACAGTTACCTGCAAAAAATACTCGGGCAGATTTAGGAATCTAGGAATTTAGTTCTACAACTAGTTGGTATGTTCCTGATTAACCTCTGCTTACAATCGAAATAAGCCAAAATCAGTGCCCTTTGACCCATTTTTTTCCCTACTTGCATGATAATAGTATCACAGGGTTTTATCAAATATCAATGATTACAATCCTTAAGCAGGAGGAAAACTGAATATGTGAGCAGATTGCATCTCAGGCAACAACATGTGATCCAATATTAAACATGAGCTTTTCAAGTTACAGAATCATGGAAGAGCCCAGGTTGGAAGGAACCTTGGAAGATCATCTGGTCCAACCAGATGGTTGGTTATGTCGTGAAGTAGACAAGAATAGGAAGAGAGAAACCATTCGCTTTAATGACATAGGTCTGGTGTTTATTTTTGTATGTTCTCATCAAGAACCTTCTGGCTTTCACTTAGCAAAGGATAGTACATGCTGGGGAAAAGCACCTTAAATCCTTTGAAGGGTTCTTTTGAGTTAGTAGTAGTAGTTTTAGGTCCAGCTGTGCCTAATATCATGTACCTAGTCCAAGAGAGTCTGGTCCTAGAAAACAGATTTCTCAGGCATCTGAATTTATTTTTCTTTCCACTACTAACTTTTCAGTATCCTTTGTGAAGTCTGAGTACCTAGTATGATACTCATTTTACCACTGGACTAGGTGGGATAATGCTACTACTTTATTGTTCCAGAATGCTGTTGTGTTTCCTACCAAGCCTCCTGGCTGCAGGACTGTAGCCAGAGTTTGTAATCCTTGCTATCCACGATATTCCTGAAAAATTTCTGAGGTTTCGTGTTTTTCAGGACACAGGTTTACCCATGTTGCCCTTGAATGTTCGTGAAAGTTGCATTTGGTTATGTTGAAATGCTAAATGAGCTTGTCTTGCCAAGAGATTGAGATTATGCCTTGCAGTTTTAAGGGGTTTCTATCAGCAGCATGGTCTGCTTTTCCTGAGAAGTTAGAGAGCACACAGTCAGAAAACAGACCTGGGAAGATAAAACATAATTTTGGAGGTGCACCTGCACACATCTCTGACAGCTATTCCTTATGCAGTTGTGCTGTTAGTATTTACCAGGCGCTTTTTACTCCGTTGCAGAGATGCGGTTGTTAGTGTGTGTTAATTCTTTATTCAGTGCTCTGTGACATGAAGCCCATCATTCTGTACTCAGTTACTTTAAGAACTAAATGTTTCATATTCCATATGTAATCTTCTATTCAGCTTTTGTGTTTGTTAAGGCTGAGTTGCTCTAATTTACTCACTTGCATTCTCTATCAGTTGTCTTGTGGCTTTGCATGGAAGGGGTGTCCCATTTCCCTCTGTTAGGCAGAGTTAATCCACAGCTTCTGTGGTTGGATACAAATTTGCTTGGCAGTGTAACTGCTGCTTTCTTGCCCAGATCTGGCTTTCTTGGGGCACCTGTTTTTGAATTTGATGCAATACCTTGTGGGCATTAAAGTTTCAATGTTTCAGCTTCAAGCAACAGTGATATTCCTGCAGATCCAAACTGGCAGACACTGGTAGCCTAAATGTTAGTGTTTATTAGAGCAGAGCAAGGCTTGAGGGTAACTATGCCAAGTGTTGGCTCATTAAATTGGCAGGAAGATTCAAAAAGGCTGCCTTTAAAGATAAGGATGAGAATTGGCATGGGCTAGGCAGGGGTGAGAGAATGGCAGTGGGTTGGGCATGGGGTAGGTGTCTTCTATCTTTCTGTAGATAATTTGAAGGCAAGAGCAGACTCATTGAGACAAATGAGCTGTCATGCAAGCAGGAATAATAGTGAGTGGAAATAAGTGTGCAGCACTTGTCACTGCTTGAGATCAGTAGGCACAGCTCTGAAATATTGGTGTTAGAATCAACTCTTCGCTTTTCTGGAGATCTAGTAATAACTCCTAATTCATTCCTTGTGTTTAAGAATTTTGGTCAACGTTAGTGCAGGAAAATTAGTGATTTATCTTTTATCATGATGGGGAAGCTACTTGGAATTAACATGCCCTTTGGTTTGTTTATTCAGGGGAGCTCCCTCCCAAAGTTCACCAACACTGGTGTTCTTACATAAATTTGAACTGGTTTAACCTGAACATGATTAGCTCTTGTCTCTGTTTGCAAAATACTTAGATATATTTGGATGACTCAGATCTGGGCTGGACTGTTTAGGATTTGATAGGGTAACTTGGTGTAGATAAATCAGATTAGAATGAGTAAATTGTGCCTCCCGTTTACATCCTGAAAGAGCAGAGGTGAGAGATGCTTGTCTTTGTTTTGCCATTGCTCATAATGTTTTCTATAGGGCAGAATCTTAGTAGTAGATTAGATTAGTAGAATCGTAGACTTTTAAAGTCGTTTAACAGATTTGGTCTAATTGGTAGTTATGCTAACAATCTGAACTACTGAAAATAGTGAATTCATTGTAATACAGACAAAAGAACTTGACTCTTTTCGAATCTCTACTCAGACTAAAGCAGGGTCTTTGAGGGGTTTCATCTAGGTTGCACCTGCTAACATAATGGCTGAGTGTGCTGCCTCCGCTGTGGGGTTTGGGCTGAGCAGTGTGGGCTGGGGAAGATAGGACCTGTGTTCTTTGGAAAGCTTTAGAAGCTGGTTGAACCATGACCTGAAGGATAGCCAGAGGAGACATGGAAATGCAAAGATAAGGGTCAGCATGCACTACATCACTCCCTTCTGCAGTTACCACACACCATGTGAGCTCAACAGGAACCAAATACTTTTTGTTGCAGATGAACATTTGATTTTCAGGTTCCACAGAGAATGCTGATACCATTAGTTGGTGCTTCTATGATTATTGCTGATTATTTAATGTAACCTGCTCCTCATGATACCAACCTGTCACATCCTTCTACCTATGGAAGGAGACTGTACTGAAGCTAATATTGAATTACTTGCTTGCATGGTTTTGAAGCTGTATTTAATTTGTCATGCTGCTGTTTGTAACTTGAAAATTTGCTGATCAAGTGTCAGGATGACTTGAGTGAAAGAGGCGAAGATTTTCTGTGATTAAGTGGATGCTTTTGTTTCTATTTCAGGAAAGCCCCACAGCACTGGCAGCTCCGAACGGATTCAGCTCTCAGGAATGTACAATGTTCGAAAAGGGAAAATACATTTGCCAGTCAACAGATGGACAAGACGCCAAGCTATCCTTTGTGGAACATGCCTCATTGTCTCATCAGTAAAAGAAAGCCAGACTGGAAAGATGCATGTCCTCCCTTTAATTGGTGGAAAAGTAAGTTATTTTATTTTTTTATTTGCTTGGTTAACCTGTGTCTTTTTATGAAGAGAAGATTGCATTCAATTAAGATGATTCTGACCTTCCAAAAGCTTGTTTCTGTAAATGGGATTTTCAGAGTATATAAATGACTTTTGATTATGGTTGGTCATATTTAACCATTTAGAATGTTTGGATTAAAACTACAAAGAGAAGCAATGGATGCACAATCAGTGTCATTTTCTTGTGTACAGTGTTAAGGAGTTTATATGTGCAATAGCATACAGCCAAAGGATACGTGCGTATCTACTGTGTATGATCTGTGCTGTTCCTTCTCATCCAGGTTTTATCCATGCTGGGTTATTCTTAAGTTCTGAAAATCAATAAATAAGGGCATGGGCTTATTCTGAACATTGGGGGAGTTTTGAGTATTCAGCATTGTATGAGTAGTGGTCTGTTGTAAGCTAACGGCAGCAAACATTTTTCCTTGTGAGAAGCTGAAACCAAACTTTTTTCTGATAGATTACATCTAAAATCCAGGAATCCTGGACTGAACACAAAGAAATTTTTTTCCCATGGTGATGGTGACTGAGCACTGGCATAGGTTACCCAGATGAGTGATGGCATATCCATCACCCCTGGAGATACTTAAAAGCCACCTGGACATGGGCAATTGGCTGTAGGTGGACCTGCTTGAGCAGAAGGTTGGACCAGATGACCTCTAGAGGTCCCTTCCCACCTTAACTCTTCCATGAAAATGTAGTGAATACAGTAAGATTACAACACTGTTGTAACCTAAGTAGTGTTTCAGAAAACTATCATTGTCTTATTTAGCTGAGGTAATGGGAAGAGAATCATTATCTTGAGGATGAATTTACACCTTAAGTAATCCTCTTTGCCTTATGTACTGGTAATTCTAAAATATTATTTGGCAAGAAACAAGCTTCACAATATTATATATGCAGAATAGAGTTGATTCATTAATATTCTATACTAGCAGTGTGAAAAGTAGTTCTGCCTGCTAGGAGCTGTTTTTCCTACCTGTTTTATGCTTCTTCACAAGATTCTCCAGCTCTTCCAGGGAGATACTGAAGTAGAAACATTGTCCTCTTTTGGCAACAGGGTGTGAACTGTGAGAGTAAATTGTATTCCTGGTTTTAGGTTCCTGGAAAGGGCAGGATTAAGGTTCCCATCAGCCTTCTCCTTGAGATTAATATTCTTTTCATGTCAATATACTTACTTTAATTTAAAAGTACCATTTTAATTGCTTAATGTGGAATTTCTAAGTAGCTTTTGCACAGAAATGCCTTATGTGATGTAAAACATGCAGACTGTGTTGAGCAGAAAGTTGACAACAAATTTTAAAAGAAAAGGATAACTAAGCTCAGAAAAATGTACTGAGGGCTTCTGCTGACAAAGCTTGGGAGGAGGGTGCTTGGCACAGAACTAAGTGTTTTTTAAATTATTGCTCAAAAAATATTCTTCTTCATCCCCATAAATACTCTGCACTTCCTGGTTTGCAAAGGCTTTCCAGAATGCTGTACTGAGGCATTGAGACCATAAGTTGTGTGGGACTTCTCGTGTATGGTAGCAGAATGATGTATTCTGGGTGTTTTTTAGCAAGTTGAGAAATGCCAAAGAATTTAATTGGGCTGTAAGAGAAGCATTTTGTTAAGCCTGTTTTTAATAACCAGGGAGTATAAACTGTATTTTTTTAGGTTGCATAAAAACAGTCTTAAATGTGTTTCATTGGCAAACCTTTTATGGTATTCAGTTTCTTTTAAAATGTTTATGTTCTTGGTGGTTTTCTCCATTAGTTCTCTCCTCCTTCAGTTCTCATTCCTGCTCGTGTAGATTTCATGAGTATTGGTCAGCCAAGATCCAGTTTGGGTGTTTGAGATGGCTAGTCCAGCTCTACTTGATCATCTCCTCTTGGGCACACTTTACCTTGGGGAGTTCTGCAAAGAGAGTTTTTATTCTTGTTGACTCCCAGTTTTGTGTCTCTGCTGTAGGTGGAAGAAGTGAAAAAGCACCAGCACTGTTTAGCATTTAGCTCCTCTGGACCTCAAAGCCAGACCTACTACATTTGTTTTGATAACTTCACTGAATATCTGCGATGGCTGCGACAAGCATCAAAGGTGAGAATGCTGCTAACTCTGGTGTGAATGGGATGTTTGGAGAGTTTCCCCCAGTTCAGTCTTCTCCATGAAGCAATACTGTCCCTCTTCTGGGTTGATTGACTAGAACTGCTGTTGCTGCTGTAAGTGTTGTGTGGAAATACTCAATTTGAGAGCTCTTGGTAACAGGCAATAGGAAGATGAATTCTGCATTTACACCAAGACTTCTTTCTACTGAGGTTGTGTAAGCAAAGTGGTGTACTGAACTTCTTCCATTTTCTTATTAGCTAGCTGAATGGATCTATTGAGATCATTATAACAGTAAGGATTACAAATATAACTGTCAACATTTCAGTTAAAAAGCTTTCTTTTGGTGTTTTAATAAAATAGTGTCAGGATTTTTTTTAATTCATTCCTTACACAGAACCTAGATATTAAGTTGCTAGGATAAAGGATTTTTTTTCCTGCTTTGAAGTGTTGCTGAATCTCTCTCTAGTTTAATAACTATTTGATTTTTGGGTTATTTGTAATATGCAAATAATTTCCTGTCAGTGAAAAGAGGTTACTAACTAAAACCTTTGTATAGCAAATTTTATACTGGGCTTAGAACACAATTATAGGAATTTGGGGCCTGCATCATTTCATTTAACTCTTCAGTCCCACTTTGTCATTGAAAGGTGTTTTTGCAGTTGTCTGTTTTATCACCTAATCCCTGCCAGTATTTTGCTAAAGCCTTATATATCTTGAACCACTCTACTTCTCATACTTTTTACAATAGACTTATTTTGGTGTGCTGTCAGCATCTATTTGGTTTTGTAGTTGGACCTAAACTGTTCATTTTTTTTGTACTTGATGGGACTATCAATGCTCTTTACTATATAAAAGTAACTTAATTTTATGTAGCAGTGCTTAAAAACACTCAGCGCTAGATCTTTTTTGTCTTTAGATTGCAATAATATATTATCCAGATGATTTCCAGTGATAGAGCCTAGGTTCTGGCTTTTTAAGAGGTTTGATTATATATCTAACTTTCTTCTAACAGTAACTAATGCACCTCCAGGCACATGCATCATTTAAAATGTCTTTTAGGGATTTTTTCCTAGTAAGTTTTAGAATTCTTTTTAAAGAAGTTGTTCTGGCATATCTGCTTAGGTCTGTTAAGCCTCAAGGTAAAAATCCCCAAGGTATGTTTTATGAGATGGTGAGGCATGGGGTGTCAGGTTTTTGAGTTCTTGCCACTTTGGGGCTGTCTCTAGGACAGCAGTGTCCTTTCATCTCCAGAGGGTTTGACATCAGATAAATGAAAAGCAAATCTAATGAGTGAGGAAAACAGTGGAAAACAATGAACTTCAGAGCTAGAGATAAATGGCCAGAAAGCCCCTCTGAGTTACTGGCAGCATAAGCTTGTTCTGTGCCATGCTGTGCTTCTCTCTCTCTGGTTCACCCAAATGACTAACAGCATTGGGATGATAGCCAGCATGAGAACACATCCCCATGCACTCACCATAACCTCCCATTTTTATGTAAGTGGAGAAAGAAAATACATAGTTTCAAGTGTCTTTTCAGACTGTCAGATGTGAAGAAACTCTCAGTGCTACTCTTTTAGTTGGTAAAACATGCTTAGAGGAAAAATAAAGGCATTTTCTCCAACTTCCCAGCCCCCAAACATGAAACTTGGCATTCTGCATTCATGGGTTTTCAAACAGTACTTTGCCACTTCAAGTTGTTTTTTTGATGTTTGGGGTTCCTGTCCTGAGACTGAAAAACAGAGACAAGCATGATTGTATGCAAGGCAGTTGTGTGGGAAGTGCTGCACAGTGACACTGTTTCTGAAGAACAGAAACAGGGAAACTAGTAATGCTGCAGAAGTAACTCAGATTTCTTCCAGCTGGTGCTGTTTGTGTCAAAGTGCTTAATTGTAAGGTGCACCACACCTGATTTACATGTATAAAGAAATGATGGAAGTTGAATCTTCAGCTCTGTAGTTCAGGCAAACTAATTTTCTTATGCTAGGAAAACCCCCCAACATTTATATGAGGTATTCTGCCTCAGGTGTTTGGAAACGAATCAAGTTCAAAGCTGCTGAAATATTCATGCTAACCAGGAAAATACTGTGTTTCAAAAAGCAAGCAAATTTAGGAACGGAGGTATTATGGCTCTGAAACTTAGCTTCTAGTTGCTTGCTGTGGGCTAGGTCACATGGTGCTTACAGATTCTTTCCTAATACTCATAATGTATATAGTATTTGCACTTTTGTGAATTGCTATGAATAATATTTAAGACTGTATTTTAAATATAGATGTTGTTTAATGGCATTTGTTCTGAAAGTGACATTTGTGTTAACTTACATTCGGTGGTAGCTCATCAGAGTAGTTCTTCTTCTGGTATGTACTAGGCTTCTGATCCTTTCTTAGTGTAATGAAAGCTTTAATTATAAATTCTTATTCAGAAGGAAATCCCTGGTAAAATATTTCATTAAAATTGCTCAATTCAGTTTTTAACTATGAAAAAATTTTCATGTCTGTCTTCTGTATACTTCATAAGAGCTAGAAGATGATGTTATTTTAACTTTTAAATAACAAGCTCAATCTTGAAAGGAGACTTGCAAAGAATGCTTGCTCTGCAGTCTTTCTCCCCACAGAATATTGGCAGTGTTGACTTTTTAGTGGTGTTTCAGAATGAGACAAATCCTAGCGCATCACTCCTGCAATAAATATGTGTATGCTTGAAAAGATTTGAATTCATGTTTGTGGAGACTGGGGTTCAATTTAATTAAAAATAAGCATCGCTCCTGTATAATCAGGTTCATTCTAACCGTGGAATCTATCATAGCCAAGACAGCTCTCGTGCTCTGCCTCCATAAATTTTAGGAAGGTGAATAGGTTGTTAGGATTGGTTTTCCTATATGTACATGTCCTGAGGTGAAGAGAACTGTTTTCAGGACAGACTAGAATTATTGCACAAAAACTGACCTAAATATCGAACTTGATGACATACTTGTTCCAAATAGGTCACTTTTAGATACTCTGATTTAGCCTCAAACAGAATATTTTTAAAAGCTGGAGATGTGTCTTGTTCGTTAATATTGATAGTTCTATACCACAGTGCATTTCTTTCCTTTTACTTTCCAAAAACTGGAGGCCTAATTAAGGAAGCTTAAAAGGAAAACAACAGCAACAGATTTGGTCCTTTGTGATCTAATGCATTCGTTCTCTTGCCAAATGTTGAAAAATAAGCTTATGCAACTGGGAAGGGGGAGCAGAGGGGAAGGAAAGGAACATCTTCACAGCTTTAAAGAATTTTGTCTGCATAAGGTTGTCATCATGGTTCTGGAACTGTCACAATTACTTGCACAGCTAATCTGCCACTGTTTGCTACTTGAATGTCAAGTGCAGAAGGACAGGACAAAGAACTCTGTTTAATAGTGGGGATGATGTTCCTCATTTGGCATTTCCAAAAGCTAAAAAGCTACAGCTTTAATGTAGAAGAGAGAGAGGTGTTATGCATATGGTGTTAGGGAGTGGTGGGACTTGCTGTTGTGAGGCTTTTATTTGGGATGTGGTCTGCTGTTTGATGCTTCTAACAGCTAAACCTAACCATTTTTCAATGTGTGAAATTTTTGTTGTGAATGTTGCCTGTGACACAATTCATGACATGGATGGTTTGGCTAGAGTATAAAAGGATTAGCAGTCCTCTATGTCCCAAGTTGAAATAGGATGTCAAGATCTTCTTTGGAAATCAGTATTGCAGAGGTTATGCCAGGATGCATTACAGAATTTTATCTTCTTGGAAATAGTGTGTCCCACTGGGCATGGCTGGGATGAGTTATCTGAGCCCACAGAACTTGTCCCCTCCTGGCTGCAGGAGAGCAGGATGTGTGTCAACAGCTCCATGTGACAATGGTTTCCTGCTCTGGTGCTTGGTTCAATGGGGTAGGTAGAGGAAGAGAGACGATGAGGGACAAGGGCTGTAGATAGTGCATGTCTGTGTAGGTAGGGAGAGATGTACAGGCCCAGAGCTTTGTGTGTCTGCACACCATCGACCAGAGTTGGACAGCTGTGGCAGTGAATAAGTTATTGTGTGGGGCTTAAGTCCTACACACTGAAGAGGCCTGCTGTTGAAAATACAAGAAATGTCCAAAAATAGGATTTAAAAACCTATGAAATCTAAGAATTTTCTCCTGTGTGCTCTTATACTTTCCTTTCCCTGTTTCAGTCAGCTCTGTGTTAAAGTCTGTAGTGGAAGTGTGTGGTGTTCCAAACAACCGTAGCCTGTGAAAAAGGAGAGACTAAATGATGATGTCAGTGTACATTATGTTTAAAACATGGTAAAAATAGCAAGAATAGCAAATTGAACTGAGAAGGGCATGCTGCCATGTTGGCCTTCTTCCTTTCATGTCAGTGCAGAATGATCTCTTCATACAATTATTTCCACTGTGAAGCTAGCAGAAGATAAGAACAGATTAGAATTTAGCTTACATTATACAAGTAAGTAATGCAGGAGCCTCTACAGCTGTAGTCTCCATCTTTCCTCAACTTGTGTTGAGATCTACCTGAAGCAGCAGTACAAAAGTATTGGTTTTGCTTTTCACTTTTTTTTTCTCTAAAGCTATCTAGTTCTGAGCGTCCGCCTCAGCCTTCTAATTATTTTTACAGTACAAATTTGACAATTGTGTAGAGACCCTTGTAAAAGGGGAGTGTGAGTCCTGTAAAGAAGACAGAGCTAATCTCTAACTCTGATACTTAATCTGATGAAAAGGTTTGAGTTCTGACCACATACTTTGTGCTACAGAGCACATTTATATATATAAATCCTACAGAATATAGAAATTAATTCCTGACCTTGACTGCAGTTTTGCAAAAATATTTCCAAAATAGGAGACCAAGATGATTAGCTTTTGGATGTGTTTTGCAGAAACTGCTGAGGAAATGCAGTGAGCTTTTCAGTTGTGCTTCATCCACCTTTGAGATAGGGATATATCATTAATCATGGGATTTCTTTTTCCTTCAGCACGTAAGATTCTGCTCATTAATTAAAGTGATGGGAAATAAGGCATATCCACTTATGCATATAGCTTTATCTTTATTTCAGACACTCTCAGATATTAGCGTTTAGCTTTCTCCTGTCAGCCATAGTCAACCAGGAGAAGTTGTGTGAGCTGTTCACACCAGCTTCATTTTGGAACACAGACTTTGCAGAGCTTTTTAATACAAAATACAGTTTCCAGTCTATAAAGAAGGCTTGAATCCACTAGTCTCATGGTTAACTTAGCCCTACATTTGCTTTGGCTTGCCCTCTAGGTGATTGACCTATTTCATATGTATTTCTGGATACTGTAATGAGCTGTCTTCACAGAGTTCATCACGGCAGTGATTTTTATTACCAAGCTTCAGTTGTTTCTGGAGGCATTAGGGACAGGCTTTTCTAATGCTTACTGGTCAAAGCAGGTTCAGAATACCTTTTTGCAGAGCTTTGATCACAGAGCAGCACCAATGGTGAGTGTAGGGTAAAACCACACACAAGCATAAAGTAGTTTATTTTAAGTTATTTGGGATGTTACTTGTTACAGTGCTGATAATGCTTCTGTACTTCTATTTCACTGGATGCACTGTCTCCTCTCTAAGTGTGTATTAAGCCCCCTAAGCAATGGATTACCTTCTTCTGGAGGAATATTGTGGAGAACTTTCCTTTCCATGCAATTTGAATTTCTAGATGAGTATTTTTGCTTTTACCTTTCGCTGTTGGTTATCACCTGTGGTCATTCTACAGGGAATGACTGTGTCATGTGAAGCATGTGTGAAGCAGACTATTTGTGTTGCACTTAGGAGTTTATGACATTTCCTTTTAACTGTAGTATATGTGTTTGAGTGTATCATTGTCATTCTGGACTGCCTGTTTTTTTTGTGTATTCGGGACAGATCGGAAGTCAGGAACATGCTGGTTGGTCACTGAGAAGGTAACCATGAAGTAGTTGGTTTGTTTCTTATGCCACTTGAGCTTGGAGGCTGGAAAATGAGTCTTTATTCTAATATGACCTAAAAATTAGTCTAGTGAACTGCCAGCATCAGTGGGCATCTTTTGACAATAGCCTGTAACGAAAGCTTGATTTCTTTGGGAATAACAATTGGGGTTTCTTCACACTTGATACTAAGCACCCATTAGCCTGTTGGAAAAGTTGATTTGACATCTAGTCAAGAAAAGAGAACCCAGAAAGCTTTTCTCATTTTTCAGTGGGTCTTTTTTTTGAGCTGGTTTTTACTTACAGGAAATATGATGACTCTAAGTTTAGTACAAGGAAACCTTTTTTCCTCTAATACCATAAAATGACAATGTTGAGATAATGCTTTTGCTAAAAATAGATCCCTAAAAATAAACCCACAGCTTCCTTTTGGTGGTGATTGCAAGTACTCAAACATAAACAAACTGGTTTCCATGCAGAACTTGACTTCCTCTTTTCTCTGTGTGCGGAATCTTCAGTACTTGGACCTTTGCTCTGAAGTCATATCTGGTCATTCTTCCTGTTGGTGGCTTCTTATCATCTCAAGTGTGAAAGCAGAAGATTGGGGAAAACAAACTTGAAGCCAGTTTTGTTGCTCTTTTGATGATAACACTTGAAAGTATTCCTCCTCTTTCCCTGCAAAGCCTATTCTTTTGTGCCTTTTGTTATTAGAGGTTAGTTGAACATTTTGGAAATTAACTTCTGGGTGTGTTTCAGTGTAGTCAATCAGTGTAGTGATGGTTCAGGAGGGAAGCCTGCTATTTTGTCTCAGCTGATTAATTTTGCATGTCTAAATAGTTCAGCTGATTCTAAAGTAATGTTTTTTAAGTGTAACTTAGTAAAGAGCTGATTCTAAAGCTCTTCATTTGTGTTTCAGAGAAATAGTTTCCCTGATTTTTTTTTTTTTCTTTTGCTGGAATTTTGAGTCTGTGGTTCTTGTTTTGGGCTTGCTGCCTTCAGTTAATGATGATGTTATTGAAGTATTGCAGCCAATAGTGAGAACAGAAAACTAGCTATCGCCCACACATCTGGAATAGCACTCAGGTACTGTCTTTTGAAGCCTCTAAATCAGATTCTAGTATTATTGAAGCTTAATGTGTGGAGCTCTTGCATAAATGCAGGAAAGCATCACCTGGAAGCTCAGTGAGGTGTTGCATATGTTACCTTTAAAGGTATGTTCAATCCAGAATGATCCCAAAGTGTTTTCATTAATCTCTGGAAGCAGAAGAGTAGAAACGAGTGGGAGAATGGATGTAATGCTGCGCATAATGAAGCACAGGGGAACCAAGTGTCCACAGTGAGCACATCCGGTAAGATGAGAGGGGATTGCAGGGACTGACATATTGCACGTTTTTTTGGTATGTGTAAGGTGATAATGGACTTGGTCTTGAAACTGAATGGCTGTAACACTGAAAGCCTTTCCAAGCAAGGTCTAGGAGCAAGGAAGAAAGGAGAGGAATTATTAGCAAAACCTAACTTCAGGGACAGTTACTCTCCTTAGGCCTCTTCTGTAATCAGTAGAGAAGGATTAGAGTCTCTAAGGAGAAGAGGAATGAGTGCTGGAGACCAGTTTTAGGCCACAGGACAATAGAGCTATATCCATAATTATTTGTATTACAAAATACTTGTGTGAGAAGGTCCTTCTGAGTTACAGTGGAATAATGGCATGAAAAGAGTTAATTTCATTGTAGAATGAATCTGTATGATACAACTGTGTCAAAGAACCTAGATCAGAAATTGAGGGCCTAGCATAATCTCTTGCTTAACACAAACAAAAAACCCCCTACTACCCTATCCATGTGTGGCTGGGGAGACTGACAAGCAGACTTCCAATGCAAGTCCTACTGTCAAGAGTCTGAAATCTGTAGTATGTCATAGAATGGTTCAAGTTGGAAGAGACCTGAAAGATTATCTAGTCTCAAAATCCCCACCTTGGGCAGGTACACCTTCCAGTAGAACAGGTTGCTCAAAGCCCCATACAATCTGACCTTGAACGCTTCCAGGGATGGGGCATCCCGCAGTGTCTCTGAGCAACCTTGGATTATCTTTGTGGTCTTCCTCTGGACATGCTTTAAAAAGTTCACATCTTCACTGTGCTAGAGACCTTAGATCTGGATGCAGCACTCCAGGTGGGGTCTCGTAAGGGCGCAGAGTAGAAGGGGAGAATCATCTCCCTTGCCCTCCTGGCCATATCTCTTTTCATGCAGCCCAGCCTGTAGTGGGCCCTCTTGGCTGTGAGTGTGCATTGTTGGCTCGTCTGGCTTTTCATCCACCAGAACCCCCAAGTCCCCCTCCACAAGGCAGCTCTCAGTGATGACTTCTACCAGTCCATATTTATGTTTGGGGTCGCTTCCTGACCCAGGTGCAGCTCCTGAGCTCCTGGGACTTGGACTTCTTTAACTTCATGAGTTCTTGTGGGCCCACTTTTCAAGTTCATCCAGGTCCCTTTTGAATGGCATCTCTTCCTTCTTTTGTGTCATCTGTGAGCTTGCTGAGGGTGTACTTGATCTTACTATATCACTGGTAAAGATATTAAAGAGCACTAAACACAAGACCTGTGATCCTGAGGGACACAACCCTCCACCAGCCTCCACCTGACAGAGAGCTGTGAATCACAACTTTGGCTGCATCTATCCAGCAATTCCTTATCTGCTGAACAGTCCACCCTTCAAATCCATGTCCTTATGGTTTGGAGATAAGAATTTTGTGTGGGACTGTGTTGAAGGCCTTAGAGAAGTCTGGGTGGATGACATTGTTTGGTCTTCCCTTGCTGACTGTTGCAGTCTCTAACATTAAAAGGCCTCCAGACTGGCCAGGCATGATTTGCATTTAGTGTATTTTATGTGCCTTAGCACTGCTTCCATGAGGATCTGCTGCATGATTTTCTAATGCTGAAAGAAAGTCCTTGCTGCAGGGCTGCTCATTGCAAAGTCTGCATGTTTGGCAGTACAGCAAGCTTGTCCTTGTTAAAAAATAAATCTAACAGAAGTAAGAAGAAAAAGGGTTGTTCTTCTTAATTTTTTTGAGACTGCCACCTCTTTGGCAGTATTTACAAATTAATTATTTTCAGTCAAGCTGTTCTAAGGGTGTTAATATGCCTTGCTCCACCAAATGGAGATTCACATGTCTGAATTATAAGTAGCTTAATACTATAGCTAATTACTGTTACTTAAGTTACATCTTAAGCCTTGTCCTTGCAGGGATCTTAGTGTGAGCATCCCAGTGTGACTACCAGCTACAGAGTTGATATCATTCCCTGGGTAATAGTGATACCAGTACCTGATCTCTAAAAGAAGAGTCCTTTTCCTCCAGGAGGAACATAATTATGCCTTCAGATACTACCCAGCATTTCCAAATGAGAGATGATGAATGTCACCTTTTTTGTCAAATTCTTGCTGTCAAGATCTTTATGGTAAACTTGGGACACCAGCTTTCACATCTATGAATTTTTTTCTAGTTCCTATCATGAAAAGTAAGGGAGCCCAACTTCTTGTTAATCCCCTTCACATTTCCCCCTCCCCAGACACGTTTGCTAATGCTGTTTTCAGTTGTTAGAGGTTTGCACAAAGGCCAAAAGTAAAGTGACCTGTTTGTTTATAAAACTTTGTACAGAGATAAGGAGAGTGGAGAAGGGACAAGTTGAAATTACTTTTGTGCCCCTGAGTCTTGCTGGCATGAGGTACTTGTACCAGAGGCTTTTAGCTGCTTCACCTGCAGAGAGATGTGGCGAGAGTGCCCTGTGAGTGCTTCCACACTGGCATGCACTTCTGCCCCACGTCTTAATAGGGAATTGCTACTCCGACCTGTGGCAGTGCCTGTTAGGTTTGTGGATCTGAGTGACAGGGTTTCAAAAAAACCCCTTTGCTGGGTTTTGTATTTTCTGTGCAAGGCCCTTAGCTTGAGTTGGTGTGTATCTAATTTAACATTTGAAAGAAAACAAAAAGGAGATGCCAGAAAAGCCAGTACCCTTTTATCCTTGGGCTGCACCCATTTTAACAGCTGTCATTTAAAAATGAAAATATATGGCTTTAAAGAAAAAGCAAATGTTTTATTCCCCCCTCCCCTTCACTAAGTTTTCTGGCATTAGATTGTTTACCAGGCTAAAGAAAACCTTGGCTCTTGGCTGTGGCTGAGGTTCCTCAGCTTCCTGGCTGTGGACTTCAGCTCAGTGGAGGGAGGCCTCTCTGCTGAGCAGGGCTTTGATGTTTAGAAAGGATTAGGATTTGAAGCAAGGTTAGTTCTGAGGTAAGGAGAACCTGTTTGCTGGAAGTTAGTTTAGGTATTTGAAGACAATGTACTACTGTTTGGTTAAGGCTAATGCAGGCATTGGTGGGATGTGATGATTATCAAACTGTTTAAAAACAAATCCTAAAGGAGAAAAATTAAATGGCCTTTGTATTGCATGTCTACAGCAGGTATAATTTAACACTGTCAACTCAGTTCAAACAGGCTGGGAATTTGGCTGCTTGTACAGTGTGGGCTGTTTTGTTGAAGTCCTAAGCAGTAATTTCTTATCTGAATAGAGCTATAGGGAATGGGATGAGGGTAAACAGGAAAAAGACATAATTACATTGGTTTAAATTCACACCACAGGTCACACCAAAAGATGTCCTTGCGTAAACAAGACTTGTGTTTGTCCATACAGCTGGGTTCAGCTGTGCCTATTGCTGACATCCATTGTCAGCAGCAGATCATTTTTGTAGTATAGCCAAGGCTTTAAAACAAAGACAATAATCAGTCTTGTTGCATAGCTGAGTGACAGAGATGTTATTATACTGATGGACAAAGCTAAGTGGTTTTTCAGCCCTGTGTAGCAAGAAGCAGCAAGAGTATCTGTTGATGAAAGTATTTTTCTGTATTTTTGTTGCCAGCTGATAGAGATTTACAGTAAACCCATACCACAATTTCACAAGTCTTGAAATACTGTTTCCTTTCAAAAAATAGTAAGTAAAGAAAAAAATAAAATCAAAGCACTTCAGCAAATCTTTTTAATTTGAAGTGTTGCCTGGAATCTAGGCATCAGAGGTACTGCTGGCATTTTTTAATAGATGTATTTATTTGTAGGTGTATTGTGGCACAAGTAACACATGTATAGAAGTGAGTTTTCATACTGGGGAGCTTCCTTTTTCTTTGGCATGTCTGCAGCTCTCAGGTGGGGAGGAGCAGAAGGCATACTGCCCAATGGAGGGAGAGCACTCTGCAGCAGCATTATTTGTGGTGGTATTTGCAGAATAAATTTGCATTTTGTTGTTGCTGTGGGAAAATTAAAAGCACAATGACAGGTTTTTAGTGTTTGCAGTGGGTAGACCCAGGGCTTTTTGTAGTACATGTGCTACATTGTGTATCACTTCTTCAAAACTACAGTTAGTTTGCCACATTAATGTGGAGACTGAAAAAAAATAGAACAGTGTAGGCCCAGGATGCATAACTGAGGTTGCAGCAGGAATTGGAAAAAAAAGAAAATAACTTTCAATGGACTTTGTGGTTTGATCTACAAAATTCACTGTGGCCTTCTCCCATTACTACTCCTCTGGTATTAAAGTAGGGGACATTGCAACACAATGACAGACTGTAAAGTATTTAAAAATCACATCCAGGGAATGGAGAAAGCAGCATATTTAATAATTTTTATTTTTATTTTTTGATGATTAACTGTTCCAACTGAAAAACAGACTTCAAAAAGTGTGAGATCTTGCTTTGTGTTTGAGCTGCATGGTTGTCAGATGTTGCATGTCTTGCAGAGACAAGCATTGACTCTGCAGCTCCTGATGTAGCTTCTGTCACTGGAAGCTTGTGATGTACCTTGTCTTCTGAGAAGGTCCTTGCCCAGCCATTTCCTCAGTGTTATTAGTGCTGGAAATGCAGCGGTGGTTTCGTGTGACTCGAGTGTGAAGCATCTGTGCAGTTTGGGGTATGATGAGAAGACATTTGAGAGGGATTGGTTTGGGCTATGGCAGCTTCTGCCTGTGAAGTTTTGAACTGTATTGCTTGTGGTTTTATTTTTATATATGTACATATAGCAATTCAAACAGCTATACTTGAGCTTTCCACAAGAAAACGCCAAACAAACCATAATAAGCACTTAATGCAGGTTCTCTGTATATCCAGAAAGCCTTTCCCTCTGGCATCCCTACCACACCAACTCTTCATGATTTTTGTAGGAGTGTGGATGTGTTGAACACAGCCCAGATAACTTGTTGGGATATTTATTTACAGTGGAATGTTTTGGTTTTGTTTTCTTCCAGTTGAAACACGACTTTCTGCAGATAATATCCTTTTCTCCAGATGCATTTTATTCTTTGAGTGTGAAGAATATTCTACTCAGCATTTTCCCACCCTTTATCAGCTTATCTCTGCAGTGATTCTCTACAGTGAGTCAGGGAAACACAGTGCTTTATTAAGGAACTGTATCCTCTTTTGGAAAAGAAGTCTTTGCTTTTAATAAACAATAGCAAATTCAAGCATGCGCTGTCTTGCTATGTTTAAGCCAATTGTAGGCAATTGCAAGACTGATTGCAGAACAACATGATTTCAGAATTTCGATGTTCAACTTTGAAATAACTGGTGAAAATTGCTGGTGTACGAAAGCAAGTATTACGATGATGTTCTCCTTTGTTACTCTTCTTTGTTTTTCATCTTGTTGCTCTATTCTGTAGGAATTTGTTATAGAACAGTATTGAACAATCAAAGGAGAAAAGTCTTATCCCTGCCTGTAAGAATAACTATGTGTGTTTATATGAGCCTTCTTCGTAAAAATTTGGGAGTTAATTCTTAGAGTACTGTTTGGTAACAGAAAGACTTTGATAAAATTACAATTGATTCCAGAGCTAACATCTTTTAAAATATGGTTTTAACTTTTACAATTATCTCTCTAGTAGAAGTGTCATTGAATAGTTGTCAATTGCATCAATTTGCACTATTGAAAATATTAATTAAATGCTTTGAATAATAAAGCATTCAGTTTAAAAAGCAAGCCAATCAAAAAATAACCAGTTACATACAACCTGTAAAAACAAAATTACTTTTAACTAGATTTATTTCTCAGGGTTTGACAGTTTTAAGAAAGGATTTGTATCCTTTTCTGAGGCGACGGTAGAATTTGTGTATTTGATTTTGTTTGGCTGCATTATCACGATTCCCACTCAGAGTTACCATTTCTGGTTCTTGAGATATTTTTAGAGTAATGCGCCTTGCTAAGCACTGCTGAGTTGCTTATTGCTGTTCATATCACATTCCAAACAAGTAGTTGTTTGGAGATGGAGCAACGGTGTATACAAAGCATTACACCTGAAATTAAACATTCCTCCTTTTTAATTTAACGGGTGTCAGCAGTTTTTCATCTTTTGTGTTTGCAGTGTAAACCGAACTGTACAGTACTGGGCATAAACAGATTGAATACCCAGCATTCAGAGATGACTGCTCAGTATAGCCTATGAATAATTCTTGTCTCATACTACAAGGGGAAGAAAAATACTAGCTACAGTAACAAAAGGACTGAACTAATTGAGTAACAAAAATTCAACCGTGTTAATGGATGTGGGAGGACTGGATTATTAACGGTTGCGTTGGAGAAAAACACTGCACTGTCTGTTCCCCTTGAAGCTTATGGCTGTGTGTTTATAATAGCAACCACTTATCCTAAGGCCTGTGTAGCTTGTGTTGGAGAGGAAAAAATTTCTGTGGCCTTCCTTTTAGTGGCAAGCTACTTTGCTTACCTCCTCAAAGCCTGATGCCTCTAGTTTCAGAGCAGTTTGTGGCAGGGACTTTATCTCTGCCCAGAAGGTTGAGTGCTGTGTCCTTCATCAGAGTGGAGAAGCTCTTACATTGCCATGCATTAATGAGTTGTTTTTTTTTTTTTTACCTCCAGAACCCCTTCATAAAAGGCCACTGAAAAACAATAGCTGCTTTTAGCTTGAACAGCTGATGGGACACCATAACCATTTGAGCATTGTTGTCTAGTCTAAAACAGTGGTGAAGTTTTTTGCTTCTCTTCCTTTGGCTTAGCCATGCCTCTCCTTCTTCTGGCATTTGGCTCCCCTTCCTTGCCCACCATCCCAACTGCCTTGCATTACTGTGTGGTGGTGATTTGCCATGTAGCGTGTCTGTGATACTACTTTATGAAGGAACATTTTTAGTAGCGTTGGACAGAAAATACAAGCATTCGGTATTGCAGTCTTGGGGTTGTTTTTGATTTTGCTGGTGATATTTTATTTATTTTTGGTAAAGTCTAGTAAATAAGTAAAACAGGGAGATGCAGTTCATGGAGGTGTACCCTGGAGATATGGAAAGGGGCAGTTTCACCATTACTTGAAGAACTTGCCTTTAGCTCTCTGTGGATTGATGCTAGCTATGCTAGCTAGGTGGTATGATTTTTTTTGCCTCTTTAGATTGTGTTTGTTTTACCTACCTTCCTCTTTCTAGAAAACAGTGTTAAGCCTCCAAATCTCATTTTGTTTTTGTCATCCTTTTTATCACTTTTGGACAGTCTTCTAATTCATTAAGAATAAATGAGTGCTTGGTTATTTGCTGCTGGGTTATTTTTTCTCTTTAGTAAGGTATAAATGGGATAACACTTTTCTGTCATTTAATACCCATCTTGGATGTATGAAACCAAGACAGTGGTGATGACTGCTAGCCCCTCACTTCCACTCACTTGGAGGAGGCAGTGCTAAACTAAACCTCAAGGTAAATATCTTTTTTTTTTTTTTTGGTTATAAAGTATTGCACATCTTCAGAAACGTAATGTAAATGGATGAATTTCACATATTAATTTGATGAACCCTTGCTCTTTTCTCCCTACTAGCTGTCTGTGGGCCTGGTTTAAGTACGGAGGCCAAGAAAGAGATCATGGCATAACTTGCAACAATTATATAAACTGTTAGGTCAGCTTTATATGCCAACACTGGCTTCTGCTGTGCTTAAAAAAAGTGTATCTTGTGCTCATGGGGTAAAGGAAGTGTTCTTTTTTTTATTACTGTATTAATATATTGGTGTTGTATTTGACTTCCAGGTTGCATCACAACGCATCAGCTCAGTGGATCTTTCATGCTGCAGCCTGGAGCACCTGCCTGCCAACCTGTTTTATAGCCAAGACCTCACTCATCTCAATTTAAAGCAGAATTTCCTGAGGCTAAACCCCAGCCCATCTACAAGTAGAGCGCTTAGTGAATTACAAAGGTAAAGTGGTCTGGTTCTACTACTCTTCCTCTGTCCTTGGAGCCATGATCTGCAGGAACTTTCCTAAAACTTACTACCTCCTCTTGTGGAACATTGGCCTGACTGTAATGATTCAGAAGTTAACTTTGTGTGTTAGAAACAGACTGGCCTTCATAAAAAGCTTCATGTTTTTCTTGTAAATAGAAGGATATTTTCAGCCCAAAATGCAATTTTCATAATGTGTTTTTATCTGCCTACTGAGGCCAGACTGTAGTTCTTCAGCCTTTGACTCGTGTGAGTGATTATGAGTTGGTGAGCTGCCCATCAGAGGCAGTCATTCTAGGTAGGAACAGTACTGCATGTGACCAAGTGAAGAAGCTTTTTGTTAACTTTCCCGCCCCAAGCAAGGAAAGCCCTGATTTCTTGAATTTAGTCTTGTTCCTATCCTCTTTCTACTCTGCCCAATCCTAATTCTTCTTTCTTAGTATCTGTGACCTTCCAGTTCTTTCCACTGCAGCTCATCTGAGAATGTAACAAAGGGGTAGACAGCAGCATGATTGGTGCTCTGAATGATTTAATGTATGTGTTCTGTGGAATCAGCAGGCTTTCTGTGTTCACGAAGATGAATGTTCCCATACTGAATATAAAGCTGTGATTTTAATTTCACTGGTAACTGAATTGCAGAGTACCTCAGCATTATATTTGTGGATGATCCTGTTCAAACAAAATGTTTTAAACCACATTTCTAAATCCCTTCCTCTTTGAAAAACAACTGAAAAATGCAAGATGGATTATGCGGGCTGTTGTATTTTTATATCATTCCAATTTCATTTTGGAAAAACAAAAAATTTGGCATAATGAAAGATGAATGAACCCAGCAAGTCTGCCTCACAAACAAAGCAGGCAGCTATTCCAAAACCTTATGATCACAGTCTGGAGAGGAATTCTGACTGGACTGTGAATGTCACTATAGGTCTCCAGATAGCAAGTAGAATATTGGCATAAGCTAATGATAAATGTGGACAAATAATCAGTGTCTCTTATTTTAATGTCTTATAATTTTTCATTTTTAAATATCAGAAATTGTAAATGAGATACTTGATTATGCTTTGTTCATGTACCTACAGCTAATTATTGTTTGGAATGGACTTGGATTTGTCCATGTACTTGCAACTGATTTTGTTTGGGATTAGAAAGCATTGATAATTAATGTGATGGGCAATGTTAATTTTCTGTTCAGTGTTCTCTTGGTATTGCGGATGTAGGAACAGCTGATGAGTCTTGCTGAGAGTTACTAAACCGTTACATTTTTTCTCTCTAACATGAGCCTGAACATAAAAGACTGAATGAAAGAGTTCAGGTGGCAAAATATAACTCTCCTTTTTCCTGAGATTCTTCTGAGATGAGGAGAATCTGGAGAAGTGGCATATAGCTGAGGTGGTGCAAAACTGATTGTCTCTCATTCTTCTGTGAGCTGGTCCTATTCTGTAAGTGAGTCCGCTGTGCTTCCATTGCTTTGAGCTTGGCAAAAAGGCACGAGGCAGGTCTGGGAACTTCTGGAGGAAAAAACCAATTAGATTACAGCCCTGTTATGGTGTATCCGAGTTGGTGCATCAGAAGCTCCTGCCCTTGATGTTTCCCTTTGTCTGCTTGATGTCCTTCAGCCTTATCTTCTCCCAGCAAAGAGGGCATTTCCCAGACAGTGAGCAGTTGGAGGAAGCTGTTGCCACTGTTTCCATTGAGTGCCAGTGGGAAGAGCTCTGTGAAGTAGCAGTAGTTCCTGCTGAGGGTTAGGAAAACCAATGCCCCGTTGGTTGTCTTTTGCCTTCCTACGACAGCAAAAGCATGAACTGACCCTGGAGTGTATTCCCAAGCCGTTCTCTAGTGAGTAAATGCACAAATATCTAGAAAGAGGAGAGCACTGTATGTTTTGAAGTTATTAGTGAAACCCAGTATCAAAACATATGTAAAGTGAATCTTGTCGTTCCTGTGAACACATTATCTGATTTTTTTTTAAAACCAATTCCATATAACCATTTATAGGGGTTGCACAAGGTAAAACTTCACTGAATAAACCAAAAGTCTCTTTTTGTTCATCAGCATTCTTTCAAATCACAGGAAAGCAACTACAGAATTTCTGCTGTTCTGATTTGGTACTGTTGGCTTTTCTACCAAATTCTCAGTTGCTAAATTGGAGCTGCACATGAGGCGCAGCACCACTGAATCAAGCCTACAGGTATTTAAAGCTCCAAAATAGCTTGGATGCTTGCTGCTTGGATGTTGTGAAACAAACACATTGGCATTTATATACTTACTCTTCCTGGTACGATTTTAAAGTAAAACCTTGTTAGTAAGACAGTCTAGGAAAATTTGTCTTGCTATAAGCAGTTCTTGGTGCTACAGTTCCTCTTAATAAATAATAATAATAAACTTAATTATAATAAACCTAATTATAATAAACTTAATAAAGTTTGGGTGGTAATTTAATGAATTGGATTTCAGAACAAGTGTGTCAAAGACACAATAAAATACCAATTTTTCAGCCACTCCTTGAGTAGACTTGCAAGCAGCTGGGTCACAGTAATGACATTGATGACTAGTGCACTGACATGGCAGGTACAGCCAGGAATGTATTGGGGATAAAAGGAATTTCTATTTCTGTTTATGTAGTTGCTTCTTTCAGTTGTTAAAATAATATCATTTGTTGCATTTATGAATAAAATGTTTAGTCCTGGTCAGTATATGGCATCTGAAAGTGTACAGAGGTGTACATGCACTTTTTTCCCAGTACCTGCACTTTTATTTGCTTTACTGCCCACTCAACCCCCTTTTGTTGCTGTAGATGCTCTGCAGATGTGAACTTCCATAACTGAACTCTCTGAATATTGAAAGGTAAATACAGCTACCTCTATTTTTTTCCTACTTATCAGGGAATACATATTTCATGCTATGTATACAAATAAGCCATCTGAAAATTCATCTGTGCTGAAAAAAGTAGCAAATGATACTACTTGTTCTCCCTCACAGAATATTTTTTAAAACTACAAGGATGTTTCTCTTTTGGAGGAGAGAGATTCCCTGGTTGAAATGCTAACAAGAGTTCAGGCTTGCTAATTTTGTGGAGTACTTTTGTTCTGAGTTTGAGGCAAAAGAATAGACAGTAGTCTTTGTTTACTGTTGCTCTGCTTCACTGGACTGAGAGCACTTTATATTTAAAAGTAATTGTTTCAGTTGGTGCTGTTGGAAAAAGTGGTTGGCATCAAGAGTATTATTTTCTTGTTAATGTTGAAAAGTAAGTTATCAGTATGTGGATTTTTAAGTTAAGACTGTTTCAGATTTAAAAGAAAAAAAAGAAAAAAAGGGAGATGTAGTAAGACAAAGTTGTTTTAAAAAATAAAAAATCATGCTTGTCAGTTTAATCTAAAGAATGCATTATTATGCTGATTGTGGTTGTTAATTGTTAACAGTGATTATATGGGTTTTTATCTTAGGATGAGTTGGTATAGTTTCTCTCCTAGAGCTGTTCTAGAAATGAACTGCCTTCTGAGGTGAAACTCTTTGGGGCTAGTGGCAGAAATTTGAAGATGCATTTCTAGGTTATGAGAAGGCTGGAGCACTCTGAATTACTGATGAAAGTGTTTTTGAAATCCCTTGAAACTTCCAGTTTTTATCTGAAAACCCAGGATTTCAGGCAACTTCAAGCTAAATCCTCCTTACAAATTCATTGTGCAATAAGGAGGTAATTTAAAATGCAGTCTTTATTCAGAGAACACTTGGAAGCAAGGGGGAACCAGTATGGCCAACCTAACTGGTATGAACCCAGCAGGCAAGGTTGCTGGAAGTCAGTGTAATATGCAGCTTGATCTTACCTTGTACCTAGAAACTGAGGAGTAGGGAGGAAGGTCTCCAGCCTGTCACTTGTTTGACTTCAAAGTACATTGAGGTACTTCTTGTGATTATTGCTATTAGTGAATGAAACTGAGGATAGTGGAGACAGTTGGATGGTTTAATGAATGTCAATTATACATCTTCCCCTTTGTCAGGCCCCATAGGGGCACTGCCAATAGATGCACTAGAAAAGATTTGATCTTTCTCCTTATTTCCCCCCCCCCCCACCTTTATTTTGGGGGTGTATGTTTGGGTTTAGTAGTTGTCTTTTTCCCTTTGTTTTCTTGTTGTTTATGGAGTTTGTTTTTTGTTGTTTTGATTTGATTTGGGATTTTTTGGGGGGATTAGTGGTTTGGGTTTAGTTTTGTTTTTTTTTTAATATTCAAATGAATCCTAATATACGGAACATGCTAACATTTCTTGCTCCATGGTGTGTGAAGATGCAGAGAGCTTCCTCTTGCAACTCTGTTGGTTTTGGAGAGGAGGTAACCTTACTTTTTATACAGTTTCTCCTCTTTCACTTGAAGTCAAACACTGAAGTGGAGCTATCTGAGCAGCAGGGCAAGAGGAAAGGTTTGTGTGGTATTGACAACCAGAGGTCTACTAGTAACAAACCCTATCCAGTGCTTGCTAGATTTTAATGCTACACTTGTTTTCTCATCTCTGTAGCTTTGGAATTTATTTTTTTGAAATATTTATAATGCTGAAGATAGCACTTGGAGTTTCTTGTTTATGTAATTTCACTGCTTTTGTTTTATTTTGTAAAGGTATTGAAGAAAGAGTTTGCTTTTGTTAGTGCATCTTTCCAAACCTTTGTAACTGTTCTCCTTAACTCCTGTGTATCTTTGCAATCTCAAGAAAATGCCCTTGTGAACACTCAGCAAAAATCAGTGGCATTTAATTAAAGAAAAATTAATTTATAAAATTAAGTCTCTGCAAACAACTAAGTGGGGACAATTGAAAAATTGGTTTAATGCCTGAAACACATTGATTTTTTTATTTTATTTTTTAAATTGGAACAGTTAACTTAATAGTAGTACGAGAAAAGTAAATGGCACTAAGATATATGCAATAAAAATAGCATTTTTAAAAATAGTATAGTCTAAAAGTAGAAATTGCAGTTGGATTAATTGGATTCACTTTAGTGAGCTGTAAGACTAAGTACAGCAGTATCTCTTCTGAGCAGTGTTTCAACAAGTGAACATATTTATGGAATCCAGTTATTGTGGATAATAATCCACAGTTTACTTGTTCATTTTGTCTATTCTTTTTTGGATATGGCTTCCCAAGTAAGGATTTTCTTTTCATGTACTTAAACATGTTTCAGTTTGGAAGTCCACCCCTAGTTAATGCTTTTGTATTTCAATTATAAATTTCCAATAGAGAGAATGTGAGTATATTTTCATTATTTTTTCCTAAGAATTTTGTCCTTCCTCTGAGGTTGGTCTTTCTCCCCATATGAAGCAGTGTGTGGTAGGTATGTGCAGAAATTGAGAACTGCATTGTGAAGTAGTGTAGGTTCAAGTTATTTGCACTAAAAAAAGCGTACACATGGTTATCTTGTCTTTATGGTACTCTTACCAACCATGTCATATAGTAAAAGCTTTATTGTTGTTAAGTTTGGAGGTAGTCTGAATTTGACTTAACATCTAATTATTTGTTCATTTGAATTGTCTTACTCATTTAAGATTTTGTCAATGACACTTTTCTGGAAAGGGAATGCTATGACAGTATTTCTGGCACCAGGCTAGCAGCTCCCTTAGGCAGTAAGGCCATGGAGGGTAATCCAACACAACTGCAGAAAGGGAATAACTTGCACCTTTTATTTCCAAGGAGGAAATTGCCATGGCAGAATTTTACGGAAATTTTCTTCATTATGAAGTAAGTAGCCAAAGTAACAGATGCTCAAGAAGGTGGCAAGTTTTAGTTTGGTTCTCAAACTTGTCACAGCACTGCAAGGCAAACGCCACTGTTCTGCTCAGAAATGATGCTGAAACTGAGGGACACTTACATTGCTGCTTGAAAATAATATTGAGCTGTAACCACAGCATAGTCATGAGAGCCCAGGTTCTGGAGATAGTTTTGGAAAAGTGATTGTTTTCCATAGATGGAGTTCTTTATTAAGCCATGCCTTCCCTTGCAGGTGTAGTAAAATACTGGTTTTTAATTGTTTTTGGTAAGAGTAGGGCAAGACCAGTTTTGTCAGATGAGTCTGTTATGGCTGAATTTCAATGAAGGTGTATAATCACCACTTGGAATACACTATTTCCCTTGCCCCAAACATAGTGGAACACAAATGCTGTACTGTGTGATGAAAATTCCTCCACTGTTCCCACCATGTAGGTCTGAATTTGAAATTAGCACGTCAGTTAGTTAATTGCTTTGCTGTGATGCAAACTTCTCTTGTTAGTCCTTCTCCTTATTTTGCATATGTCAAACTAAAACTCTTCCTGAAGTGGCAGCTTCAGGATTAAGTAAGTGGGCAGGTTTTGGCTCAGTTAGGGCAATTATTGTTCAGTCATATTGCACGTTTAAACCCAAGGGTTGACATGCTCAACATTTAGCTCTAGCTTAAATTAGGACTATTTTTATTCATCAAAGTGAATGTTTATGTATTGGCCATTATAAAAGAAAGCTAGTAAGCTAGCTGAGCATAGTGTATTGAGAGATGCTGTTCTTCAGGTTGACTTTTACTGAGATAACAAAGTCTGGAACCATAGAAGGGAGAAGAGGACGAAAAGCATATGTCTGTACTTGATACCAGGTCATTGCACTGTTATACCTCAATTGAGCAATGTTGTGCCTTTCTTCCTTTCTAGCAATGCCGTGTGGGCAGCATTGATGTGTGTGCCTGCTTCTGATAGGAGTAAAGATTTGGATGTGAGAAAGCAGGAAAGATGTTACTCTGTAAAATCTATTGGAAGACTGATGCTTTGCAAACTCAGCCACAACAGAAATCTTGAGTCTGTAAAATACTTCTCTCCTACCTTATTTATATTGATGTGACATACAAGTGATACTGGTGTGACTGACTGTAAATCTGTCTAGATATAAGAGGTGCTATCAACAGTTCAGCATTTCAGTTGTGCAGCATGGCAGTGCTCCATAACGGAAGTGCACTGGCATGTTTGTGATGTGGATAGTGGGAAGTGAGTGGCCAAAGATAAGAGGTAGACTTAGATCTAACTTTGAGCAAATTCCTGCTTGTTTGGCTCAGTAATGTTCTGCACATGACAGTTCTTCATGAGAAAAAATACTGCTTTAGCATTTTCTAAATTAACATGTTTGCAGTGGGGCAAGAAAATACCTCTTTCCAGCCAGATGTCTTAAATTGGTCTCTTAATTTTAACTAAGACTGTGCTGTCTGTCTTTCAGTGTTTCCATAAATGTGATTCAACAATGAACTTTCATTTGTGGTTTTTTTGGTGTATGCTTCTACACCACTACACTTCTATGTGCATTTTGTATGAGTTTATCCAATACTGGATGTACTATTCCTCCTCGCTTATGCACTACATAGACCTGTTAACCAGTTCAGTTTGTGTCCTGGGTAGTTAGATTACTCGCTAAAGACCTTTAATAAATACACATTACAGCATACATTAGAGTAGTAGAAATGTAATCCAGATATGCCAGGTAGGGGGAGCGCTTTTTTCCCCCTCTTCCTCTTTGACTTAGAGCAGTTATGCACAATAATGTATGCAGAAAACCTTGAAGCTGAACATGACACTGGAGTTATTGTATTTCTTAGCTTCCTTTACCACCTGCTGCCCCAGTCCTCTTTCCTCTGATCTTCTGTAATTTTATCTCAATATTGCATTCAGGATCTCCTAGTAGATTGTTTAGTGGACAAAAACCCTGAGACTATCCTTTTGAGACTAGAGAGCAGCACAGGTAAAGGCTGTAGCCTTGGTGTGGTTGTTAAATGAGGGAATTATTTTTTCATGGTTGGTTTGAAAATTTGAAAGGTTACATTTTGATGTTTCTCCAGCAGCTTACTTATTTTGACTTAATCTTCTTGGTTTTACTATTTTTGTACTTGCCTAAATACTGGGAAAAAATTTTCTAAAGACTCTGAGTCCAGTGCTTGGAGCACTTTTGTTTTTATTTGCAGGTAACTTTGAGGATGATGTGGGACATCTGTTCCACGACAGAAACACCCCAAATTTCAAGGCAGTAGGTCTGTGCCCTAAATTTACAATTATTTCCAACATAAATGCAGGATTGTGTGTTTCAGTTCTAGGTTCAAGATTTTTAAGCCCTTTCTCTCAAAATAGAGGAATATGAAGGTGTAGTATGTGGGAGTCTGCTGACCTGGGGCAATCACAGATTTAAAGCCATGGGAAAAACCTTGTTAGCTAGGGCAAGTAAAAGTTATGTGCTGTTGCACCATGGAAGTTCTTATGTTAATAGAGTTATTTCATGTAAGGTTATGTTTCTAGTTCTCTTTTATGATTGGTTGCTTGTGTCATATATATTGTTATATTTCCCCCATTTCAGGGTCTTCTGGGGTTGTCCCCATACCGTACATGGCTTATGTTCCTTTGTTATTTTGTGTGTTACTTAAGTTTTTTATTTTCAGGCAACCAAGTCGTACCTGTCCCTATTTTTATTTTGCCACACTCCTGACTGATCTGGTCCTGGGGTCACATGGAGATGAACACGACAATAATGTTTAAATTGTGCTTATTTATTTTTCTGGCTAGCAGCCCTTATTAACTTACCCTCGTCTCTTTTTAATTTACAGTTCTCCCTCCAGAGATAGACTAGTCATTGTTTCTGCACAGTAGCATTTTTTCCCCTGCAGCACTAATTTGATTGCAAGATTTCCTTTAGTCTCCATCTAACTTTGTTCTGAACTTCTTTGGCCTCGAGCATGGCACAGGGTGTTCAAAATTCGTGATAACTCTGGCAATATTTTTTTTTTTCCCTCCTGCCATCATTGCACCAAAATACCGCTAGAGAGTACAGCATTCCCTTGCTTGCTGCAAGCCTGTGTAAATGTTATGTGTATTTACAGCCTGACTTTGGGGCTCAGCATCCCTCTCTGAAGTACCATACAAAGGCACTGCTTACATTTTCAGTTGAATTTTAGTCAGTGTCATGAGTTTAATTTAGGCAATACTTAAAGGTGTGTATAATCGAATGCTGTTGATTGCAGTAGCTGCTGGAGATTTTTAGGTCTTGTTATTAAAACTCTCTAACCTTTTAATGCTTGATGCATTTGCTCTTCGTGTTTTCTGGTTGGAGGAGAACAAAGTTCTCTCAGGTAGCAATGGGCTGATGCAGAGGCTATGGATACACTGGCACTGCTGCTAGAGGTTACTTTCATGTGGAATAGCAGCACTCATAGCTACAGTTTTGCTTCCATCGCAAAGTTATATAAAAGTTTGCAGACACAAATAGAGGACTTGATCTTTAATGAAGGGAAAAATAAGTCCAGATAAAATGTCCTGGTATAGGAAGCTGTGCCAGAAAAGAAACTTCCTCCCATCTATCGGAATCTGACACGGATCTTTCATTCATTCTTTTACTTGGCTTTAGGCACACCTCCCAGTGGTTGTCAGGCAACCATAATAATGTTGCTGAACATGCAGGCTGGCTAATTGGATTGTGCCCTTCTTGGGTTTTTTTGTTTAAATGGTTTTGGTCATTTTTAGTAAGGCAACTACATGCAAGTTGCTTTTTTGGCTGATGTGATAAACCAAGGGCTTTTAAGAGTTCTGTGACATGTCAAGGACAAAATTTTGCCTCTGTCACTGCAGAAACCTTGCTAAATTCTGTTTTAATTCAACATATTAGCTACTTGTATTCCAAACAGTCTATTCTAATGAGAATTTTTGTTTGAAAGGCAAACATGAATGGTGCTGAGCAGGCAGGTCAGCAGCACCACAAAAAAATTAATGTTCTGATAGTCTGAGAATTTCCTGCACCTTGTAACCTGTGTCACGAGGGTAGTTTTACTACCAAAAAATGGGTTCAGGAAGTTAGCAATGCTTGAGCATAGGGTGAGATGCCACAGAAGTGAAATATATGATACGGATGGCAAGGGATTTGTTCTTTGTTACACTCATTGGAAAATACATTTAATGTGCTGTTCAAGAGAGTCTGTCAGCTTAACGTGAGTGAACTCTTACAAGTGGTGTTGAATTTGAGTATCTGGTAGTTTCCCTGACTGTACTGAGCATATAAACTAAAAATGCATATGATCTGTATTTACATAATCAAACTCGCCTTATATTAATTACTGTGAGGCATCTTAATGTGGATTACTCACTTGTTTCCTGTATTTTTTTCTTATCTCATTTTAGATTCACCAAATTGAAGAGCCTTAACCTTTCGAATAATAATTTAGGGGACTTCCCACTGGCAGTCTGCAGTATCCCAACCCTGACTGAACTCAACGTGTCCTGCAATGCCCTCAGAAGCATTCCAGCAGTTGTAGGCGAAATGCACAAGCAAGTACTTTTTTAGAACTTTCACATACGCAGCCTGACAATAACAAAGGCAACAAGCAGTTTCACGACTGTACATACTCCTGCTATGAGAAACAGTTTAAACTTACTTCTGTCAGAGCAGACTGGCTTGTAGATCCATATGGAAGCAATTGTGGATGGAGGGAAAGCACACTTCGTGCCTCAGAGCTCTTCCATTCTCCAGCTTTTGACACAAGGGTCACCTTCACAGTGAAGAAAATCTTTTAACCCTTTTTGCTGATGTTTTCAGCTGTCATATGAATTGTAGTTCTGGAGATAGAACCGTGTAACAGCCTACACTTTATAGTTGACAAAACTTTTAATTATTTGGTGGATATCTCCTGTAGCAGATGTTAGTGTTACTCATTAACATTTTTATTTCTGCTGCCCTTTTGTATATTGTATGTCACTGTAACTGCAGCAGATTAATGTGTTTATAGGAAGGAAATGTGATTTAACAGGTCACTCATTTTCTTCACTCTCCTTTCCCCTCATCTAATAGCTTGCAGACATTTTTGCTGGATGGCAACTTTCTCCAGTCCCTTCCTGATGAATTGGAGCATATGCATCAACTCAGCTATGTGAGTCTGTCCTTCAATGAGTTCACTGACATTCCTGGAGTGCTGGAGAAGCTGACTGCCATGGATAAGCTCTGTATGTCAGGAAACTGCATGGATACCCTGAACCTACAGGTGTTAAAAAGGATGCCTCATATTAAGCATGTGGATCTGAGGTAGGTATTTGGAAAAAAGGAAAAAGAAGTGAGCCTAAGTTATTTGTGTTGAAATGGCTTCTCCTTGGCTGTCAGGATTGCCTCTGGGTATAAATCTCTTGTGTTTGTCCACTGAACCGTGTTTCTGGTGGTGTTATGTAACTCCCAGCACTTGCTGTGATTTAGCACTCTTCTTTGAGGAAGTTGGAGCATTTAGGGGGATCAATAGGTAGAAAAATGAGTTTTAGGGGAAATGAATGTTTGCACCAAAGGATCAAACAAAACGGAGCCTGGGACTCTTGTGATTCCTGCAGTTCTTGTTGCTTCAGTGTTAATGCAATAGACATGATAGCCCCTGGCCCAAAAAGCTTTTGTCTGAAATGTTGCAGATTTGTGAGGTGAAAAAAAGGGCATAAATAGATATTTTAATATTTCTTGGTGTGTTAAAAGGCCTTGTCCATCATGAGTAATGTTATTTTATTGATACCCTCAGAAGAGTCCAAAGAGATCCTTATTACAAATGGCTCTGGTATGAGGTGATTCTCTATTGTTATGGTCTTTGGGGAAGAAAAATTCTGCACTCAGCTGGTCAAGGCTCAATTCAGAGCGTGAACCATGAGGTCCATATAACAGAGAATTTTGGAACCATGTAGTTAAGCTAAAGTAAGGTAAAACTTACCTTACTGTACTACCATGTCACTGTCAGACTTTCCAGTCTAGGAAGGGCCAGCATAAGTTTAGCTAAAATATGTAGGTGAATTTCTGAGTGTTCCTGGTAGGGTTAAAATGTGTCTGCGTGTTTGTACATACATTTACAAGCAAATAAATTGGCCTCAGAGAATGGATCTTGTGGCTGACCTGGCCACGAGTTCCAGCAGTGCAGTTCTTGCCCCCTCATTGTCTGCTGCATCCTTTCTGCACCTGGCAGTGAACAGTGGTTCTTTGTGGCACTGCCTGAAATAGTAAATATTGTACTTGCTGTACAATGAAGTGCTTTGCTTCACTGAAGTAAAAAAGAAGCAGTTCTTGCAAATTGAAAATAGAAAAGGTAAGGTGGTGTTGGAGGGGGCATAGTACCCTTATTCTTTTAACTTAAGGATGTGGCTACTCTAAAAACACAACAGTTACACAGAGGGCAATGCTTGGAAAGCAGAAGCAACAGCAGAACTGTGAGTATTTGTCCTTATCTGCTGTAGGAGGCTCAGCTGCCTCAGTGTGCCAGCAGAAGTTACTATACTGGTTTTAGTGTTCCACTCAGAGCTGGGAATTTGAAACTGATCTCTTTCAAGTGCTCCACAGTCATAAACATTGCTGGATTATAGATAATCTAATTCAGGTATAACTTCTGGGGAAGTTGCTGAATATTAACAGCATCAGTGCACTAAAGTGAAGATGTGTAAAACCTGTCCTGAGTAGGACAGGTTTCCATGATTTATCTGTCAGATCCAGTCATCTTGGATTTTTGCTTTGTTTTCTTTCAACACCCATTTTCAGGTCTCTGAATTTGCTTGCTGTGAAACATGGAGAGGTGAGAAGCAAGTACATGGGAATTCATAAATCTCAATTTGGCCTTTCAATAAGGCAAGGGTCTCCAATACATGCTGGTTACTTGTGTGTTCTGGATTTTTCCAGCAGATGATAGGCCAGCAAGAACTGTAGAGGTTTTGTTCTTTTCCAGACTATTGGGAACAAATAACAGCCAGATCATATTTTATTTTTATAGGCACAGTAACAGTAATGCTTAGCTTCTTGCAGACCTTTTCATCAGTAGTTTTCAAAGTAGTTTAGAAAGGGGTTTGGTGTCATCATTCCTTTGTCATGATGGATAAAGCTACAGAGCATATCCATCCTGTTTTTCAAAGGATGAAAACCGTAACATAACAAAGGGGAAAATATTAAAAATCAACCTTGATCAGAACCTGAAAGCGTGCTAGTTTAATCCAGTGCAGCTGATTGATTGTAGAGCGAGCAGTGGTTTGTCAGCAGGAGCCTGCCTTATAACTACACCTAATCTCCCTTTTTTGTCTGCAAGATTGAATTCAATTAGGAGATTGGAGGCTGATGAAATAGATTTTCTGCATCATGTGACCCAATTGGATCTTCGAGACAACAAACTTGGGGAGCTGGATGCAACAGTTTTTAACAATGTGGAAGTGTTACACTGTGAAAGGAATCAGCTGGTGACCCTCAAAATCAGTGGGTATTTTCTCAAAGCCCTGTACGCTTCCTGCAATGGTAAGTGCGTTTTCAAGGTGGCGGTGGTATTGTCATTGTACCTGGTTCTCTGTCAGATGCTTGTGGAGTGTAGTAGTGCACATAATCAGGAGGCTCTTGACACAGTCCTAGATAAAAGGGTTTCACATGTGCTGTGTCATGCTACTGGCAGTTCTGGGCTTCGGAAGTGACTTTCAAATAAAAACACGATTTGGAGGTCTAGGAACCATGATCTAAGAACTGTGAAAATCTTAGAAATTCTTCTCTGTCAGTAGGGAAGGTTCTTGAATTTGTCACTTGTTCTTGCATTGATGTGTGCTATTAAACCAGTAAGGAATTTACTGCTTTTCTCTGCACTGAAAAAGTTTGAACAAGTGGCCATTTGGGAACATACCAAAACTATAAATGTTTGCTCCTCCCTCTAGCTGCTTACCCTGTCTAGAAAGCTATGAAATTCATAATGGTAACTTCATTTACTTGTATTTGATAATAAAAATAATGCAGCCATCTTCAGTTGAATAACTGTGGTTTCAAGAGCAGGATCTCTTTGATCTGTCTCTGGAAACTGCTATTACTTAAAATAGTCAGTTTGCACCAACATTTTTATCATTTGGAGTAGTTCAGTGTGGAATAAAGAAAATGCAAAGTCAGAGAACTGTGAATTTGATGAGCAGTCTGAACTGCCTTTAAAAGGCTGTCATCTTAGCAGTATCTAAGCCTGCACCTTCATTAAGAATTCATGCTTTATAGCTGAGAAAAGTTAACATAATCTGAGCATGTGCTGTTCAATGTGGGCTGAGAATCCAAGTAAACCCATGTCTTTCAACCAACTGCCTATTT
Source organism: Parus major (assembly GCF_001522545.3). Taxonomy (NCBI): domain Eukaryota; kingdom Metazoa; phylum Chordata; class Aves; order Passeriformes; family Paridae; genus Parus; species Parus major. The sequence continues at coordinate 68,575,972 of NC_031769.1, read as the reverse complement.
GGTCTTGCTGTTCCTTCTGGCTGGTCCTCTCATTGCACTCTGGGCCACCTTGTTTTCATCTTGTCTTCCGAAGAAACTGCATGTTACGGTTGCACTTCAGTTGATTTTTCTGTAGGCCTAAATAAATGTCTGTTTGGTTTTTGAGGGTTTTTTTTTTTTAACTTAACATTAAGCACAAGCTACTTAAAACCTTAGGATATGAACTATATTTTGATTGCTTCAATAATAACATTATTAGCTGTAGCTCTGTTATGAAAGATTTGTAAGGCTGCCTGCAACTGGGAACTCCACAGGCATGCCAAGGCTTATGTAATGTGTTGACAAATACTCAGGATCTTGCCATGACCTAAAGGACTCTGGAATTCTGTAACTTGCTGTTCCAGAGTGGGGAGGTTCCCTTCCCATGCTTATATCTCAAGTGACCAGTGAGGAAAAAGTAGAGCAGTTTTGTGAGTGACTCTTCTGGGCAGAGGGCGGTGGAGGTGAAATTACAGCTCTTGTGACAAAAATGGAAAAAAAATGAGAATTTGCCATGAAACTTTTAAAATCCTCCAGTTTCTCGTCCCTCAGCGGTTACGCAGTGGCAGTCATAGCAAGTACAATGTAACATAGCAAATGTACTAAGACATGATAAAGAAACAGAGCTCACAAGGGGCTCACGAAAGTCCAGATCTTCAGAAATTTTTTAGATTATTGATGTGGTCTGAAATCTCTGGATGTTAGTTCTTAAAATAGTTCTTATGGAACAGTCATTTAAGTGCAAATCTTTATCACCACTTTTCTTGTTCTATATATTTCTTTCCCCCTAGAACTTGTTCACCTTGATGTGTATCCAGTTCCTAACTGCCTGGCTTATATGGATATTTCTAGGTAAGAGTATGTTTTTTCTTCGACCTGTGAAATATAAATAAAAGAGACTTATGGAACAATGACATTCACTGTCATCTTGCTGAGTGGGAATGGGGGTAGGAATTGGACCTTGGGATAAGAAAAGACTAATTTTCAGAGTTGGAAGACGTGTTTTTTCATGCTGGTCAGTTCTTTCCTGTTTCCTTTTTATAGATTTACTTTCCTTTTTTTTTTTTTTTTTTTAATTACTGGCCAAAGCAAAATTTGTATTTCTTTATACTTAAAAGAGTATTATTTCCATGATTAAAAGATTTCCTGTTTTATGGAGTTAGAACATGATGATTCAAATGCACACCAATCTGAGGCTTGTACAGAAGTTACTTTCTGGATATGTCTGCATTGTAAGCCCAGCGTAGGTGATGGTTTGATAGTCTACTCATCAGTTTGGCAGCTCCTGCAGCTCCTGATAGTTCTCTGCAGCCCTGGCTGCTGCAAGGATGTCTGCAGTTACCATTTGAATGCATACTTAAATTCCACCTTAATGAAGGAGGTGGGATAAGGGAAGAAATGGAAAAGGGGGTGTTTTAGTTTGTTTTACAGTTCCAGTAATGAATCAGGAAAACATTTATACATGTGCTTAATGGCTGTCGTATTCAAGAAATTAGTCATCTGCATTTAAAGTGATAATCTCATTCATTAGAAAACCTGCTTAAAGCACTCATGCTATTGAGGGTGATCATAACAATTAGTGAGCTAACCTGGGCCATCAACTTGGAAGTTTCACCAGTCCTGAGTTACTCACGTTGTCCTAAATGTGACACACTGGTGTGACTAGGTAAGTGATTTATTGAAAAGTGATCTTGTAAAGCTATGTTCTCCATTTATTTGTTAATGAAATTGGCGCAGAATGCATGATTTTGATCACAAAGTTCTTTTTGTGCTTCCTTGCTGAGATGGCATTGTAACTAAATGGGTAGGGTGTCCCTAGTTTTTTAGCTTGCTTGGAATTTGGGAAATGCATTTGAGATCAGAAAGGAAGCTATCTGAGAAGAGGGGTTGGTTGCCATTGCATATTTTGATTGAGGACTACTGCAGGAATAAACTGAGGGATACAAGTACATGATTGATTTATATTCATGCTTCATAAACATCGTATTCCTGAACTTCAAGTCTACAGGTGCCTGACTATTATTTGACGCCCAATTTGCATCTATGTATTTTGACTGAAGTAGTCATTATGTGAATGCATTTGCACACAATCTCCTCCATGTATCTTGCACTGCTAATTTTTGTCTTTAAGGCAGGATTCAGGAGTGTCCCATGGTGACAATTTGCATGTTTTTGGTGCAGTATTTGGAAAACCTTGCCTCCAAGATGTTAGTTTCCCAGAAGGGATAGTTGCTGTGAAGATAAATGCAAGAAAAGCAAAACAGTTGGCTTGAAAGATACACAAAAAAGATTTTGTGCTGTTCAGTGAGATAGTGAAAGAATGGTAGAGTGGATTTCAGTGAATTTCAGCGATTGAAGATGTATTTCAACTGTGTAAGTGTGAATATCTTCTGAGGAGCATCTCAGAAATTTTTGGAGATATTTCAGCTTTGGTACTCTGATTTTCTTAATACTCCCCTGATAATTTGGAAGCATCTTTTTTCCATTTTCTTAGTGAGTGCACATGCAGGGAGATAACACTGCTGTTAGCTTTCTTGCCCCTCACTCAGGACCTGACTGCGCTGGTAATGCCCTTGTAGAAGGCCATATGATACAATCTCACAGGCAACATGCTATGTAGCAGATTTGTTTCCTGCAGGTATCTCTCTTGAGGTTGTATTCTTAATAGCCTTTACATTTCAATTGTAATTTAGTTACACCTCTTTGTGTTCTTTATTCATAGAAATCACCTGGAAAACCTTCCTGAGTGGGTGTGTGACAGCAGGAAGCTGGAAGTGTTGGATGTTGGCCACAATCAGATACGTGAGCTGCCTGCCCGGTAAGTCTTGCAGACCAGTTGCACAATGGGGAACAGGATAAACAATTCAAAAATAATTGCTGACTCAGTGTTTAGTTTGTTCCAGTGACTGTCAGGGCTGTTTTATCTTTTGTTTGATTTTATTTTTACCTTGTGGGGTGTCATCATGCCTCAAGCTTCCACCCAGTCTTTCTTCTTTTACTTTCATGCAGAGAAAGTAGTGCCTTTGAACTTTGAAGCTGTTCATGCAGCAGGAAAGCCCTTCATTTTTAATACTGCATATTAAATATTTACAGCCATAGCTTTACATGACAGTTTAGAGATCCAGCACTTCATTTTCAGTGATGCTTGGAGACTCCAGTTCACAGCCGTGTTTGAGTGAAAAAAGGTTTAAGGAAGGGAAAGCCTCATCAAGCAAGTAAACTCCTGCAAGAAGAGTGATTGCCTTCATTACCAAGATGATCTCTTTTCCAGAAGTCTAAATTTAAAATTGATAAATATAAATGATAGAAAAAAAAGTCAAGAGGAAGCAAAATAGGAGTTGAGTTTAAATAATAAATGAGTCTTGATATTTTGTTCTAGAGAGAGCTGTCTCTTCCAGGTGAGTTATACTGCTTAGGTGGTGATGTTGGGAATTTTTAAATTTCTGCCTTCACTGGAAGAGAGCTGTTATTTTAGGTGGTTCTGTACACTTTGAAAGGTATGTGAAAGATGATGATGTATCATGAGCTACTAAATCACAGAATAAGCTGAGTTAGAAGGGATGCACAAGGATCATCAAGTACAAATATTTTCCTTAAGGAGCTGTACAGCAGAGAAAAGCATCAAAAACCAAGAATGATAGTTTTTTCTGGGTCAGGTGATTGTGTAAGATGGTGTAAACTTTTCTGTTTTAGTGTCAGAAATGGGAGGAGAATAGATTTCAGAAATATGGGGACAAGAGGATGTGGAGAGATTTACCAAGCAAACTAACAGGCTGATGTACAGACTATTAATCCCTCTGTTTTTTCATACATATACACAAAAAAAATGAAGCTGTGCCTACTCAGAAGGTGGGGGTGCCAAAGTTCATTTTCCTTTCATTTGCACTTCATAACAGTTAGGATTTTCAAGGCATACCGGATATCTCTGGGAGATTAATGATTAGCTGAAATTAGGTACACTCAACATCCCACTTGTCTCTCCTGCCATCTTATCATTAACCCCAGGAAATAGCTTATCTTTGAAAGTTCTTCTTTGTAGTATATGTCTAGATAGCTTAGCTCCTAATAAGTCAGCTCAGTTTTAGGGTCCTGTTCCATTCAAAAGGCGGGCTATGAATATCTGTTAAACTTTAGAGGAAGTTTGGGTCTGGACTCAAATGCAAATGGCTCAACATGCCTAAGTATCAAGTAAATGCAAGTAAAAGCTCAATGAGTGTGTTCAGCTGCACTGCTGTGTACTTTTTCTTCTACGAAGAATGGCATTCTATAAACCTGTGAAGTGAATCAGCAGGGCTCTCCTAGGAGGCTGCTTGTGACACTTAAACACAAATGTGCAAGCCTTGAGTGACCACCATATTCCTGGTAGGGTGAAGGTTGCATCTGATCTAAACAAACTACACTTGATTCTGTGTTTGCATCTTGAAGCAGAAAAATTGTCCTTGAAGACAAAGAGTTGAAGCAGTTGAGATAGAGATTTCTGTACTAGCATTTGTCTCAATTAAGGGTAAAGGGAAAATGTCCCCTGGACTGTAATGCAGCTGTTTTAGCTTTAAAGTAATGAAAAATCACAAAAAGGTTACTCAGTCTTAGCCATTCAGGACAAATTCATAAAAATCATACTGCCAAAGAGAAAGTAAATGCTTCAATTAGGAGTTGCCAAAATGACCTTGTTGCCATCAGTGACCAGATGTTTGTATTTTTGTTCATTTTTTGTCTGTTTTTTTAAAAGATCTATTTCTATTCAACATTGTGTTCTCTTGAAGAGTTGCTAAGTAAAGGAACTGGTACAATGCTATGTAATACAATTACACCAAACTGCGTTTTCTGAGAAGATGCTGATGATGAATGATGTGCTTGTCCTTAGAATTTACTGATTTCACCAAAACTTCCAGTGGGAATTGGGCAAGTGGGAAAGCTGCCTGTTTCAAAAAGCAGTCCCAGCATCCTGGTTCCCCACCCGGCTTGAGAACTAGGCGTTCCAGGCTCATAAGGAGCTTGCTCTTCAATCTCTTTTCAGAGATTCTTTCCAGGTCCTTCAGTGCTTGTGTGACTTGAAAAATAAGAGAAAGCAAATTAGAAAAAAAAAACAAACAACCAAAACCTTCCAAATATTTACTCAGTTCTTCTGAATTAAGGAAAGAAGTAGTCTCTGAGGATTTTGCTACAGTTTGAACTTCTTTTAAAATTTAAAATGGTGCTGCCCCTACCCATCCCTAAAAAAAACCTCAAAGGGAATCTTTTTTTTTTGCTGTCAAACCAGTTCTGCTGTCTACCCCCTGATATTTGGTGTTGACAGTATTAGCCAGTCTCAGAAAATAGAATACAAAGGCAAATCCATAACAGAGAGAATTTCACATGAAAATAGAGTAAAGCAAAAATGGTTAAATAACGAATACGCAATAGATAGGCTTATCACTTTGGTAAGACTTTTCACCCCGTGTTGAGCCTTCTGGAATGATAGGGCTGGCTGTTGACTTGTGTCCATGCTCATAACTCAGACAGTCCGGCCAAGTGAGATAACTGTTAACACTGGCATGCAGATACCGAGAGTGACGGTATCTGTCAGGGGAAAATACTTGATTGATGATTCTGGCAGAATGATCCCATGACCTGATGCATTGTAGGGAAGGGGTAGGGAGGCTCGCTACATGTATTTGGGTCATTGTGACAGAGGGAAGAAGATTTTTGCTTTAATGCTGAATAATTTGAGAGTATTTGATTGAAGCAGGTCAGCATGTTGCATGGGCTCACCAGATTAAACAGTACAGTAGCAGGCATGTAAGACATGTGGCAGATGAAGAATAATCTTTTTTTCTTAATTTGCTGAAAGTGATTTCTGTTCAAAATTGAGAGTTGCTCTATTTTTGGTGTCTTTAGGTGCATGCCTTCATTCCATTGTTTATCCTGTGAATTTAAGCTATGCTGTTTGATCAGAACAGCTATCTTTCTCTTTATGTTGCCCTCTTCTTCCCTCCCCTTCTCCCCAGCCCCACAAAAAACGGAGCAGGGGGGTGGGACTCCGGGTCATCTATTGCTTGTAAAAGCTCAAGAAAGTAAAGCCGATTAGATAAATTTCATTCGCCATAGAACTGGAAAGGAGGCTTTATGTAAGTCTGGTATTAACAGAAAAGAAAAATTGTGGGGGTGGGGAATTGCATTGGATTATGAGTCAGCACATGATGAGTAGAGCACTATAAAGTTTGTGGGGTGACTGGTGATTTCACCCCCACTACTGAAGTGCTAGGGGGATCCCACGTGCAGATTTCTGCAGCCTTTCTTAGCAATTACCTCCTTCACTGTCGTGCTTCTATATTCATGTTTTATACAGTGCCATAAAATAACCCTTTGTCACTACTTTCACTCCTGAATCATCTGTGAACCTCCTTCCCTGTCTCTGAAAACCTTTTGAAGAAGTTGGTGGAGAGTGGGAAGATATTCTTGGATCTGTGCGTAATTAATACCATGTCTGCTAATCAGTTGGCTGAATCACTTTCTTGTAATGAACCACGACACTGTATAGAAATTATCAAATAAACTCTTCAGTTTCAATTTTTCTCATTTTTGGTGTTTTTTATTTCTCTTAAGGTTGTTTAACAACAGTAGCTTGCGGAAGCTGCTGGCAGGGCACAACATGCTAGGAAGGCTCCCAGATCGGCTCGAGCGAACGCAGGTGGAGGTCTTGGACGTGCAGCACAACCAGCTCCTGGAACTGCCATCTAACCTGCTTTTGAAAGCAGACAGGTAAAATTGTAAAAAAATTTGATCCTTTTGACTTGCATGTGATGAACCTCGCCTGGCCTGTTACTTCCTGGTTCAAAGGGTAATCCGAGGTTCCCCTAATTTGAAAGTTGCCAAGCCTTGTGTGGTAAGAACAGATGTCTGCCCAACTCACCAAAACACATTCTTTTTACTCTGGTTTTGTTTCCTTATATGGTTGCTTCTTTTTTCCCAGCAAGCTGCTGCTGAACACCTACTTCTTGAAATCTAGCTGCAGAGTTAAGCACATGCTATTTTCTACTACATATACTGAAATGGTTTAGTGGCAGGTTCTTTAAATACATATTTCTTAGGCTTGTTTGATGGAGTGTGAAAGCTTTTTTTTCCCCCCTTCAGTCAGAGGCTAGAACTTATTTATACCTGTCAAACAAAACAAAATCTCTGCATAAGGCTGTCAGAATAATTCAGTTATTCCCCTGTCCTTGCTTTTTGAATTTTTTTCCCTTGCTTTTTAAATGTTTGTCACTCATTTAGTTGGTGTCACCACTTGATCTGCTTTCTGGATTCTTATTTTTATGCTGCTATTTCTTTAGTATCAGTGTCTTCAAGGTTTTGGTTTTTTTTTCTGAATATGAACATATTCTTCAAGTGACTGTGATTGAAATACAGGATGTTTGGTAGCATCATCTGGGGATGGTGGATGGGCTGGCCCCACTTGGTGTCAGCATTCCTTGCACCTCTTCACTTCCACATATAGTCATGGGATTTCTGAGCGCTCAATGCATGCATAATTTAACAGACAGTGAGATTGTGTGCTGTGGGGTTTTATTTCTAATCCTAGCTGTGACAAAAAGAATGCATAGCTCCTGGCTTTCTTGAGAGGTGCAGAAGCAAAAGAGGTGGTGATCTTGCTGGCAGAGCTTCCTTCCCAATTAAGAGTACTGCAAAACCCCTCATTTTATACTGTTGTTAGTTCTGTCATGTGCCTCTGGTTAAATTTCCTGGAACTGACTTGGAGAATTAGGTTAGTGGTTGAGATGCTTTCTAAATAAATTCTTTAACTGTCCCAAGTTGAATCTGTTAACTTGGAAAGAAAAGAACCCTTTAAGTAATTTTCAGAGAGCTACTGTTATTTTGAAAGCAACAAGAGACATAATTTTGCAAAATTTTTATTAAAGGTTAAATTGTATTATTAGGTTGTAGGTCTAGGATGTAGTGTAGTGCAATTTTGGCAGAGAGAGAACCTGGTTTTTTTGTACTGCAGCTCATTTGTAGGCAGGGATTTTTTTAGGGTGGTGTGGTTTTTTTGGGTTTTTTTGTTTGGGTTTTTTTTGTTTGTTTGTTTGGTTTTTTTTGGTTTTTTTTGGTGTGGTGTTTGTTTGTTTGTTTTTTATGATGCCAAAATGACTGACTACAAGCTAAAACCAGGATTTGGGATAGATTCCCAGGAGTTCACTAGGAATATGCTGAGAAGATGTAGAATTAAAGAATATTTTGAATAAGAGTGTTAAGTTGCTAATTCAGGCTTGGGGAATTTTTTCCCCTTTGCAGCTTTTAAGCAGCACAGGGCTCATGTTTTCAAAGTCTTCTATAGGTCTTAACAAAGTCATGCACCATCACAGGAGATAAACAGAGCTTAGCAGTTCTGACATCTCATCACCAATGCAGCCTCCCTTGCCTGTGATGATGGTAGAAGCAATTGGCTTGGGTGATGTTTTCCCTGTTGATCCCTGTCCTTTAACTTGGCTTAAGATGGTATGGCTTGTCCATGCTGGTTCTTCTGTGGCCGCTGCAAAAGTGAGAACTCTGAAGGAAAACAGCGGCACAGGTTAATATATTAGTGTAGAATGTCAGAGTTTTAAGTTTGGAATTTCCTGCTTGCATCTATCAGCAGCTAAGTGTCAACAGAAATGGATCTGGAAAGGCGTTGAGATTGTTTTGCTTTTAGAAAGGTAAAATGCTTCTCTTCTCCAAGCATTCCCTGGGAAGCACAATCTGTACTGCCAGACGTGCCAAGAGAACTGGTTCTCCTGAGTGATGTGCCATGGTCTCTACCCAGTGTGTAATATTGGACAAATCACTTTACCTTACAGAACCTTTAACTCTGCAGAAAATGACTTGCCTTTTACAGCCCTGAAAAGATTTGGGTTTGTTTTGGTTTGGTTTTTTTGAAAGGTACTTGGGTCTTTGCAACTGACAGATGATATCTTGTCTGGATATGAAGTCTCATGAACTGTGAATTATAAACACTTTCTGTTTCCCAATCCTGAATATTTGATAAAGTGGGTGTGAAGTGCCTTGGGCAAACTTCAGCACAAGCACTGGTGGGCTTTGACATCTAGAACATCTGATGAGGAAAGGAAATCAGTACACTGGTGCACAAAGAGAGAATATCACTTTCACCAAGAAAAAAACCCAAACCCCAAATACTGAAAAACCTCAGTTCTCTTCATAAAATAATCTATGAACATTGATTTTCTACCTTGATCCTTCAAAAAACAATGAAAAGGTGTCATTTTCTGCTGAAGAGTATAATTAGGAATATTTTGTTGGTCTGCTGTTTAATTAATTTTCTATTTTAAACTGCTAGTCCAGGCGAAATTGAGGACTGGCCGATGAAACATCTCTCTGACCAAGATAGAACTTGGTTCTGTTTATTGCACTGAAAGTATGCACATCTTGATCATGTTAGCAAGGATTTCTCTGGTGGGGTGGGGATTTTCTTGGCAAGATCAGTGCTACAGAGGCAGCCAGATAATCTCTTCATTTCTCGTTACCATATGCTGGAAAAGCAGAATTCATGCAAGTGCTGCAGCTGAAGAGGGAAACTCCCAAACTGAGTCCTGAACCTTTTTTCCATGCACCTGCATTCATGAGGCTTTTCATTTCTATCCTCTGCTGCATCTGTTGTGATGCCTTTTCTGCTGTCCTGTTCTTGTACAGACTTTTTACTGCCTTCCTTGAGCAGCTTGGAGGAAAACTACCATTTCATGGCATGGAAACTGTTGCACCAAGTGCTCTCCAGATGAGATCAATGAGTCTTCCAGAGCTTTAGCTGGGCACAGTAGAAAAGCAGTGACAGTGGTCAGGGCAGGGTTAAAAATGGGGAAGCACAGTGGTAAGATGGGGCAGGGTTTGTTTCTTGCCTAAGCAAGAAACAATCCTTTCCAGTTAGAATGAATGTTTTCAGTGTCAACCCTTAAAACAGCCATCGGTCTTCTTAAAGCATTTGTGTGGTGAAGATATGTAGCTGTGATGTGCACAGCTTAAACCTTGGGCTTTGTTTTGTGGTGTCTGGTAGTGGCCAGCTGTGGTGGTTAAGCCAATGTCAGCTATTCAGAGCTTGTCTAGACTGTCTGCATGATTTTTGTTTTCAGCTTTGTTCAGCTGTTCTTACTTAATTTGATTTTCTGTTTGTTTTGAATTTATTTTATTTGTTTTGGGTTTGTTTTTTGCTGGAGTCCTGGAAGGTGACCCAGTTAAATTTTCTTTCATTTGATATTTGCCATTTCCACCCACTGTGGCTGCTTCTATGTGATGCAAGGATTCAGTCCTATCCTGGATGCAGGGGAAGTGTGAGGGGGGAAAACAGAGTCAAATTAATGCCAACTGCTGTTTGAGTGTTTGATGCACATGCTCGTGTTGCAGAAATGCTTAGTTGCATTTGTCTCTTCGTTCCTAGGTTAAGGACTGTAAGCAGATACTTCAGAAACTGGGGAAATCCCAGTTAATAAAATAGCTAAAGATAGGTTAGAAAGTAAGAGCTGACGAGAACAGCAGTTAAGTGGTTGTTTTGGCAGTCCATCAACAGGAAGGGGATTCACTTGAATGTTTCTGTCTTGTAATTTATTTTATTTATTTTTGAAAGAAAAAAAATACTCTCTTCTGCACAGGCTGGCAAAACAGCTTTGATTTCCTCCCCCCTGCCCCAGACATGCTTAGCTTACAGGATTCTTCTTCACATGCTAGCACATTCATAAATTATTTTAGTCTTAGTCAATCAGAAATTGAGGGCATGTCGCTGCAGAAGGCACTGGAGAAGAAATTCTGTATTTTGATTGCTCTGTACTGATGGAGATCTTGGGGCATAGGCCAAACTGGAGATCTTGATTTCTCTACATATTCTCCTTTTGCAACTGCAGTGTTCTTTCCAACTCTTATCAGTACTTTCAAGCTAAACACAGTGATTTTGATTTGCTGCTGCTTCACCAAAGAATGCCATTGTCTGTGTTCCTCTTTTTTAATGTCAAATATTCCTAAGCTTTTTGGAGAATTTACAGTTTTTCAGTGATGGCTGTGTCTTACCCAGCAAGGCAAGTTTGTCAGGCTGCCTCAGAAAATTGTGAGGAATTCAGAGGTGCTCTGTTCTCCCACTTGTCTGCATTCACCTTTTGTGTGTGCTACAGGTAGGCAGCAGTAGTCAAAGTTCAAACCTTCTGCGGTTTTATGTAGAAGAAATTCTTCCTCTGCTTTTGGAAATTCAAATTGAGATGGAATCTTCTGGGAATTAATGGGTAATGGGTATGACTACATATTAGGTGTTTTTAGTTGAATTAAATCCATGTCCTTGATTACAGGCTATTTTTTGGATCGGTCTTTTTACTTATTTTGTCTTTTGGAGAAGTTAAGTCTAGCAAGGGACTTAATACCCCAAAAAACCAAAGGTGACTTATCCCAGCCAGAGATCACTGTTCATGTTATTATTCCAGAGGAGAATATTCATCTTGTCAAAGCTGAAGAATTCAGACATCTCCCTACCAGCACCTTCATTTCTTTCTTCATCTGTGATGCTCTTTTAGTACTTGTTAATTCATGCTTTCCTGGCTGTATTGTGCTCTGATATGTGCTCAGGCTGCTGAATTCAGGTCTTTGTAGTGATGCTGTAGTTTTTTTTTCATGAGCTTGTGGTATAGTGTGTGGGTGGAATTGGAAAGGGAAACAATTAATTTTGGACTGAGCTTTAATACTTGACATTCTGCTTCCATCTGATAAGCTGTATGAGTGGGATATCTTCAAGGAACATGAATCAGTTTAAGTCCATGCACAAGAGAGATGGGAACAGTTGTGCCCAAGTAAATTTCCACTCCTCTGGAGGGCATTTATAAGATGTGCCTTCTAAGGTAGCAGCTGGCACATTGCACAAGGATGAAGAAATATGGGAGTGGAAATAACCTGCCCAAGGATTTCTGTGTTGAATCAGTGAGAGGAAAAACCTGAGGGGCAGCTACAGTTTTAGGTTTTGCTGGGTTTTTTGGTTGTTGGGTTTTTGTTCTGAGGTTTCTTTGGGTTGGTTTTTTTTGTTGTTGTTGTTTTGTTTTTAACATAAGATTATAGCACAGAATTGATAAATCTTTGGCACTAGGAATCTGATGGTTCATTCTGTTCTCTGCCCAACGAATAGTGTCCCTATTTTAATATTTCATTTTTATTTTTAAATCTAGACAATATCTTGAAATAATTATTATTTCAGAATGTTTTTTGCCATTTCAATGTAACAGCTGGTCTAAAAGCATGTAAGCAAGCAACACACTCATTTCCAAATGCTGATTTAATTCTAATTATGTCATCTAGAGACAAAGATGAGTGTGACTGCTCTGACCCTGACTGTCAGTTGTTTAAGGTGAAACACCCTGCTACCACAGGGTTCCCATTCTAAGTTGTTGGCAAGACTTTTGCTAGTCACCTAAACATTGTTCACAAAAAGGCACTAGCCTGTAAGTTAGGATGATGGGGATTTATTTCTAGTGTCATTGTGTCAGTCCCTGGAAGATATAGCAAAATATCTGGGTGGGGGGAATGGTGTGTGTGTCCAGAGCATCAACTCTCCTCTCTACCTTCCCCATTGGAAAATACAGTCAGCAAAACTTATTTCTGACAGGAACACACAGATTCCACTCACTTTTATTACCAGTGAGGGAACAAATTGAAATCTTTTGTTACATTTCACCAGTGTTGAAAGTTTATTAAAAACAGAAAAATGATTAATTTTTATTTTGAATTTAAAATGGCTACAGTACACGGTATTCATCTCAGCTGTATCAGAGTAATGTACCTTTTATTAATTGAAGCTTTTAGTTGTACTTTGGGCTAGCTGTTCTTGGTCAGACTTCACAGCCATAAGGTGATGATGCTGTCTACCTCTTCGGTTGCTGGTACCTGGGACACACTCCAGGTTTTTCTTGTGCAGCTTGCAAGAACAAAACTAAGATACAGGTGGTACTTCAGAAGAGCATGACCTGTCTCAGAGTGTGTTTTGCTGTCACCTCTTATCCCCGTCTTTCCTGTGAGAACTCACTTTTCCCAGCAGCCTTAAACCTAATTGTTACTTAAGCCTTTCCAGCTTGAGCTGAAGATGACCATTTTGTACTATGAATGGTACAAAAAATACTGTGGCTTCAATGTTAATCAAAGTGCCTTTATTTTGTGGAGAGGGAAGACTATCATGCACATTAGATTGAAGTTCCCAAAGTAGTAACTGTCTGTACTTTAGTAATAGCTGTACTTGCTGCTGTTTAATTAAGCACAGGATCTGTTGATGCGGTGTGCTTTGGTTTAATGATCCAGCCTTGAATGAGCTTAGTATATTTTTAGTTTGTAGCTAAAGGGTGAAATTGAGCATCTTTTTAGAATAAATAAATAAATTAAAAACCCCTTTCAGCGCTTATTTCCTTCTCTGTACTAATCCTTCCTCCCCTCCCTTCCTCCTCTGGATTTTTAGCACCCTTGTGAATAATGAATGAGCCTGAGGATTAAACTGTGTTTCTCTGAAGTGGACTTCTCTGTCTGTGTAAAAACAGCTAACCTGGTTCTGTGCAGTGCTGAGAGGCTTTTGCTTCTGATGGAAATAGTGGGGTTTTTTTTAATCCTTTGGCATTCCACGTGACTCCTGTAGTGTGTCTGACCCTTATTTACTGCTGAGCAAGTTTGAACCAGCTGCTACTCCTGCAAACCCACTTCATTCAAAGTAATAGACCTTAAAGGTCAGTGTGGACTCCTGTGTGCACGGGAGCAGCCATCAATATTTTATCACTTTCTCTTAAGATTGATGACAGGAACGCACCTACCTTTTGTGTCCTGATCAGTGGGCTTTACAGGCTTGAGACAGCACATTTATGAGTCTTTTTTCTTGAATGCAGCTTTTCCCACTGCAGCTGCCTGTTCTCATTAGTTGGTAGGAGCAGGACAGCCTGGTCTGAATGCGGTTGCTGCGGACTGGCAAGCCCACACTTCCTTCTGCATTGCTCCAAGGCAGCCTTTTCTGAAATCGGAAGGAAGGAAGAGAGGTCCCATATCTGTTGCAAAGGCATGGTCATGCCAGAGTTGGTTCCTAAAGGATAAACAGTCTTATTTTTCCATTTGTCTGGAATTACTGATGTGAGTTCTAGCCACCAAGGTACCTACAGTGCTGCTGTTCTCACCATACTCCCTAGCAAGCATGAATCCTCTGCCCATGGAACTTCTCTGGCAGGAATGGGCAGTGCCTATACTTCAGCAGGTCTTGTTCCCATCCTGGAAAAGGCCTTTGGGAGAGAAAGAATAATTCCATTTCTGTGCTCTTTCAGTTGTTGTTCATTGTGGTGGGACTGCAAAAGCATGGCCTTCTGCTGTGTTAGGGAGCAGGAGAGAGGCACTCAAAAAAGCTATGCAAAGATAAGGCTCTCTTGCTGGACACATCAGCAAGCAAGGACGTAACTTTTAAAATTTAATTTGCTACTAGCACAGTCTCTCTTTAAAATCTAAAACACAAATTACTGCTTGGTCTCAGGTTTTGGTTTTTGTTGTGGTTGATGCTTCTTTTTCTATCCAAATATTCAAAGAGTATTTTTCGTATCTTGTAGTTGCTCTCAGGCCTGCAGGTTTAAACAAAAGGTCTGTACCTTAGACTGTGTTTAAAATACTGAAAAACTGGCTGGCCTTTTTTTTACCATTGACTTGTTTAGTCTCTTGAAAGGCAATTCTCATGGTTTGTTGATGATGAATACAGAAGTCATTTTTACATGTAATGAGTATGGAAATGATGTGGTTTGTTATTGCTCTTACCTGTAGCTACAGCTGTAGTAATATTGGAGATACTGAGCTCTTGATAACAGGATAGAGGCACTTCAACGTACTCTTTTTGCTGATGTTTTGTTCTCACAAATGTGGTCATTGAAAACAAGATCAGAAGTTCTGCTCCTATAATGCTGGACTTTTGGTCTGTTGTGAGCTCGTTGCTTTTGACCTTATGACTATCTTAAGTTAACTCTTAAAAGTAGAGTTTTTTATTTATACTTCTAGACAAAAACCTGCAGGATGTTTGACTGAGCTCCCTTATGTAACTTCTCTTTGCAGCCTGAGATTTCTTAATGCCTCTGCCAACAAACTGGAAATGCTTCCTCCAGCCACCCTTTCTGAAGAAACCCATAGCATCTTGCAGGAGTTGTATTTGACCAATAACAACCTCACAGATAAATGTGTACCCTTGTTAACAGGCCACCCACACCTGAAAATCTTGCACATGGCTTACAATCGCCTACAGAGCTTCCCTGCAAGGTAAGGAACTCGTTTCCCTGCCTCTGGCCCACGGGTGGGTGGGCATCATGAAGTATTTTCGCAGTGAGAACTGAATTGCACAGGAATGTGGTGGCAGAGGCTGCATTTTGGGTGTAGTGGTACCACAGTGGGTGGATTCCCCCGCTTATGCCCTCCTGCACATTGCTCCCCTCTCTTGCAGTGCAGGCAAATGAGTGATGCTTGTTACTTGGTGAGTTTTCATGGCGCTTGAAACTGTTTTCAGCTGTTCTAATTCAGCATGGTCACTCTATGCTTTTGGAAGTCAAGCAAGGAGGTCTTCTGTTCTCCCTGGCTTGGTAAATTTGCTTACACCTGGTGAGCTTCTCCTCACAAGAGATTGTGAGCACAGCCGTCTGGAAATGTCCTCTGGAAGTGGACTAAACTCCACTAGGGGAAAATCATCTCAAGTCCAGAAGGAGATTCTGCCTTGGCAGCAATTTCTGCGCTTTCAGTTCACTCTGTTTTAATCAGAAATCTTTCAAGTGTAAGATGTGCTGTAAAACTGATGGGGTACAACCTTGAAAAAGAGATGCCAATAAATAATGGAAGGGACATCTTTGTCCTTGTGTGATATTCTGAGCAGCTGGGCTCCAGAAGCAAGGAGAAGGGACAGAGATGAATTTAGGGGGAAGAGGTGAGTGGGGTGCCAGAAGAGGGAGGGGAAAATGTGAGGTGCAGAGATGCAGTGAGAAACTAGGGTTGATAGAAAGGGGGAGAAAGGAGGAAAGAGTGCAAGTGAGCTGGTAAGCAGTGGGGATGCAAGGAAAATAAGTAATTTGAAAGGTAGCGTTAACAAACACTGACAGAAGAAGTACACATTTTGTTGCACAACTGTGTTAGCATCTGACATGAGGAGAGCTGACAGGCACTGCTGTGAACAAGAATCAAAGTCTGTGATTTTGTTCCCTTAAAGTAACAAAAACCATTGCTCTTATCACCGCTTCAAAATAAAATATGTGTATATTAGAAGAAAACTTCTCAAATTCTTGTTTTTGCAGCAAAATGGCCAAGCTGGAAGAGTTGGAGGAAATTGATATTAGTGGGAACAAACTGAAAGCCATTCCAACAACCATCATGAACTGCAGACGTATGCATACTGTAATTGCTCATTCCAACTGCATTGAAGTCTTCCCAGAAGTCATGCAGCTTTCTGAAATAAAGGTATGGAATGAATGCACTTTGGAAGAAGCAAGCGTAATGCAATTTTACCAGTTCTCTTCTGCCCTTGTGTCTCTCATTGCTATGAGACAGTATATTCTCAGAGAGTATGGAGATCTGACAGTTGCTTTCTCCTCTGAAGTCATAGGCAAAATACTTGCCTCTGTGCAGCCTCAGAGGGAAATGGAGAAGCCTCAAAATCTGATTTTATGCTTACCTTGGTTACTCTGTATCTTTTCTGCCAGATAAGTGTTAATTGTCTTCCTGTGGCAGTCTGTTTTGATACAACTTAAACGTTTGCAAGAGCTGTGCCTAATTAACTCTTTGTGCCTTGGCAATCAGCTGATTCTGTAGGAATGGGCTTTGTTTAGAGCGCGTCTTAAAAACTGCTGAAGGTGCAGAACAGGATAGGGACACAGATAAATTCAGGGAGCACAGGATTTGATATTTAGGCAATCTACTTTCATTTTCCTAATTGCAGTCATATTTTGCACAATGGTAAGATTAGCTAATCTGTCTCCTGTCTGTGTTTCCAGAAGTAATTCTGCACTTTTCCCAACGTTTCTTTTTGAGGGAGGCATTCTTCACTTGACCACACTACAAACGCTACTCCTTAATCCTGTGAACTGAGTTCCTGCTTCTTGCCTGGTTCTAGTGCAGACTAGTTTGCACTGTGTGCCCTTTCTGCTGGACAGAGCTGGGAGACGGTTGTCTCACAGCATACAAATCTTGTGATACAGAAGAAAAATCTGTCCTTCTCTGAGGCTGAGAACTGATTACCTATTCAGGGACTCAAAACAACTTAAGTGTCCTTCTGGCGCTTTGTGAAGTCAAAAGGCTAAGTTCCCAGCCTGCTGTGTGTGCCTCAGTGTCTGGGGTCATGGAAAGCAGCAGGAGCAATAATTCTGTTGGACAAGGGAGTATACGTAAAGATGAGCTTTGTGGTTTCAGCCAGGAAATCTCAAACAAATTCCTGGCTATTTGAATACTCCTCCCTCTTTGGAACAATGGCCAGAGGAAGCAGAGGGCCATTTAGAATCAATCAGAAGTAAAGCCTTTTTTCTTAGAGGAAGAATTGGGGTGGGGGAGCAAAGCTCTGCATAGTAAACATTTCTTTAAAAATACGAGGGTGGTGTTAGCAAAAAAAGGAAAAAATGATAATGTAAACATACCGATAGGGAACAGTCACCTTTTTCCTTTTCCTTGTGTGTCTTGGGGAAAACTGAATGCTTTATAGAAGTGTTGTATTTAAAGTGCTACTTGGCCACATTGAACAGCAAAATGCTCTTGGAAGAGCTGGCAGTTTTCTTCCTGCTGGTTCCCTATGGTTTAGTTCTCTTCAGCAAAAGAAAGAGATGTGGACGTCACTAAGTGTTTTGGGAATGCAGGGATAACGTGTGGCTTAATTTAAGAGGGCAAAGTGTTCTTTGACTCCACCTTTGTGGCAGGAAAATGCCTGGTCAGTACTCAATCCTAGTGTTGACTTATATGGGATGAGTTCATATAATTGCCAGATGGGAAGGTGCCTTGTTGGACATAGGAGTTCTGGCCTTTGGGTGATTCCTCTAGGTCAGGGTTGGTGTTTATCAATCTGGAGATAAAGCATGAGCTACCTGCCTGTATCCATTTCTTGCCCTTACCCCGAGCTCCTTCTTAGATATGGGGTGGCATTCAAAATATACCAGAGTGCAGAATTTATTTCTTTAACTATGGATTTGGTCATGTGGTGAAATAAGCTTGTTTTTAGCAAAGCACAAAGTCATCTAGTCTAATGTCACCTCTGTGATTATATCATACTTGATGATTAATTTTAACTGAAGTGGCATTCACTCTAAACTCCTGGGGAAACTCTGCTACCTGAGGTAATGGCTGTTTTACTTTAATTAGCCTGAGAGGCTGACGTATTATGTTTTTGGTGTCAGTATCACTGGAACAGTTAGTAGCAGCAGTTACTATGCTGTCTGAAATGATTTCAGAAGGAAGACTAGTGTAAATGATGATGCTTTTACAATTGCAGTGACTCCAGGGCTTCCAGATACAAGGTCATTTTAAAGATATAATTGTCTCTAAGCCTTTTTTACACACTACAGTCAAGGCTGCAGAAGCTGTGTGTTGTCCTCTCTTTTAAAGAGCCCAGTGGAGACCTTGGAAATACCTTGCACAATGCATTTTTTTGGGGTTTTATTGTCTTTTATGACAGGTATTTATACTGTCAGAGTTAGGTTTGCCCTGTGCACGCTGAAATGTCTTATGTGAACTGCCGAGCAGCTGGAAGCACTCACACCTGAGTGCCCCAGCAGACTCTTCCCTGCAGCTGTTGTGTGACTTCAGTTTCCTTGCTTTACAAAAGAAAAACACCAAATAGGATAATATTGCTATGAGCACCTTCAGCTACAAGTGGAAATAACCCAGGTCCCTTCCAGCCTTGAACACAACAGTTACAGAGCTGTGAAAGCAGCAGTCTGCCTAAGCAGATGCTCCCTGTTAAACCCTGTCTTCCAGCTGGCCCATCCAGTGCAAAATCCTGCGTGCAGTTGCAGTTGTTCTTCTGGTGCTGCCTGGGCGGGGCAAAACCAGCTTGTGTTAAAATAACACGGGAGGAAATTGGGATAAGTTAGGAAATAAACTTTCCTGCTTGCCTGTGGAGGAGAACAAGGACTAAATTTAACACAGACCCACAGCAGGTCCCTCTTAGCCTATTCTTCAAAGAGTACCAGTAACACCTAAGAAATTCCATCCTGATAAATAAACCATCTTCACTAGTGCCTAGGGATCAAGGGATCTGCTGTAGAGTGTCACTTAAATGCACACTGAGCATTTAAGGAGAACATTGGAATTACTGGTATTTGTACTTTCCATTACAGCATGCTCTTCCAACAAATATGTAATGGCATGGAGGTGTTGAACACAGCAAGGCCTGCTGGCAGCTACCTTAATCTGCAAAGTAGTTGCTGGCTCTCTGGAAGCAGCAAGGAGTTGTGCAGAGGGAAAAAGCTCGCTGGAATAACTGCTGCTAAGCTGTCTATTACTTTGTTTGCGTGACCGATTTAAACTTTGATTTCCTTATCAGGCTTAGATAACGTCAGCAGTTTGTTCTTCATAGATAATAAAGCCTCCATATTAGACAATCTCAGGATTCAAGATTTGGGTCAGAAATTTTTTACTTTCATTGCACTTATTTAATAAAGTGTTTGGTGACTGTTCTTTTCCAGGATTTACTAGGTTATCTTATGTCTGCTTCCAGCTCAGGAGCTGATGTGTTTGAATATACCTACAAAAATGAAAGTGCCTTTCTTGTATTGATGGAAATTACATAATGGTCAAAATGTGCAGCTAGAAAAAGTCTCCCTCTGCCCCTTTCATCTCTTTTATTAAAGTTTCTGAAGTCTTTCACTTTTGCAACTAGAAAATGGCCTTTCAGAAAGATGTCCTCTGTCCTCTGTTAAATACCAATCTGCTCTGTCCTCTCAGATTTTTTTTTTGTTTTTGTTTTGTTTTTTGTTTGGTTTTTTTGTTTGTTTATATTGTTTTTTCAGTTTTTGGGGCATACTACATCCTGTGGTTGTTTGGAGGTTTGATTTGTTCTCATATGCCCTATTTTTCCCTGTATATTGACTTTCATTTGGATACACTGGTTTAAACAGTGTTTGGAGATTTTATCATTTTAGTGCACTTGTTCTAGCTAATTTGTGCTTAGCTGGTCGATAGCCTGCAAGTTTCTTTGCTGTTTTCTATTTTTGAAATGTTTAAACTTTATTTTTTTCACTCTTTTTTAAAAAATTGATTTAGTATTTAAATACAAATCCCTCTAAGATGACACTAATTAAAAACATGTTTAAAACTGCTCCAGTATTTTCCCCCCTCTACTCCTCCCTTCCGCATACATTAATAACATGGCTTATTTTAATATCCCTCAGTAAATACTGAATTCCTTGGAGCCTGCTGCCAGTGGCTTAGAAGCCCCAGCTGTACTTATCTCCATTTCCTTTGTCTATTAAGTGACTGTTTTCGTTAATAACATTCTTCCTTAATTAATTTGAAAATCCACTGACTATATCTGTGAAGAGCAGACAAAACTTACTGGTTTTATAACAAGATGACACCTGACTAGAGATGGAAGTGAAAGGAACATATTTCTAGGTGTCCCAGACATCTGGCAAGATGGCTAAATGCCATGTAAGAATTTCTTTTGTAAGAAGCACTTACTTAAATGAATGGTCTTAGGTCTTGATTGCAGCCTTTATTGTTCATGAAACATGCATTACTACATTTAGTCAAAATTTGTATGATCTTGGTGACAGCTGAATTCTCTTGTTTTTTTGGCTGCTTTCCTTTTGCAGTGTGTGGACCTAAGCTGCAATGAACTAAGTGAAGTCACATTGCCTGAAAACCTGCCTCCAAAACTGCAGGAGCTGGACCTGACTGGAAATCCCAGATTAGCCCTGGATCACAAAACCCTAGAGCTTCTGAAGTAAGTTACCTTACAGAGTGGGGAAGGAGAAGAACAATTCTAGATGCGCAAACCACAATACACAGAGGTGGAATCTCTTTTAAGGAATATGGTTCTCTGTTGCTAGTGGATCAGAAAGTAACAGATTGTATGAATAGGTCAGAAATTGATGCTTCAATGAAGAGGATAACTTTACCTATTTTGGTGCAATTGCTTTCAGCTGTAACTCCTGGAGGGACCATTGTTTGGCCAGTTTGATTCCATTTTACTTCTGACATTAGATTCAGCCAAAAGATATATTTTATACCACTGATGAGATGCCAGTAAGCTGCTTGCTATATCTTTTTGTTGCATTCATCCTGCTTGGGTCTGACTTTGCCATTGTGATTGTGATAATTTTTACCTCTTCACATACTGTCTCTTGTTCCCCTTAATATCTCTCTGCTTCTGTGCTAGAAATTATATATTTTTTTTTAATATTTAAACTGCTAACTTGCTTCTCTCACTCTATTTGCCGAAGAACTGGTTCCTTTGCTTTGGGACCTTCAGTTTCCTTCCTGTCTACCTGTTTCTTTCCTGCCCTGGGATTTAAGTATCATCCATAACTGATATTCCTCAAGTGCTTTGTCCCTTCTTCTGTAGTGTGATGAGGAGCTGTTGCAGTAAACCAGCTAATCTGTGGTGCTGCCTTGACCTTTTTGTATATCCTGTAGGAAACTTCACCAGCTTCAAGGTTCCTTCTAAATCTCTTTTATTCTTAGACATTGAATGGTTCCAAGGAGGATTGATTTACTTTTTAGGGGCTGAGCAGTAACTTCATGTTCTTTGCTTTTAAATAGTTAAGATCAGACACTGGAGTAGTAACCCCCATCTCTTGTGCAAACAAGGGAAATTTACAGTGTGAGTTCACTTTTAGCATGAATCAACAGATTTTCAAAATAGAGGTGGAAATTTGACTAATGATGATTTCTCACGGATAAAAACAGGAGTCCATATTCAGCCAGTGAAATAAGGGGTATGACTCTATTTTGAGAGTAGCTCTGTTGCATACAGCAAATCTTCCTGAAGAAGCAGTATGTAATACTGCTCTGGTTCATAGGGCAAAAGATATTTATGTTTTATAGAGTTAATGAATAGTGTCAAAACTTAGTGAAAGTTCATCATTCATAGTGAATAATCCAGTAGACAAGATGGGCACACATTCCCTTGCTACATTAGTATTTAGGCAACATTAGTAGCATCCTTGTACAAATCTAGATTCCAAGTAGTTGAAGAGTAATGTGGCCCAGTTTTATGCCATATTTTCACTGGCGTATCTGTGCTCCTTAACTCACAGGAAACTTTCCCCTCTTGCATGTGCATTTTCCTTGCTATTTGTTTTGGCCTTGGCAGTGCAGGTGGGTTGTCTTTTGGTTTTTGATTTTTGTTTGGTTTGGGGGGGGGGTGTGTTTGAGGGTGGGGCTTTTTTGTTTGTTTTGGGGGGATGTATGTGTTTTGTTTGTGATTTTTTGGTTGGTTCTTTTTGTTGTTGCGGGGTTTGTTGGGTTTTTTTTTTTAGTTTTGGGGTTTTTTTAAAAATTAATTATTTTTAAAATCACAGGTCTGTTCTGTTCACTAGTGTTCATTAGGCACAATCAGGTGTTTCAGGCCTCCTAAGGGGTTTCTCAGTATCTGATACGCTACCCTTCCTTTTATGGTATACTGCTATAATTGACTGTGAGGGAGGAGGTGCTTCTTTCACTTGATTTTTGTGGCAGGCACAAAAATACTTGTGCACTTGGTACTTTTTATATCTTCCTTCTGCATGTGAAAAGCAGCTCTCCATCTGTGCCCTGGCAGAATTCAAGCAGGTAGTAGGTTAATATGTATTATATGTATTCTCGGTGCTGGTGAGAAGAGTCCTGTCATGCATTCTTGCTTTTTTAGTATGTATGGAGATCTTAAAGGAAGTTTGCATACTTGGGAGGATGTTGCCAAGTGATTTATTGGATGCAAGTATTTTCATTAGCTATTAAAATGAAAAAGAAGGGAAAAAAAAAAGAAAAAGATGCTGTTCCTCTGATTTTGAAGAGAGAGCATTTGTTCAATTGTAACAGTCATTTTAAATTAAGGGGGATATAAGCCAGGCTGTCCAAAAGTCTTAGCCTGTATTGCCTGCATAGAATGTTCTGTTGGGTATCATTCCTTTCAGGACACATGTCTGTTTGTACTGGTGCCCCTAGGGAGGCAGTGTGTTGAGGTAGCTTTTTTTTTTTCTTTCCCCACCACTTCTGGGAAGCCTTCAGACAACTCTGGGTCCTTGACCTGCCCAGGAGCCAGTGGTCAGTCAACACAGTTAAAAAAGAAACAAACAGAAACTTCTGTGACCCAAGTTCCTCTGCCCTGGAGATAAATGCCTTGTATGAGAAGTCTGCAAAGAAAGTGTGTTTGCTCACGTGTGGCCTGCTTTGCAGGTGCAACAGAATTTAAATCTCTGCTACTTTAGAAGAGATCCAGGTTTCCAATTTGATTTGGGATTATTTAAACTTTTTTATTAGTCGTAGCAAGATGTTTGCCTTCTATTTGTCACACAGAGGGCTGCAAAACCAAGAACTTAAAACACAAGTGGTTCCAACATTATTTATGTAATTTGTTGGCTTTTAGTCTGCCCTCACTGATGTACATCCTGGCTATTAATGTAAAAAAGAAATCACTGGATGTGACAGTATGTCAGGTTATTTGAGGAAGGCTTTGCAACGCAGAAAAGACTTTCCTGTGTGTTCAGGTCAGGTGAGGATTTAGAGGAAAAACGAATGCTCAGAGTGAACAGTTAGACCTTTCTGCTTGTGTTCTTTTATGTTTCATTTGGTTCATGAAAGGTTTGGGTGCCTTTGAAGTGTCTGCAGCGTGTGGGGAGCTTGCTTTTCCTGCCTTTGGAAGACAGCAGTAGGGAGCAGGGGGTAGGTCATCTCTCTCCAGCAAAGCAGGGCTGCGAAGAGAAGAGTATAAACAGAGAGGGCTGGGCCCTTTTTAAGTCTTTACTATGCTCGGGGAGATACTTGAAATTCAGCCTAAAGGCTATGTTGGTAGTAAATTGGAGGGTAGACGATCAAGGGCCTTTGTGAAAATTGGACTGCACAATTGGGGAATGCAGAAGGGCTATGCCTGCTGTCAGGGCCAAAGGCTTGCTCTTGCAGGTTGGTGCAGGATGAGTATGGAGCTGATTTCTGTTTTGTGGGTGTTTTCATGAAAGGCTGTTACTACACGTTGTTGTTTCTAAACAGTTATTTTAATTTTTTTTTTTTTTTTTTTTGTCATTTAGAGAATGCTGCGGGTCATACAGGAGATTTCATTTGAGTACAATGAAAAGAGCACAGAAACCTGTTAAAGTGGCCAGGAGAGATGTATAAGTTTAAAAAGTCACTTTGCTGTACTGGCTTTCATCAAACTTGTGGCAAATTCGCTTTGTATTCCTGCAGGGCCTGGTTTGAACCAAATAGCTCAAGGGTGGAAGGCAGGGAAATAGAGGCCAGCTAAGCTAAGTAGTGCAGCTGACAGCCTCATAGAGGCTCAGTTATTGTTGGCTGTATACAGGCACATAAAGATAACCACTTTGGATGTCCCGCTTTATTTTCTACTATTAAATGTGTTTCTAAGAACTGGAAGAGAAAAAAAGGGTGTTCTTTCCACATTTTTAGTTGGATCATGTCAGCAAGTCCACCCATTGCATCTCTGTCCTTTCCTTTCTCCTTGCAGCAATATCCGGTGCTTCAAGATCGACCAGCCGTCGGCCGGCGATGCGTCGGGAGCGCCGGCGGTGTGGAGTCACGGCTACACGGAGGCGTCCGGCGTTAAGAACAAGTACGGCCTGGCTCGGGTTTTGCTGTGTGAGCGCCTCTGTGCCGAGACAAAGAGCTCCTTTCCTCGGTGGAAGTTGTGGGGACGTTTCAGGGCTCGCAGAGGCCAAGCCACGTCTCTCCATTTGTGTACCCAGCTCTCCTGCCTGGCTCTCCCCTTGGGTCTTTGTTAGGGAAGTTGCTAAGATACAAGGGTAGCCGACACATTTGGTCTGGGCAAGACTGCTACTTGCAAAAGATCTGAGTGTTTAAAAGCATTTTCCTCTTTGCAAAGCTTCTTTATCTTCAACCAAAGGATGTTTACCAAGCAAATCAGAGATACTAAAGAGGAGACAGAATGGGAAAAACTCTGAATATTCATAGTGTGTGGTGCTCCTGTGACTAAGGCAGCACTTGACAAATAATTTACCAAGAGTCTGCTAGCCTCTGTGTCGCTGGCAATGTGATGAATCTTTCTTTGTTCCTCAAATACCTTTTTAGAAATCTTCTGCTACCTAGGTTTCCGTAGCAAGTGCCAGCAAGCCTTTCCTAACTCTTAACTGATTGAAGGCACAACTTGGTCATCAGCATGGTAGATCCCAAGGATGCCTTTTCAAGCAGCAAGTGCAGTTTAAATTGGTGTCATTTCCGAGATACTTTCCCTCCCGTTTTTACAAATAAGAGACTTGCTCATGTGCTGAAAAGGAGGAAGTATCCTTAGGCCTTGGCTTGAACTTCCAGTATAGTTTTCTCCATGTCTTAGTACTGCTGATGGGCCTCATCCCCACAGCTCAGAAAGCAGTCCTGAAACACCTGTGACCAGAGGTGGTTAAAGCTGGCACTCTCTCTGGTCAAAATGACAAGTTGAGAAACTAGTAGTGGGATAGAACCCCTGATGTTTTCCTGCTTTGTTTTTACCCCTAGGCTGTGTGTGGCGGCACTTTCAGCGAACAACTTCTGTGACAACCGGGAGGCGCTTTATGGTGTGTTTGATGGGGACCGCAATGTGGAAGTGCCCTATCTGCTGCAGTGCACGATGAGCGACATCCTGGCAGAAGAGCTGCAGAAAACAAAGAATGAGGAGGAATACATGATCAACACTTTCATCGTTATGCAGAGGTAAGTCTTGGATCTGGAGCTTTTTTTACCTTGTCTGTGTTTATAGTGCAGTTTCTTTGCTTTTGGGTCAGGCACCTGCTCTTGCTTCAAAGAAATTGGGGGGGAAGCCTTGGTATCTGGCTACAGTGTTTTCTTTTATTGCTTGTTTTGTGAATATTGCCTCAGTTCCTTTCAGGTGTGGGGAGAAAAACCCCAACACCTCTCCAGCCAAACAAAAAAATCCCAGCCCACCTGCAGAGTTACTAAAATGCTCATGACTAAGTGGTGGGTGAAGTTTTATTCCTTTTTGGTATCTTCTCCAAGTCTTAAGGTTTACAATTGGCCATAACCAAATCAGTGGTATGAATGTCTCAATCATCTTTTTCAACTTCCTTCCTACAACTGCCTGCAAAGCCTGAACTCATCCTTGCAGTTTCTGTGTACCAATTCAGGTTATTTAAGGCTACACAAATATTTAAAACACGTGGTCTGACTTCTTAGAAATCCCTTTGGCCTTTGAATATTATTTGAGTATGACCCATCCAGAGAGCTTGTGATACAAAAGCTGTGAGTGTAATTGTAGTTCTGCATAGTGGTTTGGAAATTGTGTGTGCTGTTCTGGACAGGAGAAGGAATTGTGCCTAGGGAGGCACTGGGTGAAGGAGGAGTATGAGGGGAATTGAACAGAGGAGAGTGAAGAGGTCAGGGAAACAGGGGAAAGCAAATAAGCAGCTTAGAGACTGAGTAAGTGGATCAAATTAAAAGTAGCATTGCTTATTGTTGAATTGCACCCTTGGAAAGGAAAAATACTGAAGTTGTTGTATTGGGAAAGATAGGGAAGCAGTAGGGTGGCATTGAGTCTTATAAACACAAGGGAGAAAACACTTCCTTCCCATAATTGCTTATAACAATGCCTCAGACTGCTAACTGAGAAGGTGGTTGCCATATACTTAAAATATTCAAAAATAATAACAATTTTGAGTACTTGAAAGTACTTACTGAGTGGTTTTGTTTGCCACTAATGCAATTTATGAGGAATGTGGCATTCCTACAAAAAGCTCCTCTTTTTTATTTTTTAAATTTTGGTCTCAAATCAAAATCAGCTGACCACTTCTTTGGAGAACCAGAAATAGTATTCATTCCAGTTGCATTTAGCCATTCAGTGATGCTTACAGACAATATGCAGCACTCCTAGAGTGTGTTTGTAAAAAATAATGTAGAAAGCACATTGAGGCTTGGTTGCAAATTTAATTGTCCATTCTGTCCCCAGGATTTTGAATCTAAAGTTCTTATTAGCTATGTCTAGCTTTAATATAAATATTAATAATTAGCTTTCTAATTACTATAGGAGTAAGATTCTCATAAACAAGCTGGCTGGGAAGGATGAGTGTTTCTTCACAGTCTAATATTGAAATTAATTTATATTTTAATGTCAGGCTTCTGAAAACTTGGATTTTATCCATAGATTTTTTTTTTCTACTGTGGCTTCTGCTGAAAAAGCAGGCTTAAACATTTCTAAGAACTTTTTTAATGGGTTAGTACCTGACAGCATAAATGAAAAATGTACCTTCTTACAGTGGAATTCACAGCCATTGTGATTTTTTTGGTCATAATTTAATAACTTTTAAGAGAATTATCCTGAAGATATCACCTCTGCCTTCTGCTTTTGCTCAAAAGTAGAGGTTTTTTACAATCAGAATTATTATTTTTATAATAAGATACTTAGCTTCAGAAGCCAAAGCTCTGTCTGACCTTTAAAACAAATATCTATTAGATGTAAAGGAAAAGACAACTGTGAAACTCTTAGAAGTGCAAATATTTATTTTTTTATTTTTTTTTGACTGAGCATTTTTGAGTATCTGCATATGTGAAAATAACACCCTGCCTGAGAGTTGCACGTGGGATCCCTGCAGTGCTGCTGCTGCAGTGTCACAGTCTTCAGTGGAGACCTTTGTTTATGTCCCAGTGATCCAGTAGAGGCAGTGCCCCGAATGCTTCTGATTGTGGAACAGCGGCTGTTTCTCCCTAGTGCCCCTTATACTTGTTTTCCAATTAAAGAACAATCACTGTTTTGTTTAAATTCCAGGAAACTTGGAACAGCTGGACAGAAACTTGGAGGCTCTGCTGTCCTTTGCCATATAAAACATGATCCCATGGACCCTGGTGGATGCTTCACGCTAACCTCAGCAAACGTGGGGAAGTGCCAAACCGTTCTCTGCCGGAATGGGAAACCTCTGCCTTTGTCCAGGTGTTACATGATGAGCTGTGAAGAAGAGCTGAAGAGGATTAAGCAGCATAAGGCCATTATCACAGAGGTTAGAGAACAGCTGGGGATTGTTGCAACTTGTAGCTTCTTTGAAGAGCATTTGCACAGCAGTGCATGAATTTACATGTTGATATCAGAGACCTCTAGAAGGTGGTGTTCATAGTGTAGGTTCCTCAGTTGCATTTTTCCTTTCAAGTTGATTCATACATTTGTACCGTGCAGTCAAGTTGCTTTTCCATTCCATTGCCATGCTGGATTTTGATTAGCTTTCAAGAGTGAGCAGCTGTGAGCACGTTGCATTGAAACAGGAAAGCAGATACTCTCCTTCTAATGGGAGAGGAATTGCTGTGTTGGAACTGTCATGGAGAGCTTTTCCAATTAAAAAGGATGAGAGGGCAGAGCACTTGGAGCAATGCCGTCCTTCCCTTAGGAGTCTCCTTGCTCCTGGCAGGCTGATTTTGCTGTCTGAGCTATGTTCCCAGAACTGCCCTTTGACAGGCTGCTCTTGAAGAGAGCACTTGCCCAAAAGGAAAACTCACCCTGTGCTCAGCTGAACCATGAGAGACGAGAAAACTATTTGTTCCTTTCTTAAGAAGCTTGAAGCCAATGCTGTCAGTTTTGCTTTGCCTTGTGTGACACATGCAGAGGAATAGATAAATATCGAATCCTCCTAATGGTGGAGGAAAGGGCAGTAACCTCCCTGCTGTGTGCCCATTTGAGGTTTTCCTTCCTAATTTGCCCTAAACTAGGACAGCCTGAGAGCAGGGTGGGCTTCTGTGTGTGGGGTAAGCCATGTGCCTGTTGATCTTGCCTGGGAAGATCAAATGTGATCAAATGAAGATCTTGGCTGGGATCTCAAATGTGACAAGTTGAAAGGGAATCACTCCAACATAGTGTGCATCATGGAGACACGTTCATTCTGTGGCTCCATAGAGGAAAAGGGAAATTTCTGGGCTGAATCTTCAGATGACTCACTGATTTCATGCACACTGATGGTTTATCACTGCTGTCAGCTTTCTAATGGGAAAGTTAACAAGCAGACATGGGGGCTTTTTTTCTTCTGTGTGATTGTAAAGAGGAAGCTTTTTTAGTCTTGGTTCACTTTTCTGTGAAATTATCTGCTTTATAATAACCCCTACAGTTATTAGCTGGACCCAAAGAGTGTAAATCCTTACCTTTTCTGTTCTTCTTGAATACGCAATTAGCAGGGTGCAGCTATCCCCAGCAGGCTGACAGATAGGCAGACTTGCTGTTTCAGACACTTGCTCTGCTTATTCTGGCAGCTTGGATTTTAACCAGGACATGATTCTGGGATTTGGACGTGCATGGGATTCTTTTCTCAAATGTGTCCTTTTTTACTGATGTTATCCCTTCAGATACTACTCCTCCTCCCTTTGGAAATGTCATATCTAAGTGGAAATGTAGTAAGTAATTGGGGCGTGTAAAACATTTCACTACAACTCAGCTGACTGAGAAATGCAGACTTGCTCTCTGCTACATTTGACTTGCATGCTTAATTTAAAGGTTTTTTTTTAAATGAACCTTGGTTTCTAAAGTGATGAGCCAAGATGAAACCTACAATTATTACAGCTGCAAGAGAAGACTTGTAACTGAATGACCTGCCCCTGTATCAAATGTGTGTTGCCTTGCTCTGTCTAAAGCCAGATACCGTGGGTGGAGGAGGGATAAGTCTGACTCACTGGTTAAAGATTTGTCCAGTTGGCTCTTGCAGCTGCAGGAGCAGAATAGATGGCTCTTTGTTGCAGCCTTCTGCTTTGTTGGTCTGTGCATAGGTGGTGTTGATGACAAATCAGTCGGGTGTAGGAGGCACAGTGCAGGATTGCAAACCAGCTCTTGCTGTGCTCTAATCTCAGCTCTGCCACCTCCTTGCAAGTCACTTTGCTTGTCTGTCTCCTTGTCTGTGAATGGCAGTGTTGGGGGTGCTGCAAAAACAACCATCAATACAAGACAAGGAGAGGAAGGTACTGTACATCTTTGTCGGTCTTGTTGCCAATTTCCTGTCCTTTCTAATTTCAGGATGGCAAAGTGAATGGTGTGACAGATTCAACAAGAATCTTGGGGTACACCTTCCTTCACCCAAGTGTTGTGCCGCGTCCTCATGTCCAGTCCATCACCTTAACTCCACAAGATGAGTTCTTCATTCTGGGGAGCAAGGGGCTGTGGGACAGCCTCTCGATGGATGAAGCAGTTGAGGCCGTCAGAAACGTGCCTGATGCGCTGGCGGCCGCCAAGAAGCTTTGCACTTTGGCCCAGAGTTACGGCTGCAACGACAGCATCAGCGCTGTCGTGGTTCAGCTCAACGTGACGGAGGACAGCTTCTGCTGCTGTGAGCTCAACGGGGTCCCACCCCCCAGCCCAGGCATCTTCCCCCAGTCTGTCAACGTGGTCATCAAGGACAGGCCCACAGACGCGCTCGGGATGCCGTCTTCGAGCAGCGGCATGGCTTCGGAAATCAGCAGCGAGATCTCCACCTCGGAAATGAGCAGCGAGGTGGGGTCCACAGCCTCGGACGAGCCTCCCCAGGTGGCCATGAACGAGAACAGCCCGGCGTACCCGGGGGAGCAGCGCTGCATGCTGCACCCCGTCTGCCTGTCCAACTCCTTCCAGCGGCAGCTCTCCAGCGCCACCTTCTCCAGCGCCTTCTCCGACAACGGCCTTGACAGCGACGATGAGGAGCCCATCGAGGGCGTGTTCACCAACGGCAGCCGCGTGGAGGTGGAGGTGGACATCCACTGCAGCCGAGCGAAGGAGAAGCAGCTTCTCCAAGTGCCAGTGGAAGCCAGTGACGAAGGTATCGTCATCAGTGCCAATGAAGATGAGCCTAGCCTTCCCAGGAAAGCTGAATATTCTGCCATGGGCACAATCGGGCGCCGGCGAGGCAACGGCTCCGTGGCACCACACGAGAGGAGCCATAACTTAATTGAAGTTGCAACGGATGCGCCACTCAGAAAAACCGGGGGCTACTTTGCTGCTCCAGCACAACCTGATCCTGATGACCAGTTCATCATCCCGCCAGAGCTCGAAGAAGAAGTCAAGGAGATTATGAAGCAACACCAGGAACAGCAACAGCAGCAGCAGCAGAGGCAGTATCCAATGGACCACCTGGCAGACTATTACGACACACCACTATGACCCACTCTAGTTTCTGCTCAGAAATAAACTAACAAATAAGGAGACTTGACTGTGAGACCCAGCGGGCTTGCATTACAGCAGGGGTTTTCCTTATCCTTTTCCTTTATATACTTCCTTTTCATTATCCTGCCACTACAGATAACTGCAGCTTTTCAGTTTGTTAGGTTTAATATTCATTGACTTTCTTCTAGAGACGCTTGACTGGTAAAGTTTAAAATAGTTAACCCTCCCTTAACATATCAAGTGTAAAAACAGGAAAACAAAACAAAAAAATAAAAAAAAATAAAAAGGTTTAATATATTGCTGAGAAACAGATGATGATGTAATATTTTTTAAAATGGCTTGTTTGTTTTGTTCGAAAAGCAGGGCAGTAGCCAGTGCTAAATGATTTAAGTAATATTGTAATACTGTATTTCTTTGAGAGAAAAGGCTTTTTTTGGTCTTGAAAATGATAGACATTTGTAGAATATGGAGACTAACTCCTAGGAGTTGCTTTACTCTTTCAGGTGACTTAAGTCACTGAGATTCACTAATTTTCTCTGAGAGAACAGTTGATTGGGAAATTCCTGTAAATAGCTCAGTGTTGTATAGTGATGCTTACATGTTTTGTAGCCTCGGCATTAAGGACACAACCTGAAAAACTGACCTTTTTTCTTAAGTGACTCTTTGGGCCATGGTCATTAAGCGTAATGGACTGTGTGGCTGTGTACAAGTTAGCTAGAGCCCAGGTGGTGTAGACTGTTCAAAGAAACCCACTTTTTCCTCCGGTCTCTTTCTTTCCTTACTTTTACAGACACGTTTTGTTTGTGTTCCTTACTGCTGCCACAACCAGCATGATTGTATAGAGCTCATTTGCTGTAGAACATTTACATACCAAGAGTTATATTAAAGCCGAATGCACAAATGAACATGTCATAATTTTTGTTATAATAAATATGAAATTTACACCTGATGTCTGCTTTTATGTCTGACTAGCTGAGCAGCAGCTCTCAAACAGCAACTTGCTGTGGTTCCTCAGCTTGCTGCTCAGTTAAACCAAGAAGTGTTGAAACTTTTGTCAGCTCGATCACATTTTTACACTAATTGCGGAAGCTCACATGTACTTTCAGAATTCAAAGGTTGTGCGAAGTGGCCTTTAAAAGATACAAACCAACTCTCTGAGGAATTGACCTCTTCCTTTTTTTCCTTCTCGGTACTAATTCAGCACTATTGATTTGCCCTTTGCCACAATATTGACAATGCCTGAAGACTGAAGAGGAGCGGTGTGCTCTGGCTCTGTCCCATTGGGATTGAGTGACTGAAGATAGAAATGATGAAGGGATAACAAAAGGTAGAAGGAAAGCATTGGATACTGAAAGAAGAGAGAAAATATGAGGAGAAGGCAGAAAAGTGAATTTTAAACTACCTATGTAAATTTGCTCCAATGTGCTGCATGAACGAGTTCGATGGCAATCAGACTTTGGTAGCAAAGGGGCATCTTTTTGTAATTCCTGTGGGAAAGGAGCAATGTCCTCTTTCAGTATTGTCCCCAGCCAACTGCTCCATTTTACTTCTCACTCTTTAAAAGCTGAATTAGTGTGCAGTCATGACAGTGTCTTGTTTCTTGGCATTTGGTCTGTATTTGGGAAGAGGACTGTGGTGACAGGCTGTTGTCGTTATTCTGTTCTAGGGTGAAAAAGCCAAGTTAGAACAGGATTGCTGTTAACAGAAGATTTTTAGTTACTTTTCCTTAATAACAATAACAATGGAGGAGCAAATATTAAAATATCTGGTTTGATAAATGTTTATAGCACTGTCTACTGTAGATCTAGAAGATTGTATTTCATTGTAATTTGAGCTTCAAAATATCTCTTTCTTAAAAAAAAACTCATTAAATAATGTATTTAAACAAAAAAGGTTTATGGTTTATTGGTCAGTAATTCTTAGGTGCTCTTTGGTAAACAGTTTGTCTGTTTCAGATTTTGCTGAATTCATTCATTGTCCTTGGAAAACGTTCTCTTTTTTTTCCCTTCTGCTCCTATGCTGCTTGAGGCTGAAGGTGATAACTAGCAAGGACACTACCTTTATTTTCTTGCTGCTGGTGGAGGAGTAACCTTGCTGCTGCTGTCTGTGGTCTCTGTGCTAAGGTGTCTCTGTTGTGCCATACATGGGGTACCCCAGAGAGAGGAGCAGGGGGCAGAATAGGGGTGGAAGGGGAACCTTTATGTGAGCTAAACTGTGGCTCAGTGCTGACAACTGCTACTCCTCTCATGTGAGTAGGAGGATATGCACATAGGCTCTGTAAAGACTTTCTCTTTCCTCCATTTGAAGGACAGGCTCCCAAGAACTTGCATTCTTGAATGCCCCTGTGGCATTCACTGCTTACAGGCAACCAGGTTTCCCTCCTTATGCCCTTACTTTGAAGTGTATATGGTCAAAACTGACAGCCCACTGAAGGCTGCCCCTTTCAGCCCGGTGCCTTCTGTAAAGTTAGCAGCAGCATCCTGGAGTCAGGGCTTCTGTGGCAGCAGGGTGACAGGATTTTGGTGGAGGAACTGTACTTTCGGGTTTTTGCTCTGCCTTGAAAAAGATGGCTGTGATAGTAGTCTGTCTTAGAAAGTCATAATGTGAAGGATTGATGCATTCATAGGGGCAGCTTCATCCCTCTGCTGGGCTTTGTGTACGTGTCGGCCTAGATTGGTAGGCTGGATGGCTTGCTGCATGTTTGTAAATAGCATTTATTTTTAAACAAGGGCAACAGGTATTTTGTTCTGGCTTTAAACTGGGACTTGGGAAACAAGATACAGTGTCTGCGACTCACGGTTTTTCTGGATATTGCCATCCTCTTTCACAAAAGGGGGTTAGTGTGTTCTTACCTCATGAGGGCTGATTGCATCTCACTGATTGCATCTACATGTGCTAATAGTGCACATGATTTTTTGATTATGTTCAGTGTATTTTGCACAGTTTTGACCTACTGGGAACTCTGACTCAAAGAGATGTGGATTTTATTTGCAGAACTTGACAGCTGTAGCAGGGACAATGGTTGGGAGTTTAAAAGGCTTTCCACCATGGAAAATGTAGAACCCCATTACCTTTATGATCAAACCTTGCATGTCCTTTGAAACTTGCTGATAGTTGCATCTGAGACAAGCAGAAATGCATGAAAAGGAGGAGGTAGATGGCTGATGACAGAGAAATGAACATTATTTCCTGGAAGGTAATTTTAAACAGAAGGTTGTGGTACTATTGAGAAGTAACTGAGTGGCTTCTGTGCTTGTGAACGCGAGCCTTTTGTTAAAAGCCATAAAAACTTTTTTCTTGCTTTCTGCTCACAGTGCTCTACAGTAATGCATTTTGTTGTGCCAGAATAGCCTGTTGGCATCTTGCCTGTGCATTCATGTGTGGCACCACCATCTCTGTGATGGCGACCAGTGCCATGGTGGCATCGCCTTCCTCTTGCCTTACTGGCCTTGGAGTATGCCACTGCACCCGTGTGGGTTGTCTCCCTCACAGCCACAGAATGTGCTGCTACTGTAGTGCCCTGTAAGTCTTGCTTCAAGTAATCTCTTCATAGCAAGCTCGGCTTCATCACCAGCCCTCGTGTTTAAAACTCATACACGTAATTTTCCAGCAAATGGCTTTTTTTTTTTTAAGTGTAACTTTGCTACTTTGGAAGTGCGTCTGTGTGGGGCTGGGTGTTAATGGAATGTCACACTTGGTTCTGAAGATAATTTCTGCATCTGCACTAGTCATGGATGGTGCCTCTTGGGTGCAGCCGTGCAGGTCTGGACTTGCAAATGTGCGCTTGAGTGGGTTGGTTGGGATAACCCTGTGAAGGGTATGCTGGTCTGAGGAGCAGGAGGGCTTGAAATCAATTCAAGCAGAGCAGTAGGATTCAAAGGAGTGAAAAGAATAGTAACTTCAGCCTGATCCGCCTGATTTCCCTGGACACTGCCAGCCCTTACTGGAGAGATGCGCTTTTTCTGAGAGGAGAAGGCACTCAAGCCAAACAGTTCTCAGCCGTGCTGTTGGGTCAGGTCCCTCAGAGCTTTGGCTGCAGCCGGGAGCTGTATGGCCAGAAAGTGGTAAAAATACCTTTTGGGCTCAGCTGGAACCAGGACAGTCTTGGCGTCTGTTAAATGACTGTTTACTTTTCTCTCTTAACCTGCTTTACTGCCCTGCTTTGTTAGTTCGATTGTCTTGTTTGGGGCTAATGTCTGCTATTGTTGCAGTAATTGCTTTGTCTTATAGATTTGTTACCTGCGTGCTTGCACTGAGGGTTTCATGGGGTGCTGCATGAACCAATCTGTTTTCTCTCGACTGCTTGCATTTTGCTGTGCCTTACACTGATGCTCTAAGTGTTCAAATGCCCTGCCTAAAAAGACTGCTGCTTCTGTGGAAAGCTGAAAGTTAAAATTTTTCTGCTGCCTGAGAGCAAGTAACTCTTGCAGCCATTTTAATCAAAAGGTGGGGATGGAAAACCCCCAAGTATTAGGTAGATTAACCGCAGCCCCAGGGCAGAATCAGTATACCATTTATCTAGGACATCAGTGTGGAAAGAGTTCCTTGTTTGCTCTAAGTCCCTGGTTTAAATGATTGGTCCCTGCTTTTATCCAGACCATTTTATTTGTATTTCCATTCCTGTTGAGGTCAACAGTTCATCCTTTAGATCATCCTTTCTCGGGCTGACAAGTTTGGATTCACCTGCGGTTGACTTGGATACCTCGTCCTACCTTTTATCTCATGCCATGAGCTAAGCTTGCCCTCTAGGCTGAGACTGAGGCAGGATCTGAACGAGGCAGACGCTATCTCATCTTTTTCCATGTTTTTTTAATATTGTAAGCTAAAGGGAGACACTTAAACCGCAAGAGCTCATCAGAAGCATGACGGCATGAGGAAGCTGTTGTATAATAACTGCAGTGTGACAGAGACCTGGGACAGGCAGGACTGGTCTGCTCCCAGGAGCAGGTGATCTGCTGAGACTTTCTGCTGTAGGAGGGTCAGGATGCCTGATTTACAATCAAAATGGGGATTCCTGCATGTCCTACTTTGGGGGAGAGGATGAAGTATGCAGTCCCGAGGCTGGGAAGTAGTTCCTGCTAGTGGATGAAGTTCAGCTGGCTCTTCTTGCCCTGTTGCCCATTAGAGTCTCAATTCCAATGTCCTGTGCTTATCACAGCCTCTGGTGTTTTTGTTTGAGCTTGTTCTAATATGTCTCTCACTAAAACTTAAGGAGACGGAAAAAGGATCATTCACCAATGGTTTTGTAGAATTGTCTATGGAGGTTTGTGTTTAAGGGCATGTAGGTAACTTAGGGGTGTCCCAGGGGCCATCAGTGGGCAGGGATGGGGCTGTGGAGGCTTTTAGGAGCTCCCAGTGCCAGCAGCCCTGTGGTGAGAGCCTGGGCACCAGACACAATGCTCTGAGCACAGCAGGCTCTTCTCCCCTCGTCAGATTCAGCACAGCTGCACCAAGAGAAATAAATGTGTTTTAACCATAAAGTTGTCAGTATTGACTCGTGGAACAGATGGGATTGTTTTGCTAATTAAATATATGCTGTTGAATGCTTTAAAGGAAATTGGGATGCAGAACTATGAAGAGAGACTGGTGTAGCAGAAGTCTGTGACTTGTAAGATGCTTTTTTATTTTAATCCCTCTTAAGGAGACGCCAGCATTTTGTGGGAAAAAAATCTTGCAGTAGGTGCACTTGCAGTCAGTACTTGGTCCTGCAATTACAGAATATATATAGTGACATATAGAGCACAGAATAGTGCATAGAATATATAGTGAAGTATTCTGCTAAAATGTATTTAAAATTGGGTGGCAAGGAAGAGCAAACATTGCTGTGTCTTGTTAAAGTGGCCAAAGGTATCCTCCTGAAAACAGCAAATCTCCCTGAAAGCAAGCCTAGCAAGGCACCTATGGTAGTTTCATTTAACAAGGGGTAAAGAGATTTTTCTGTTCTCTCATTTCTGTTGGGCAAAATTTGAGCACGAATTTTCAGAATTTGTTGTTTTGCTGTTCAGAATCAGCTCAGGTATCAGCAGAGCCATTCCGTGGCATTTTTTGAATGCTTTGGAGATAAGAACGTGGGAAAAGATGTCCCTAGATGTCCTGCACGATCAGAAATGTGGATGTGTAGGAAGAGGGATCCACAGCAAGTGACCTTCCCCACTCCCAGGGGGTCTGTGGCTTGCACTTGTTTGAACCAGGAACAATGTCCTTGTGAAGATTGATCAGAGATAGCTTTCAGGCCTCCTGGGTTTTTTTCTGATGAGGAACTGAGCGTTTCTATTTGGGGTGAGGAAAGGCGTAGTCCTGCTGTCCGTACTGATTGAGAGCTGCAAGGGCTCCCCCTCGTGTTACCTCGGGACAGGAGCAGCATTGCTGCATCTTCCTCCTTGGCTGCTGCCAGCTGCACCGGCTGCATCCCGCACCCTTGTCTCCCGCCCCATCGTGCGAGCCATGCAGGAGCACCAGAGGCCCGGGAAAGCCTTTCTTCAGATGAGGCAGGAAGGCAGAAACACTGACACAGTGGGACTCTGCTTTGCATAGACTGAGGGTTCTTAGAAGCCTCCTGCATGTTCGAAGTGTTTGAGTCCAAGGGCTGAAGGAGCCAGGGAAGCCACACCTGCTACTGCTCAGGAGAGCACCTGCAGTGCTGCCAGGTAAAACAGGGTCTTAGCAAGATCTCACGTAGTCTTAGGAAACTATGTGCAATGAGATCTTGATCCCAGCATGTCTTTCTTATTTGGACCAATAAACTGCCAAATCATCACTGTCAGAGCTCATTCACAACAGTCTAAAAATCTGAATTCCCTTCAAGTTGCACAAGTGCTGAAGCATGTCCAGAGAAGGGCAGTGGAGCAGGTGAAAGTCTAGAGCACAAGTCTGATGGGGAGCAGTTGAGAGTTGCTTTATTTTGGATGTTTAGGAGAAAAGGAGGCTTGGGAGATATTATCTCTCTTTACAACTGCATAAAAGGAGGGTGTAGCCAGGTGGGGATCTGCCTCTCCTCCTAAGTAACAAAATGAGAGGTAATGGCCTCAGGTTGGACCAAGGCAGGTTTAGAAAAATTTTTTCACTGTAAGGGTGTTCAGAAACTGAAACAGGCTGCCCAGGGAACGGGTGGCATCACTATCCCTGGAAGTGTTCAAAGGATGTGCTGTGGGCACTTGAGGACATGGTTTAGAGATGAACACAGCAGTGCTGGGTTAACAGCTGGACTTGATGATCTTAGAAGTCTTTTCCAACCTTAATAACTCTGTGATACGGCCATCTTGTTGGGGAACTATTTTTGCACTCTGAAGCACCCTGTTTGCACCTGTGTGCATCTGTCTCATGAGCCTTTCTACATCCTTCTGAAAAACTAATTACCTGTAAGACACATGCAGGCATTTCCCAGACTTGAGCCCTTCAGCGCGGCCTGAGAGTTTTGGGGAGCCCAGTAGCAGGTGTAGGTCTGTGTGCAAAAGGCATCCCTGGAAATCAATAGACCATTTGTAGTAATGAAGGGCATCCTGTGACTTGCCCGTTTTGCACTGTCACACGCTCAAACCAATTACATCAAATGCCTTGACAACTGGTGGACCTTGCGAGGGGTCTCATGTTTTATTTATGACGGGTGATGCTAAGCATCTGTGACAGTTTTTATGCTGGGCTGGCATTAAGCTGCTGCAATACACTCAGCGCCACCGTTTCTGGGAGATGGATGATTTGAAGGAGAAGAGTAATGACGAATGTCACAGCTGTCATAAACAATGCACTCATGGTGCCCTTCAATAACTTACCTGAGTCTTGAAAAAGAAAAGGAGAGTCCAAGTTGGGCAAACGTGACTGAGGGATGTGAGTTACTGAAGGTCTGATGTGTATCTGTAGCTTTGCTTAACTCGATGGTGAATGTAAGTTGTGGTGGAAAACTACCAGAACAGTAACTTTAATGAAGGCAAGTTGGCAGTAAAATGCATGGATTATGAAAGGAAAATTCCATTCAAACTGTTCTTTAGTGCTCTAATCCCTGTATGTATTCTCATCAATTTAAAGCAGTTTCCTATGTAAACTGAGATCTGACTTTCCTTAACACTAAGCCTTGAATTCAGTTTCTGCTGTTGAACAACTGGTTTGTGTCCCTAGTTGTTTCTGCACATTGGATACACTCAAACTCTTCTCTGGAGGGCTCATGAAGAAAGCTTAAATTGGGATAAATGTATTATAGTCTGGGAATGTTTTCTTCTAATTTTCTTTTGTCCTTAACAAAATAGGAGAGCTTCTTGTTTCTGC
Organism: Parus major; assembly: GCF_001522545.3. Classification (NCBI taxonomy): domain Eukaryota; kingdom Metazoa; phylum Chordata; class Aves; order Passeriformes; family Paridae; genus Parus; species Parus major. Next base: position 68,536,482 of record NC_031769.1, on the reverse strand, counting down.
TTACCTGAAAATTTCCTTTCTGTGGATGGGTACAAAGGTCCTTCCCCCTTACAGCTGCTCTGCAGCAGGATGGCAATGCCATCCAAATACACGCAGATCTTCCAGAAGCACCAGATTTCAGTTCCAGACAGATGAATTATTTGGGAAATGTTAAAAGTTATGTTGAGCTTATTTGGAAGAGTAAACATCCTCTCTCCTCTTTGTCCTCCATCCCCCTAATTTTGCCTTTTACATTGAAACAAGAGACCTGTGTCCTTGGATGTTGATCTGCTCTCTTTTGGACAAGATTTACCCCAGACTGAACTATTTTATCAATTTGTTTGAATAAAAAGAAAAAAAATCTAGGAAAAATGGGTGCTCAAAGGTGCCTACCCCAGCATGAGGAAATTTTCATGGCACTTTACTCAGTGCTGGGATGCAGGATCAGGGGGAGGACTCCCTTCCTTCCTTCTTCCACTCTACTTTCTTTTCTTCTATCTTTCTCAGCCTAAATATCTTATGCCCTTTGTTTCCTCCTCAAGATAAGGGTATGGAGACACGTTTTTTTTCAAAGACAGGTTGTTTTTCTCTGAGAATCTTCTGTGGGGAGAGGATCCCTCTGTGGGTAGCTAATGCTGGGGGGCTCAGCTGGAGGCTTTTCTCTCTGACTGACTAAAGCTGTTTGCTCACACACTGAAGCAGACTGGTGCAAATTGATGGCTTAAATCCAAGGGGGCTGGCCAGGAGTCTCACAGGTAACTGAGATGAATGAGCTACTCAGCCCAGCTCCTTTTACTAGTGACCTGTCATGTGCAGTGGGGCTTTCTTTTCTCCTGCCAGGCAGCTCCAGTTCACCCTGCAACCTGCATCCATTTCCTCACATCTCCAGGGATGGTGGCCATTTTGATCTTCTTTGTGAAGGTTCAGAAAAGGCTTGGTGTGCCAAAAGGCTTCTTGCTGTACCTAAGGCTTTGAGGTTGAGAGATGATGTGGTGTTTGCCCTCAGGACAACCTCTTGGAGAAGGGCAGGTTGGTCTTTGCTATCCCTGTTTCCTTCACAGCAGGTGAGGAGCTGTGGTGGTCACAGAGGGCAAGCTGGATACACCCTGAGGATCCCCCTACCAAAGAGGGACTGAGGGTGATGTCTGGATGCAGTCCTTTGGCTTCAGGTGAATTAGGCTGTCAGGGACTGCGTGAGAGAAACAGCTGAGCTTGTTTTCAGTGCTGACCTTGAAGGCTGCACATAGGCAACGCACACACATGTATGCACAGGGCAAGCAGCAGAGAAAGGCTGAAAGAAGTGGTAAGGCTGACAGAAGCCATTTGCCCTGCCTTTGCTTACCGGTCCAAATGTGGATTATTGTCCTGTACTAACTGGCAGTCACTGCTCAGAGGTAATGGTCAGGCACAGCCACCTCCAGCAGAAAGTGGGAAGGCTAATCTGCCCTGGAAAAAGGACCACCTGCCAATGGCAGCTGGGAACGATAGCCTATTGCAGCGTTAGTCACATGTGTCTGCTAGGAAATCTCTGCTCTTGTACTACACTTTCCCAGCTCACACAGTCAAGACTTCCATGTCTTCTAGAGGACATCAAGCATGGTGTTGTTACAGCTGGAAAGCAGAGGTGGTTTGGATTGTTCTGATAGTATTTGGCTTGTCCTTCACCCCAACAGGTAGGAAAGCTTCTTCTTTTCCTGACTTAGTCCTGTGAGAAGTATTTCTGGGATTTTCCCCTCCCCTCTGTGAAGTGAGTGGGGAAAACAACAGTGTTCATTAATTTTTCACAGTTACTCCCTAATCTTTCTTCATGGTGTCAGGGAAGGAAAAAAAATCAAGGCACAAAACTTGCAAGAGACTTTCAATCACTGGGCTGTGGCTTTCTTTGGGGTCCCTCTGCTTGCAGGACCTTGGCATGTTTGTTGATTGACACCAAAATGACAGCTGGAATGCTTGAGGGAAGGGATGCCATCCACAGCCACCTGTCAGGGTCTCCAGGCCTAAGGAGTGGGCCAATATGAACCTCATGAAGTTCAAACAAGGCCAACTGCAAGGTCCTGCATGTGGGTTGGGACAATCATCAGTATCAGTACAGACTGGGTGGTGAAGGGATCAAGAGCAGCCCTGTGGAGAATGACGGGGGGATAAAAAATGGTGCCTAAAAAAATTGATTTCAACTGGAAGTGTGTTCTTGCAGCCCAGAAAGCAAATCATATCCTGGGCTACATCAAAAGCAGCATGGCCAGGAGGGTGAAGGGAGGGGGGATTCTCCCCCTCTGCTCTGGTGAGACCCCACCCAGAATGCTGCATCCAGCTCCAGGGTCCCCAGCACAGAAGGGACGTGGACCTGTTGGGGTGAGTACATAGGAGGGTCAGGACAATGGTCAGAAGCCTGGCTATGAAAACATACTGAGAGCTGGGGTTGTTGAGCCTGAACAAAAGGCTCTGGGAAGACCCTTTTGTTTTTCAATGTATAAAAGAGGGCTGATAAATGTGGAGAGAGACTTTTTACTAGAGCCTGTAGTGACAGGACAAGGAGGGAACCATTTTAAATTAAAATAGAGTAGAATTAATTTTGTTATAAGGAATAAACTTGAGGCTGTATAAGTTAGAAATATGTGGGGATGATGAGTGCAGGGAAGCCACTGGGTGAGGAGCTGAGAGAATGTGACTGGGACTGAACTGTATTCAGCACCTACTTTTTGACTCTCCAAGTAAAACACATAAAATTGCTCCAGCTAACAGGAAAGGGACCCAAAATGGATGGATTTTGAGGGATCCAGGTGTCCAAAGGAGGAACACTACAGCAACAGTCCACAGTGAAGCTCTGTGCACCATTTTCTAAAGACTGAATTACCTTGCAGCAAATGAGGCCTTTACCACAGACACAAGGCAAAAAGAGACAAGCAAAAAAAAAAAAAAAAAAAAAAAAATAAAAAAAAAAGCAAAAAAAAAAAAAAAAAAAAAAAAATCCATGCTCCCAAGAAGACTGTTGCTTTTACACAGCGATGGCAGGTAAGCATCCAAAAATGCATGGGACAGACTAATAAGCCCCAAGATTAAAATTCATATTGTGCATGTATTTAAGGACCAATTTAAATTTATGCATTCTTACATTCAATATTTTCTAATATTTTGAATTTGTCCTTTCAAGCTGCTGCTTTTTGTTGTTTGTATAAGTTAATAAGAGTGCGTCATTGTGTACCTAAGCCTGCTTTCAAACTGTGCAAGGTGTAGAAGTAGCACAGAACAGGAGTGCAGGCAGAGATGCCCAACAAATGGTCAGCTGCGGCTTTAGCTGCATGCCAGACATCCCTGGAACAGACTTTGCAGCTGATTACAGCATACCAGAGAAGGTCTGAGCTTTGGCAAAGAGCTAGAAATCAAAGTCCTAATTTCCTGACTCTATGATGACTGTGAGTCATAGCAAATTTGAAAAAACTCTATTCCTGTCTCTCCATAAGCATAACAATGTTATGAAGCTTGCTGGTGTTCAAAGTGTTAAAGAGATATTTAAGGAATTATATAAATGATACTTACTGTGAAGGCTCATGTAATCCCTTCTAATCAGAACCATAATGTTTTCTTGTTTGGCCTCAAACACAATCCTTTGAGATCTCTATGTGTATGTGCGTGTACATATGTGTATGTATGAAATATGCAGTACATAAGCTGTACTATAGTTCAAAAAAGCCTCATCTGGGCAATGACTGTGAGCCAGACAAAACTGAAAAGAATGAAAATGGCTAGAGCTTTCCCTCGTCTCAAGCTGACAGATCTTATGCACTTCAAGAATAGCCTTTTCTTTTTCTCACTCCCTCATCTTTGAAGAGCAGTGATCTATTTCATCTGCCTCAAACAAAAGACTCTTGAAAGATGTTCTCTTAAATTTATTTTCTCAACCCTGGGGCATACAATTACTGCTGTTCACTCATGCTTTGCCTGTTTAGATATTGGAAGGATACATGTTCTTTCTGTCATTGTTACAGCATTCTGGGGCAGGCAGCACATTCCTGATTCAGGCTCTGCCCACCACTGGCTGTGGAGTCAGCAAGCCAAACCTTGTTTAGGTGCTTACAGGGAACAAATGGTATCTTTACTAAGCTGATACCTGACCAGTGTGATGTCCCCCCGGTTCTGACCTGTGCTCAGTGAGATGGGAAAATGTTGCAGGAAACTGGGTGAGGACCCTGAATGCTGCCTTTGACACTGCAGCTAGTTCCCCCCAGCGGCATTCCTCAGGGAGCACATGATCGGCATGTGTCAACCCCCGTGACTCAAAAGATAAAACGCTTCACTAGCCCAGGCAAAAAAGGTCACAAGTGTAACTTCAGACACGATTCAGAGAAGCGCTCGGGTGTCCTTTGCTTTGTAAGCACTGTGGGATGTAGGATGAAGGAACAGGACGCACAACAGGCACAGGATCTGTTGAAAGCTGCCCATCCTAGCTGTGTATTCAATTCCCTATGTCACGGGTGTGGAAAAGAAGTGGTTGTTAGCACAAGTTCGGCAGCAACGCAGCTGTAACCTGTTAGAAGCCCACTGCTGTTTGGATTTGCTCTGTGCAGGATGAAAACATTACAATCAAATGCATTTTAAATGCAGGGGTCCAGCTTGAGAGACCGGTGCAAAAATCCTCATTAAAACAGTCACTCAATGTCGATTTTATTACGTCATGTTGTAGCAGCGTGGTTATAATCGGTGATTCAATACACGCTTCAGCACCCTGTAGGAAAATATACTGTGGGCTGGCTGCCTGTTTGCGAGCGTCCATCCTTTGCTGAAGCCTCAGTTCTCTGGCACAGTCCCAGAGCTGATTTCACACTAACGTGGCGAGAGCCTGGACGCTGTGGGAGCTTTCAGAGGTCCTGTGCACGGCGTGGTGTTTTCTCACACTTCTGTCTCTAACGCTGCCCTTGGGGCTGTGCTGAGCCTTGGCCGTGTGGCTCTGGAAGGCCCGGACGGTGCGGATGGCAAGGATGCAGACCACAAAGCTGGCGAAGTACAGGCAGGAAGCGATGACCCCAAAGAGGCCGACGGCCGCGTCGCCGCCCTGGACGGCGCAGTTCATGGAGGTGTAGCCACGGCGGGCGTAGAGCCGCTCGCGCCTCCTGCACACCTCGGTGGCGTTCACCTGCCTGACAAAGTGCAGGTAGAGCCCCACGGCCACCAGGTACGCCAGGCCAGCCAGCAGGCTGAAGGCACATTCGCCTACCAGCAGCCCTGTCCGGAGCTGCTGGATGGGTTTTGCCCCCACGACGAGGAAGACAAGGGTGAGCGTGGCCGCTGTTAAGCTGAAGGCCACTCCGCCATACACACAAGGGGCTCTCATCTGGGTGAACTGCATGTCCAGCTCCCTCACCTCCCGCAGCTCTGTGCCCTCGAAGGGGCTGTAGGCCGAATTCAGGTTAAAGGATCCCAAGCCTCCAAGGGACGTGAAGCCTGCAACGGAGGCTTGGGAAGCGCCCACGCAAATCAGCACCAGGAGGTTAACCGTGATTTCCACAAACTTCAAAATGCCTGGAAGGAGTAGAAAGATGGGAATGGGTGTCAGAACGACATCTTGTGCAAACTGTGGGGGACAGAAATGCACCAAAACCATAGACAGAGAGTACTAATACTGAGAGATTCCTCTTGGCTACAGCTACAGAAAAAACACTTGGAAAAAAAAAAAAAAAAGAGAAGCCTGAACTCTTGTGGGTACATTTTGGAGGTTGGGCAAATTACTTTTTTTAATTTGTCAGTGTGCTTGATAGATGGATCTTCCTGCAGTGAAAAAAAATCCATAAAAATTTTACAGTGCTTGTGTTACTGCCAAGGCAAGCGCACAGTGATTATATTTTGGCCTGTAACTACTTGGCATAAACACACTGAGCAAGAAATATCCAGTATGAACAAAATGCTGAGGTTGAAGCTGATGAAAACCTAGAAGCTTCTAACGGCTTGAAAAATTGTGCAAGCTATTTAGGTCCTTCAAAAACTGCTTTAATTTACACCTTTCTTTTTCTGTGAAGGTATTTGTTAATTTAAACTTACTGTCTAACCAGATGCACTTTAACTCCTTCAGAGACAAAAATCCCTCAAACTCTTAAGAAGTAGTTTCTGACTGCACAAAAAAACCCCAAAAACAAAAAAGGAGGGGAAGGATGCAAAACCCACCTTATATTCAGAAATAAATTAAGTGAATTTGATACTAGGTAATGTATGCTCTTTTACACCCTGACCTTCAAAAGAAAGCCTTACAACTTCTGAGTTGACTCTTCACTTTTTCTTATGTTAATAGTAACCAAGTATTTTTAAGGGAAAAATACAAACAAAACCCAGAACCAAAAAGGGGAGAAATTACCTATTTTTGTGGTAGCTGCTTCTCAGGAAGCTGCCTCATGTTTGATAAATCTGATTATTCTGTGAGAGCTCACTAGGGGTCAGACTAAGATTAGTAAACATGACGGATGTTGAAGTGTAGCTCAGCTAGGGTTGCCTGTTGGGGAAATAAAAACCCTTAGCGTGTCAGGCGTGTTGCTCCAAAGTTCTGATGTTAATTACAGAATTGTAAATCTTATTATTCCATTGCTGTCTGACAGCCAAGAATGTAAGATGCTCGACACAGTGGTCCTATATTTATCTTTAAAGTAGGGCAGGATCTGTAGTTTGCACACAGACTTTCTTTATGCTGCTAGCGCTGATCCACATGGCATTTCCCTCTTGAGCAATGGCTCAGTTGTTGTCAAGGCTGTATGGGCTTGAAATGGAAGGGCTGAAGCAGGAACACAAGGGAATTAAACAAATTCCTCTCTTGTGTTGCCAGATGCTTCTAACCAAAGAAAGCCAGTGACAGCCACAATGCAGGATTATTATCAGATATTCCCATTCTGCCCCTTCTTACTCCCTTCACGGAAGGCTAAGGTAATGAGTCCTTTCCTGCTGCCACTTGCTCTTCACAGGAAGATAAGTGCTAGAGCAGACAGAATTGTTCCCCTTTTTCAAGAGGAACCAAGTGAGCAGTTCTGTGTATGTGTTCTTTAGAGGTGATGCTGATTTTTGTGTGACAGCGTGCCTTTTCTTTGACCCTTCTGCACAACCATTTCTGTGAAGCATGGCAATAACCATGCTGGTTACCAGATCTCTTCAGGAGGCTTCAAATATTTCAAAGGAGGTATTTGTGGAGCTAAACATAAAGAGAAATTTAACTTTTGGCCCTGGAGTTAGGATTTGGAACTCCTTGTACCAAATTCAAACAATGCAGCCAAAAGACTCGTGATTTTTAATAGGTAAAGAGTCATCACTTTACTAGGACTGTTCATAGTATTTTGAAAGAGTAGTAGCTGTGCAGAATATTAATTGGAACTCAATCCGGTGTTTGGGTTTTTTTTGTCTGCTCAGTTGAGTTGTACATTATGCCTTCCAAATACAGGGAGTCAACTTAGATCCTCAGGGCCCTTAGAGTGACAGTTTTGGCTGCAGAAGGGCACTTCCCTTTTTAAAGGCTGACTATTGATTTCATAGATGCTCCAGCAGGAAACAGTTCTTACAAGTCTACATGGAGGAAAGACCATTTGATTAAGGGAAACATAAATTTTAAGTATGTTTGGCTACTTGGTAGCTGGGAGTTCAGGATCAGTCAGTTGCTGACTTCAGAATTTCCTCTTCATCTATGTGTACGGAGGCCCTCTGACCTGCTGAGCATCAACTTTTCCTCTACATCACCTTGCTGAGCTCTGGAAAAGGCAATTTTCTGTTCTCAAAGTAGTCGCTGCCTGCTGCTAACCTCCCCACATTTACAACTGACCCCAGCCCTCAATGATGCTGCTCCAAAACTTTCTACACATTCACACACATTTTGTATGCCACCCCTTAATTTTGCTGAGCTGACTGATAATGGGATGACAAATGTGATCAGTGCAGGTTTACTGTATTTTTAACCACAGCAGTAGATGCTTTAAAGGCATGCCTGAAAAATTTCCTTAGACAGGGCATTCAGGTTGGACAGGTTTTGTATGTACCTGCACAGTTGTAACACATGCCTGCTGTAGAATTGATTAGAGTGACTAAACAGTGGAGGGAGGTTCAGCAGCAGCTACTCCACCAGTCACTTGTATCATTTGGATTAACTTGGTTTTTTAAAACAAAGCACAAGAACAAAGCCTCCTGTATTAAAGACAATTCTGAAATGATAAGCAGTACGTAGAATGAATTACAGGTCTATGATGACAGCCAGCTGGGTTTATGAACATAGCAGACAATTAGTGGAAATGCCTGAGATCTTGAATAATCATCAGGGCTTTGATGGAAATATCAAGCCAGTATGTTCCAACCCAGGAACCCCAAAAGCCTTGTGCAGCCTTAATCTGTGATAGATACAAGCTGATACCAAATCCTACTAGTATAAACAGGATAGAGGCAGATTTGAGAAGTAAGGAATAAAAGGACAGTTAAGTTTTGAATCTTAACTCTGCCAAGGTATTGTCACACACATCACAGTGGTGACCTGTGTCAAGCAGTGTGCTGCTGCTGGAACAGACTGAGTTACAAGCCACGCTTCCGAGTCTGCACTGCCACTTCTGCTTTCACAGGCCAGTTAGCCATGTCATCTTGGAGTTATACCTGCTGAAACCAAAAGGTCTTCCTATGGGGAAGTTGCTTATCTCTACAGTAATTCCCTAATCCCATGCAACAATGAATGCATTTCAAGATTTAAGTGTAAAATGACCAGAGGTCTGAACAGCTCTAAATTCTATTGGTTTAGTTACTATTTTCCTTTCTCAGGTTCAACATCTTTGGATTTACCTAGAACGTTACTCATTTGTATTAAAATTAGCACAGTCAACAGCTGGCTTTAGGAACTAACCCTCTCCTTACTGAACAAGTTACAGGATTCCTGTCAGGGCTCCTGGATTGCTATTTCCTTTCCCATGCTTCTTTCCTGCACTGCTTTTCAGCACTGAAGGTGAGGAGAATGGCTGCAATGGTGTTGCCAGAGCTTTCCAGAGAATTGTTTCATTTGTTCCATAAAATCTAAATCTGCAGTGGATAGTAACTTCAATGTATTATACTTGTTAATTTTGCTTGAATGCAGTTGTCTTTTGCTGTGAGTATGCTTTTTGCTGTAACCAAAAATATAGCAAATTTATACTATTTGTCTACTATTCACTTTTTCTTTCCTTTTATTTTCCTTGCTGGGCTATTTCCATGGTATCAACACACTGAAAAATGGTTTTATTTTCTGTCAAATGGAGGGCTTGACCATCCGGAAGAGCTGACAGGAGGGTTGGTTAAGGGTACAGACCCACAGGCAGCTGACTTCAACAGCTCCCACCCCTGGCTGGGCAGTCACTACTTATCTCCCCTACCTCCACATTAGGCCCTTCTAAAAATTGTTAAAATAAATTGAAACAGCAGGGAACTATCTAACTCTTTTCTTTTGTGCTGCTGGTTTTGTTCTGTAATTTAGCAACTTGAGGTGACTCACAGCGTACCTGATGAGCAGTCATGTTGGCATGAGTTTAGCAGGGGCAGTAACAGCCAGGACCAGAGAAGGACAAGAAACTCCCCTTTCTCAGATGAGGTGAGCTGTTAAATCTGTGTGCTCTGCCTCATAAAACCACATTGTGGCTGAATGTGTGGCACCCGGTAACTCAGCTGCACACTCAAGTCTCGCATCAGAAGCCAAGAAGATGAATTTCCATCCAGGCACTGGACAGCAGAACAACTCTGATGTTCAGGTGTGAGGGGTCACGGTGTGTGTATACATGTGTACATAAAAGGTTTAATTCTTGTTTGTTCCTTTGTTTCTGCAGCTGCCATAAATGAATTTGCAGGACAGACAGGCTCCTTCTGTTGAACTCCCCTGATCCCATGAGGGCCATACTAATGGCAAAGGCCTTCAAAGTGTCTCCCTCCACTGTATCTGGGATGGGAGTCACCTTCTTCCTCTGTTGAATGCACATGGACTCTTTCTCCTGCCTCTTTTTGTATCATTCCCTCCTCTTCAGTAAACATCACAGTGTACTTCCAGAATATTCTATGTCTACCATTCTCCATTTTGGCTTGCCTTCTCCCTCTGCTTCCTTTGCAGACCACACACCACTGGGACCAGCAGGACCCAGGGGCAGCCCTTGGGGGTGTGTGGCTGCCACTCTTGGACACCTGGACCCCAATGTCAGGGCTGGTGACACACAGGTCAGTGGTGCCCATGTCACATCCCATTAGGGGTCGCTCCAGGAGAAGGGAAGAGAAGAGTTAGAAGTTATGACACATGAAAAATCACTCTCCAAACCTTTTTCACTGCAAGTTGTCATTTGGTTCTTCTTTTACCCATTTCTAGTTTGTACCAAACTAGAAAGTTGGGGTAGCTTTCTGTTTTTCAGAGGTAATCTTTATTTATTTTTTTACCCCCCCAAAAAAGGAGCAGACGAGTATTTTGACTATATATAGTGGCTTACAAAAGCAGCAATCAGTTCTGAAAAGGGTCTCAAATGGAGAACATCTCTTGCCAGTGCAGGCTTGGCATTCCCCAGAGACTAAAGGCACAACTCAATGCAGCTTTGGTCACCTCTCTGCTAAACTGAGTCAGTAGCAGGAGGAAAAAGATAAGGAGAAGGGGAGAAAATGTCAGAGTAAAGCAGGGTTTGGCTCTGCTTTTGGAAGGGGACAAAATATGACAGAAATGGGAAGAAACCAAAGCAGAGGAGGAGAACTGAACAAGGGAAAAAATACGAAGACAGCAGTTGCAAGAGATCAAAAATACAAAATCTGGATGCAAAGATACTTTAATACCTTTCTAACAGTATTATTCCCTTTATGTAGAAAGCAAGATCTTACTGAAACCAGTAACAAGAACTCAAACAGCTTCACTAAAGCAGAATAAGGGCAATACACAGCTTTGTAATAAACAAAGAAATGCCCCCCAAGCCCCCACACCACTATTATTTTTGCAGGTCTCTGTGTTCTTCAGCCAGTGGTGGGATTTAGCTTTCACTTAGTCATGCTAAAATCAAAGGCAGAAAAAAAACAACCCAACCCTAAAACACAAGAATTAAGCAATGTAACACCAACAAAATCTTGGCTTTTCAGAGGACCCAAGGGATGCACATACTCAGAGCCAACTGCATTTAAATTGCATGGATGTGCCCAGCACACTTATGCTCGTTTGAGATATCCGTCTTACTGGAAATCACTGAGAAAATAGTTTAAAACTGGGAAAATTAAATTATTTATGTGCTCTAGAAAAAAACTTTATTATTACCTTTTAATAAGTTGTCTCTCTTTAGTCAAGATAATCACTCTGTTAGGAAATCTCAAAGGATGACCAGCCTTGGTTTTAATGACTCAGAGAAATCTTGCATTCACAGAGTGCTCAGATCCAAATGTATTATCCTGGGTTTATTTTGTGTATCCTCTTCCCTTAAAGAACAACTCTCCCACCTGCTCTATTCATTCTGCTGAATACCCTCCCATCCTCTAAACAGTGCTGTCCAATTTTCACAGGAAAGGGTGGACTTAAATTGTAGAATTACTGCATCATCCTCTATCCCCATATTTTCCCACCACTGTAAGACAGTTTCAGTAAGACCCAGCCCTTGCCTGGGAACAACAGCAATGGTTTACTTGTACGTAGTAGTTCTTTAAAGCATCACTTCTAGAATGTTCTTGATTTCTCTCCTGCTAATTGATCATGAGTCATCTTTCCTAATTTTGGAGAGGGTGGGAAGCAAAAGATCTTGCATTAAACGATATTATTTGACAGTACTGTTAAAATATAACAACTGTAAAAGGCTGTATTCTATTTGTAGCACTGGTAGGTCTCTGTATGGTCACCTTGCATTCTACATTTCAGGAAATGGCCTTTTTTATACTTTTTTTTCTTGATGTACCAATAGGTCTTTCAAGTAGTAAACAAGTGTCTTGGTATTGAAACCAGCTTGCAGGAGTTTTTTTAAAAAGAGTTGAGAAAACAATGGAACGCTCTTGTTCCGTATGCCAACTTTCCATGGCCACTCCCTCTCTTTGAACTGAAACTGGGCCACCTTTAGAAAGCACAAAGATTAGGGTGTTATTGCTCTTTAAGTAATCATAGTCTGGCTGAAGGTGGGTCAGGTTGGAGGCACCTGTGAACCTGAGCTTCTCATTCACTTTACCAATTGTGGGTTGTCACACTTGGTGAGCAACATTCTTGTCTGGGTGGACTTTTCTCCTTTAAGAGAGCTAGGATCACCTGCTCAAGAAATAGAGCTACATTCAATAGAGAGTCTGTTTGCTGTATCAATTGGCTTTGAGAGCCACTTTTTAAAGAGAAGAGTTTCCCTTTGTTCCCATAATTTGGGTCAGATGTGGGGAAGACAAACCTGGTTCTCTTACAGGAAAGATGGTGTAACTCTTGTAATGGCAGCATGCAAACCTAAGTTTTACCAGTATGGGAAACATGGACTGGAGTCTGACACACACCTAACAGCTTTGCTATTAGCCAGTATATTCCCCTGCCAACTTTACTGAGTCTTCTCTGTTGCAGTTCTCCCTTCTCTAAAAACAATCATGTGCATGTTAGCACAATGCCAAAAGGTGGATGAAAATAATTTCATTTGAAAACGTGGGCAGAGTGAAGTCCCGTGTGTTGGCAAGGCAACAGTTTGCTAAAGGTAGGATTTGGCATCTCCAAGTAGTGTAGCTCCCCTGTGTGTTTTTATAGAGCCAACTGCTCAAGGCTGTTTGTATTTTTACAGCAACGAGGACTGAGCTCCAAATGAAGTACTTTTAGCATCAGAACAGGAAGGAGGGTTACCTGCAGCTCTCCCGCTGTATCTTGTTACTCTGCTACTTTAATTAAGCATTTTGAATAACTGGGATTATTTTAATCTGCACAGCTCCATCCAATTCCCACTATTAATATTGTCTGTCTTCACAGTTACAAGATTAAAAACCTTGATGGCAATTTCAGTCTGTTAGTCACACTGTATTTAAAATATACTTTGTAACAGATAGAAGGAGAAGCTGCCTAATTACAATGAGACTGTAAGGGACCCTAGTGCTCCCTTCCTAGGCAGAAATACACAGAAATTAAGTGCCACAGGCACAGTGTACAGCTTTGGGCACAATTTAAAGGAACTAAGCACGGCACTCTGTGGGGGCAAAATGTGAAGATGGTGACTACAGAACACAACAGTTTCTAATCCTGTTATGTGCCCCCACAGGAATGTAGGTGTCCTGCATTGCCAAAAAGATGCAATGCACTGCTGAATGTATTTGTCAAACGCTTCTTTTCACATGCACAGTTACCTGCACTAAGCACATTTAATGATCCTTCAGTGTTTTTGAATGTGCATACCTGAAGCTACAGGAGATTTTTTTTACTCTAGTCCAATGCCTCTTGCAGACACTATTCTCCCCCAGCATCTCTGCAGCACTGAGAAGGATACGAGTACTCTGCAAAATATTCTTCCCCTCCTGTTCCAGTGTCTGACTCCTAGAGGAACAGTATCACAACATAACACAGCAAAGAAACAACAGCAGTATTATAGCTGAGAACAATGGCATAACTCAAAGCGAGTCTCTTAGTGTGAACCCTGTGTCTTGGCTAACTTTTCATCTCTGTATTTTTTCCTAGCCTGTAAGTATTTCTCAGCATGCATAGCTATAGGGGGAAAAAAATGACTGTGTTTTGTAAAAACAAAAGCTTGTAGATATTTACATTTGAATTAATGCTGGCTTGTTAGTGCATGAATGTATCTTGGAGAAAGTCATTGTTACTCCTTAATTCTATTTCCTCCTCCAAATAAATTCAGTTTGATATTTCCTCCTGGCTATGCTTGAAATTGGAGACTTTTCATGTTGTTACAAACCATAATGCTGTCTTTTTCTGAGAGGAAATTGGTCTGAAGGTTTTAACAATTGTGGATGTTAGAATGTAGGCTAAAGGCATGATTGTTTGGAAGTGTCTACAATATGCTTAAGAAATCTGACACTATTCAAGGCGCAAAGCTGTATTCACAGCAGCAAAGAACAGGGATTCAATTATACTTGCTCCCCCACAAACTGTTTTGTAACCTTTTCAGTGTTGTCTCCCTTAAATGCCAAATGGGTTGAAAAATTAAAAAAAAAAAAAAAAAAGTTATTTGATCAGGAATCATGACCATCAAGAACAATTCTATAGAAGGCAAAAAGCACAGGTAATTTTCTGAGTTACGTACTGACCAAAAAGGGGAGGAACTTGGTTTACCTTCGCTGTTTAAGCAAAACTACAGGAGGCATTATCCAAGAATTGCATTGCTCCACCTCGTTCACACCAATATACTAATAAAAGGAAAATTAAAAGTTTTTAAGGTCAAGTCCCCAAATAGCTGAGACCAATTTACGATAAGCAATTCACTCTTGAGTTCAACTCAGATTTTCCTCTCACTGAGGTGAAGGATGGCAGCCAGCCTTTTTCATTTTGTCTGCTAAACAAAAGCACTGAATCTGGTTATATTTTTAAAAAATCTAGGGGGGGTTATTTGAAAGGCAAAATGGTCACTAATTTAGGTTTTCTACACAGAAGAAAGAACTGCAGAAATTTTTCCTGCACTCTGAAAAGCAAATTGAATGCTTCCTTCTGACAGAATTTCAGCTCTAAGAATCCCCAGGTCAAAAAGCTCTTGTTGTTTTCAACATGTGCTGCTTTAAATGGCATGTGTAATATATTGTGTGTAAGTGGTAAGAAATGACTATTGCAATCAGCAGTTCCTTAGTTAATGGAAGGTTTATCTTTATCACAAACAGTTTATTTCAAATTCCCATAAATTTTATAGTGCATCTAGGCAGTTTGACACCAGTCTATAAGCTGTTCCCTAAATCTCCTTCACTACTGAAGAAACAGAAGGTGGCAGACTTGTTTCTACTGCCTTTTGATCTGTAATCTGCAGGCCCACAAGTGTAGCTTTCCTATGGAAAATAACCCAACACAGAGAAACTAGACATAAAGACAGCATAGCAGGGAATAGTCAAGAGTTTGTTATAGGGAAGTCACTTGAAAGAATCAGTAGATATATGAAGTAGTGCTCTTAAATGACACAAGCTCCTGTGAGATAAACAATCCTCTCACTGGTTACCAGTGGTTAAAGGATAATTGAAAGGAAACAGCCAGGTTTCAGGCAAGTGGAGTTAAGGGAGTAATCTCTGGTTTGTGTTACCTGTCACCAGTATGTCCATGATGGCAGTGCAGTGGGAGGGGATCTAGATGCAGAGTCAAACAGGTGGAGCTGAAAACACAAGGGCTATAGGACCGACATTTTCTGGGGAGAGAGAAGTTTTGGCTCATTTGGCTCATTTTGGCTCTAGTTTGGTCCAAAAGGCAGAATGCCTGCTAGTAGTTGCAGCTCACCCTCTCATTTAGTTTCATCCAAAGAAAATACAGTTTGTGCTCCCTGGGTCTACTCTGCAATATAGCCTAAAGAGCTGTAAGTGGAGGTTCCAAACAGGCTCAGTTCAAAACTACATACCAAAATACTATGGTAGATGCACAGACTAATGAATTGAAAAGATTGAAAAGTGAGATGGTGAAGTCTGCTATATTATTATTATTATTATTATTATTGTTATTGTTATTATTATAATTTCTTCATGCTTGCCAACAGTAAAGTTGATAGAGTTCAAGCTCTTGAATGAGAAATTAATGAAATCAGTGTTTAAGAAGCAACCTTCACTTCATAGTTGTACAGAAATACCCACAAACACCAATCCCCCGTCAACAGAGCATACAGAAGGGCTCTAAGCAAAGCATTTCCATTTCAGGTAGCTGTCTTTGAAGACATCAGCTCAGTTCATTGATAATCAAACACCACAAAAAGGTAGGAAGCATTAGAATAGGATTACAGAACCAGAGCCTTTAGGCAGATGTCTGATTCTTTCGGGAATTTATCTGGAATTTTTACTGCATTTCTGGTCAGCCTATCTCAAAAAAGTGTGCTGGATCTGTATAAGGTATAATACTGGAAAACTGACCAAAACTGGCTATTGTTCTATCTGTGAAGAAGCAACAGGGGCACAGGGAAAAAGGGAAGGCTTCACTCTAAAACCATAAATCTCATGGAGAAGCTGAATGTATGAGATTATCACTACATATTTAGAATACCATCAGAATCAGAAACACCTTCTTTAGAACATTTTAAGGAACGAAACAGTAGTACTTCATGTGAAACTCTGGAACTCCTTATCTTAAGGTAATGTGAAGGTCAAACACTTAAAAAAAAGCAGATTCAGCAGAGAATTAAACAAATTTCATAGGTCTGTAAAGAGGTATTAAACACAACAGATGTGAGTGCAGTCTTCCAATTCAGAAACTGCACCAATCCAAAGTCTGGAGTAGATTCCAGAAGACAGCTTACTCTCTACTAGTCCAAACTTTGATTGTACTTCTAAGTTTGTACTTTAGTTCATTGTTTGGGAGGAAGAGTGATGAAGTGCCTCATATGATCCAGCACTATGATCCCACCTGAATGGCTTTGAATAGGTATCCCTCATATAATGTTTTAACAGTCTTTTTTCCCCTTCTGTTTTGAAGATGAATAGATTAAAAAAGAGCAGAATGTTTTGAAGTTTCTTAGATGGTATCAAATATTCCTACCAGCAAAAAGGGTCAGTATCAGTTGTTTCTTCCATTATATTTGGGCTGGGTTTATTGTCCTAATGTGGTTTTAGGGGGTAGAAAATGGGGGCAGGGAATAGGGAGGGAAGGGGGGAATAAGAGACAGGAGAATGAGGTCCTAAAGTGTCCTAAGGTTAGGACCTCTGAAAAAAACAACTGCTTATTTCTCAAATTCCTCTTTAGTTTTTTGGGATATAGCTGGTAAAAAACATGGATGAAGGGGGCACTATTTGGTGAAGCAAATACTTTTCAGAGCTCTGGCTGTATAGAATTCCTCTCTAGTTTGCTAACTGCTCAAAATGCATAAAGAACATAATCTAGGTGTTCCAGGCACAAGGAAAAAAATCCCAAAACTCAACTACTCAATGGACCGTCAGAAACTAAGGTTCACATTTCAGTTGTTGCTTTGGAAAAGATTGTGTCTCATCACTTGATTACCCAGCCTTGTTTGAGCGTGGTTTATTTTAAAATGATGGTGATTGGGAAGGGGGAATTTCACCAGAGTGCTGATAAATCATTGGCAAAATAAAGAGATGGTTAAGAAGTATTTACAGAAACTTTTCATGCTCTAAAGTGTTGCAGCTCCCATGTACTGATTTCTTAGTAAACAATTCATGTAGTTCATTTACAGCATCTACCATAACTGAAGGGAATACAGAATTCTGCAAAACAGTTCCTGTGAAGTCTGCTAAATCTTGGTACTTCCAAAAATTAAACGAGGGAGTAACATTCTCTTAATCTCACCAACCTTCAACATATTTTCATTTTTTGAAATAAAGTTGCTAATAAAAGGGTTTCTTTTCTGCATGATCTCTATTCCCTCCTCCACTGCAAGCTCAGACATTACATTTTCGGAAAACACTGAGCAATACCTGGGGGAGGGGTGGGAGTAAAATCATCATTGTCAACTGATGCATCCAAAACTAGGACATTTAAAAAAAATCTTAATGATGTTTAATGCATTAAAATAATGAAAAGCAAATGCATGGGGAAAAAAAACAACCAGAAATTCACATTAAGCTATCCATAGGTCTAAACAACCAGTGAAACTGAAAACTAAAACAAACTTGCCACTTCATTTTTCTAAAGCTCTGATAAAACAGTGCATGGACTTTTCTGCAGCTTTTCAGACAAGTTAAAATAATTCAGTATGGTTGAAGAGGAAACTGATGATGCAGTTTTATCATGGATAAAGTATCAGTATGCCTCCATGTCATTAAACCTTTACTAATGGTTGCAGTTACAACTGAATATGAAAAACAAGCTGCATACTAATTCACAGAATATATTTGTAAGACAAAATAGTTCATCTCACTCTTAAAATTGTTCACATATTCACACACAGAAGTATTAAGAGCAAACTGACGGTGCCACTTAACTTTCTTACATGGAGTGAAGAAATAATCTAACATTATGTGATTTAATTTACTTCCAACAGCTAACCACTTTTCTCTCTACTGGAGGACACTGAAAGTCTATTTATAGACATCAGCCAAAGACTTTGCACCTAGCTGCAAGTTCAACTCAGATTGCAGTGGAGCTTTCCTACAGACAAGGTGAGAATGATCATTGCCCTGGAAGAGGGAAAACTTTCAAGGGGTAATGACTATTTTAACGACTTCTTTTTTTCAGTTTACAGAAATGAGTTTACTAAGGCTGATTTCCTCCCACAGTAAGGCTCGTTTCTGTCCTTGTTGCTGTTGCTTTCTACCTAAGAAAAACCCAAGTTATTTCTCCAGAACTGTTTTGTTGGATTCATGTCTAGAAAAAAAACTTCGTCTCCCGCAATGATGCTTCATAAAGATGTATGAGTGATAACTGGAGTAAGTCCAGAATTGAAAAAAAGTGTGAGAAGAATGATTTGGAAATAAATTAGCATCAAACCTTCAACAGCCATCTCTAAATTGCTCACACATGCAAATGTCTTTTTTATTCCTAAATCCCAAGGGTTAACTCTTGTTGCATAGACTGGCTGATTACACACGTGACCCACTCTGGTGGTCTGGATGTGTATTTCAGAGATGTATTTTCAAGTATCTAAATATCTAAATAAATATTGCCTTTAGATGTCTAAAATGGAATAACCTCAGTTATGCCATTCATTAACTCGCTCAGTCCTTGTGGGCCTTTTATTTTTAGGTAGTGGTTTTTTCCATTTGTTTTCTTTTGTTTTAATATTCCTCTAGCTTTACTTTGTTGTGTTCCTAAACACAGAAACCAAAACCAAGAGTAGTCCTTGGAATGAGAGGGGTGGATGCCAGGCAATAAGAGTCTCACATACCTCTTGTTGTGCATACCTTTGAACACTTCATTGAGAAGCTCTCCTTGGGAGGATAAAACTCAGGTGGTGGGCCAAAATATTCTTGTGCTGCTCCTGAGGTTTTAGAGTAAGGGTCTGAGCAAACAGTAGAAGTCCTTGGGTGCTGGCCACCTCGGATGTCTCTGCAATGGAGAGCAAATGGCTGATGGTTATTAATTAGGTCATAGTCTCTCCTGAATATTAGAGTATGATAAATTGTCAGATGCTCCTCTTAGTGGAAACAACTAGCTTGCTTCACAGGCATCTGACCTTTTTTCCTTGCCCGTTTTGAAAGCAAATATCCTGAAAACTTGCATAAATCCATGTTCACAAGGATATTTGCATTCAATGGTCCTTATTTTGGAACATACTGTACTCACTGGGTAGGCTGGATGAACTGTTTAGCTTACTGGCAAAAGGTAGAAGGAAGAAGAAACAGCTTTTTCATGAAAGCCAAACAATTTAGCTAGTCCCTAGCAGGCCAGATAATAGAAATAAGGAGGATTTTGGCATAATAAATGTGCAAAGTAGCACAACTATTACATGGGTGTTTTGTCAAGTTTGTACTTCCAATTAGTGTCTCTTACAAAGATACCTTTTAAAAGAATAAAAGCTATTAAAAGAAACAGATAAAGATTTTAAATGAGGGGGAAAACAGCCTATTCAATTTTTTTAGTCCTTGGGGATATTTTAAGAAGAATCTAAAATCAACCCTCCTCCCCAAAAAAATCAAGTTTCTCCTGTCTTAATTAGTCTCTTCATCGATACAATGGTCCATTGTATTACTGCAATGACATACAGTTCCATATCTGAAGCCTAGTGATTTTTAAAGTTTGTGAGATTTAGGTTATTTTATTTAAAAATAAATAAATTTTCCCTTTAAACTAAGCTAACACTCAAGTTAAAAGAAACATTGGCTGCAAATTTTTTTTGTGTTTGGTCTAGCTGAAATTTTCTCCCTCATTTGAAGAAGAGTAGGAGCTTGCCTTTTTCAAGGTACAGCTGGATGAGTTTGTTTTTAAAGGGTATTTTAAGTCTCATTCAGCATTATTATTTTTAAAAGTCTTCTTTGTATTCCTTTTTTATCTTCAATTTCTTATCCATAGATCAGCATTTTCAACTGTAGTTTTGTTTTCTAGTATCAGTGCATTTCACTAAGGTTTATCTTCATCCAATTCCAGACTCAATATTATCTCGTTCATCCACATTAAATCATGTTCTTTGTAGTTTTTACATTTTAATTAAGACATTCAATAACAAGACCAATGCTAACATCTCTGTGCTTAGCTGCCAACAGCTCTATTTGGCTGAAACATTTCTGATTTTTCTGACCTCTGTCCTGTGTCTTGTGCAACTACCAAAGCATCCTGTGCAGCTGTGTCACATAAATTAAATAAGCTGTGTGATTTATAAGACTTCCAGTAACTTGAAAGCAATCCCTTTGGTACTTCTGATGCAGCTGCTTCTCTCTATTGTTTCCTGTTACTTGCCAGAAAACAAAACAAGACAAAAAAATCAAACCAAGCCCCCCTGAACATTCAGCAACAGAGTATATTTAGGGGAAAAAAAAAATACTTTTTTTAGATGCCTTTTTGTCTCACTGTGGCCTGTTCTGGCCACCTTTGCTGCTGTTTTCCTTGAGGATTTTACCATTCTAGGTAATTCTCCTCAGCAGTGGGAGGAAGATTGCTGTAGGAGTTTCAGACAGAAATGCATTTGGAAAGAGAAATACTCTGGCTAGAATGTCTAGTTCATCGGGGATGAAAGTATTAGGCACCCAAAGTGAAGCTCCCATGAAACTCTTCCCATGTTTTTCATTACAGGATCTAGTGGTCTTCTGATCAATCAGCCAAAATTTTCACCAAAACCCTTGAGAACATAGCAGAGGAAATGCTGTTAGGTTAAGCCAAACACCTTCAAAACAACTGACAGGAAAGTTTTTGAATTAGTTTTAGTAGGGTCTGATGGCCCCCAGATGCTTGACTTGACTCTAAGAATTATCTTCATGGCTGCAACAGATTTGCAACTGCAGCTTCCCTTCCTCTAATCCCTGGTGGATACAGGGATGTCTGTGAACCTTTACGGTCCATCCATCAATTTTCGATCTACTAGTCCAAACATATAAAACTTACAGCAAAACCCAGAAATCCAGAGCAGTGCTTTATTAAAAAGTGGTGGTTTAATTTATAGCTAGCCTTTCACACATTGTTTATATTATGCTGTACATGCAAGGAAAAAGAAAAAAGGCCCATATCAAACCTCCAACCCTTTTGTTTTTTTCTTTTTCTCTTCATTGTGCTATTAATGTGTTATTGGCATTAGCTGCTCTCACTTCTAATATGTTAATTTAACTGTACTGCCTACCAATCTCTGCTTTTGCTAAGGACAGGCATTCAGCCTCTGAGGATGATTCTTAGGATGGTCTTTGTTCCCATTTCTCTTCAATTTTTCATAATTTAAGAGAGACAGAAGAAAAATTCATTAGCTATTTTCACGATGCAATAGTTTTACTCCTATCCAAGTGTTTTATACTTAGTCATAAGTATTCCTTGCAGTCCACAAAGTGCTCTTCTCTGCTCCTTCTATTGTCATCCTGTTTTCCTGGCTAAAATGCATATTATCAGGGAGTACTTCAGTATTTCAGCTTTTCAATAATCTTCATTATATTCATCTTCTCTCTCTGTTTGCCTTGATTCTTAAATTCCCCTAAAATCATGTCCCCAGAGACTAAATGGCAGAGATGAACACTCTGCTGCCATGGCAAATTTGCCAGTGGTGCTTAGATCTACAGACCTCTCTCCTACAGTGCAGCTATGCACTGGCATGACCTAAAAGGAAAACAGCCTAAGCTCACATCTAGCTTGCTGCAGCCTGGCCAGGTTGGAAGAAGTGTAATATCCTAAGAGTTTATTTGGCACTGCAAACCCATTAGCTGATCTGCTCATTGTGGTGATAGGGGCTGACCCACTCTCAAGTGCTGCCAACAGCCTTAGACACTTCTACAATCACTCATCTATTGACAGTGACTACTGAAACTAATTTTATTTCAGATTAACAGGAACATGTTCACAGCTGAACTAGAGCAACCTGAGAGCTCACTAAGTCCCTGTGCTGGTCTCAGTAAAGTAACATTCATATTTAAGCAGTGCATATTTGGCAAGCCACAGCTTGACGTCACCTGCTAACCAGTGTCTTCAGGAGCTGTACTAAGACTCATGGCCACACTTCACCTACTTGTCACCCAACCTGATTCAGACCATCCCAGGAAATTCACATCTCTGCCTGTGTTACACAGGCTATCTTTCTGTCCTGTCTCAAGCTCAAAACAAAGAAAAAAGGTTACATTTCTAAGTGCAAAATAGCTCCCTGTTCCAAATGCAGTATGCTCATGCTTTCAAGGCTGAGTAAAAGCTTTGTTTACTCTAGTAAATTAAGCCTATTTAAAAGCAGAGAGAAGGCAGACATTATAGACCTGCTGTGTATCTGTTTCTCTGAGGAGATAAAGACGTACCTTGCATTGTATGGGTATGGTTTTCTTGCTCTTCTGTCTTCCTTGTATCTATCAGATCTATGGTTCTCTTGGTGCCTGTATTGCTTATCTTGGTATCGACTCCCGGCATGAGACATCTTGTTTCTCAGATGTATCCTCTCCTTCTAAAATAACTTCCTGAGCCAGAGAAACAAAACCAGTTCATTTTATTGCTCCACCTAAAAAGTTATTCATTGACCAGCATTCACTTCCATTCCACGTTGATTCAAAATTAGTACAGACCTCTTTAAGAAGTGAAAGTAAACCCCTTTAAACTACAAGGTAACTTCATTAAAGCTGGAAGTTTTTCTTTACCTTTTCCTTTTTATCAAGGTAATGCAATGTTTCTATACTTGACATTTATTGCACTTAGCTTATTTACTAGGTCTGCTCTGATTCTCCTGCCTTTGCTGCCAGGATAAGGGATCGTTACCACCAAGAAGTGAATCTTGTCTTCTTCAATGTTGTGTCTCAGGTAAAGCATTAAGCCCAGCAAGTGCCAGTGCACTGCATGAGTGTGCACACAGCTGCCACTGGCACAGGGAAGTCTTGGAAGAGCAGGCTGTGACCTTTGTCCTGGGAGTTTCTAACAGGAGGGCACCCGTGGGTGTCAACAGAGCCAGTACCAAACGTCACCTACGACTTGCATAAACTTTAGGTACAGGCAAAGCTGCGCTGGGCTGAAAGAAAGCTGGCAAGAAGCTATACCCTGATAATTCTGTATTAAATACTACCAGGCTGTTATTTGCTGAAAGTGTCTTTATCTTTTCATAATTAAGGCCAGACCTGTAAAACAGGGAAACACAGACTTCAAACACCTGAGCAATCTTTAGACTCATTCGCCTTCATCACGGCCCTTCAACATTCCTGCAGAAGTGCCTGCAGTCGCTTTAATTTGGACTGATCAAGGCCTGATAACCTTCGTCCATCTCCTTTGGGTCTTATAAACTAAATAAATATAAACATATAAAAATATAACATAAAGGAATACATTAATTTTTGTTTACATCTCAAAGGGAAAGAGACAGCGCCTTCCCCTGAGGGCAGGACCCATTCCGCAGGGAAAGGTTCCTGGTTCCGCCGCTGCGCCACCACAGCCACCCGAGACCCCCGGGGGTGGGCCTGGCGTGGGCGCTGCCCCGGGACAGCCGGGGCACACCGGGCCCTTCCCGCCCGGCACCTTCGCTTCCACCCACCGCCAGCTCCCCGGGCCAAGGCCCGCCGCCCCCGGCCCTCACCTGAGGGAGAGCCGAGCTCCGTCCCGCCCGCAGCAGCTCCCGGCGCCGCCGGCACCGCCCTCCCGGCCCGGCCGCCTCCCGCCTGCCCTGCCCGGCGCGGCCCTGCCCGCTCCTGCCTCGGCACGGCGGCAAAGGTGAGCGCAGAGGCACACAATCACAGAGCCGGTTTTGCGGGACATGACCTAAAGATCTCCGAGATCATAAAGTACAGTCTATGATCCAACACTGCCGTGCCAACTAGACCATGGCACTGAGTGCCGCGTCCAGGCTTTCCTTAAATACGGCCAGGGATGGTGAGTCCACCTGGGCAATTCATTCAAATGCCTAATCACTCAGTGAAGAAATTATTCCTGATGTCCAACCTGAACCTCACCTGGCACAGCTTGAGGCTCTTGTCCTGGTAACCTGGGAGAGGAGGCCGTCCCCCACCTGGCTACAGCATCCTTCCAGGCAGCTGTAGGGAGTGATAAGGTCACCCCTGAGCCTCCTTTTCTCCAGCTAAACAACCCCGGCTCCCTCAGCCACGCCTCGTGGGATGTGCACTCCAGACCCTTCACCAGCTCCCTTGCCCTTTGCTGGTCAATGAAGAGGAACGAGGGCCGTGGGAATTGGGTGTCTGGGAGTGTAGGACAACTCGGGCTTTGTTTAATTTAATAAAATGAGGTCCCTGTGCCCTGCAGTGCTAAGAAAGAATTTGGTAACTGTGAGAGGATATAAAACCTGCAGGTTAATAAAGTTGAAATTCAAGGTCCCCACAGGTTGTCTTATTGTTTTCCTAAAGCCACCTCCATTGATTGTTCAGGGCAGAAAGCCCTGCAGAACAGGGGGGTTGAAGGGGAGGAGGTAAAAGATAAATGGACAAAACTTGTGCCCAGGAGCAGGTGTGTGGGAACAGCCTGTGTTACGCTAGACAGGTTGCACAGGGAGGTAAGCAGGTAAACTCTCCTCTGATGCAGAGCCATATTTTGGATAAACGGCCATTTGAATGCAGGCAGTCTCCTTTCTTGAGCTCTGCTGAAAGCCGTCACTGTGGTGTATCTGCAACAGGGGCTTTGTTGCCTTGCAGCCAGCCTGTGATGTTTCTCTTACAGAGGAACAATGCACTGGTCTCCCCAGGATGCCTTCTGTTGGTATTTATAATCTCTTTTTGGAGAGTCTGGACAGGCTCTTGAACCAGAATTGCAGCAAATGGCTTGTTGGTTGTGCAGTCCTGTACACAAAAGCAGTCTGTGCCTGGGAAACAGGATGATGGTGTTAACATGACACTGTGCCCAGCTAATCTTGGGCTTTGGAAAGCTTCCCTATGCTTCCCTATGTCCTGCACAAGAGCTGGGAGCAGAAAATCCCTTTCCTTTCCAGGTCTTTCACAGCAGCATTCTTGGGGTACCAGCGCTTTGTAAGTCTGGGCTTAAGAGATGCAGCTGTTAGTGCAGTCCTGTGGCAGAGGTATATCCAAAATCCCCTGTAAGTAACATGCAGGTAACAGAGGAGCTGCTGTCCCCAAAATGAGGCAAAAGCTACAGGAACTGAATGCTCAAAGCACATGTTGTGAAGTGTGGTAGGAGTGTGATTCTCTGCACTGGCTGAGCTATGTTAACAGCTTCTTTTGCTTTTCACCTTTCTCACCTTGCCTAGACCTCTTCTGCTGTCCCTGCCTTCAGCTGTACACTTCATCTTCTTCTCACTGTCTTGCACCAACCCCAGTGCTTGCTTGATCACATAATAATCCAGTTCTGCTTGCTTTCCAGCCAAAACCAATTTACTTTCTGCTGTTTTAGTGAGTTGAATTGGCTTTGTGCTGCAATCAAATGTGCACTGGAGCAAGGACTTGGCAGAAGCACATGTCCCACGGGGAAGAAACTGGGGGAGGGATGGGGGAAGAGGGCTACCTCTCTTGGCAGCGGTGAGTGGTGACTGTAACCGAAGCCCTGATGAGAAGTTGCAGTTTGAGACACCACTACCCATCAGTTGTTACGCCTTCTCAGTTTGGGGCTGTCATCTGGCTAGCAAAGGCAGCCTAACAGCAGGAGTGTTTTACTGTTTCGTAGCTTTGTTTGTTTCTAGTTCCTACTGTTTCTATTTAAAGGTTGTTTAAGCTAGTTTGGCAGATTTAACCCCCAAGATTAGGAGGGTGCCTGTATGAACTCCATTCTCCTGTCTAGATAACAAATATTTGGGAAATCGATTCATCATTTGCATCCAGCAGAGGCTATCTGCACTTGATGGAGAGCATGAGGAATTACATCTCCCTTTTGATGGGCAGGTTTAATACAGACAGTTGAAAAATCACAAGGAATCATGGCTGGAAACTGACTTTTTTGGAGGGGCTGAAATATAAGAGTATCCTTGACAGCCACTGTTTGCAGTATAACTAGTAGTTTTATTAAAGCATTTCTCTTTCTGGGCTGAAAGGGTTCAGTTGTGGCCATTTTGGTTTGGAAGACTGGGTGGAACTGAAGAGATGCTATTATGAACTGGGTAAAATTCACTGAAACTTGTGGGCAAAGTAAGTATTTAGAAGAGTTTAAAGTCAATATGGAACCAGGTAGTTCCATATATAACAGGAAATAACAGGGTCACAACCAAAGCAGAATTACAAGATGAGAACTACATGAAAAAAACTCTTAACTCTATGATATAAGGGGTTTTCCCTGGAAACCTATAAAGAAAATACAAGATAGCTAGTGACTGCTGGAGTTGTCTATATGTGACATAAGAACCAGTGAAACAAGCCACGGAAAATCATGCTGACTAGAGAGAAACATCCAAATGTAGGAGTAGGAGTGTGTTTCTAAGGAGAAAATAACGAAGGGTTCAGATATTGTGCTGGCTAAATTTAAGTGACTACCAAGGAAAAAGATCAGATCATTTGTTCTTACATTGTAGCAGGTGAAAGGATGCTGTGTTGTATGTAAGCAGATGGGTTTGTATCAAAGATACACTCAATTCTGTCATCAATTTCTCTTTGTAATAGAAATAACCTTTGTGACTGAATTTTGGCTAGCTGATGAAGTCCAGATGGACTGATGTGCACAAAATGAAGTGTGAAATGTTTTGATTTTTTTTTTCCTGGTAATTTACTCGAGTAGGTCACATCTGTGTCTTGGATCAATGTAGTCCTGGATACATGCTCCCACCTAACAAAACAAAACAAACCACAATGAAACAAAACAAAACAAAAACCCTAAAACCTCATCTAGGTACAGGGTCCAAGGTGCTATAAATAGATCTTCAGGGACAGATTTCTCCAGCCAGGCAGGCAGGGCACCACTGGAGTCTGTTCAGTCTGACAGGAACACTAAGCTCCTTAGATCAGCAGGACTAAAATTAGCTTTGGAACACTATTTTCTACCCTTGTGCTGCTGCTTTTATATGAAATCTGTTGTTTATTGTTATAAACAACAAGAAAAGAATTTGGATTGAAGGCTTTTTTTTTTTTTTTTTTCTTTTTCTTTTCCTTTCTTAAGGAGATTTTGAAATCCCTGGTCTTTGGAATGGGAGGTAAATTCAGTTTGGGAACTAAGTAATTGGTTATGTGCAGTGAATTTTTTTCTGTGCTAATGACATAAAAATCACAACACTAAAAATTTCTTCAGCAAAAGAAATGTAAACAGTCATGACTGATTTAATATTAATATTTTATCCTTGGTATGTGCTGCTACAAATACTTAATTTTTAAAGGAATGGAACCAGTCCTTGGGCTTCTTTTATTTTTGTCTTTGGAAATGTGTGAATTGTTTGGTTTGTAGTTGTTTCTCTTACAAGGCTGAGTCCTTCCCAGCATCTTCTGAGTGATTGTCTAGTTCTGATTTAAAGATCTTACAACATGGCTTTCTGAAGAAAGGGATTTTGTCTCACTGAATCTGAACCCTGACTGAGGAATAGCCAGTTTCTGGGACACATCCAAAACAGGCTGAAGGTAGTGAGGATGTTTCTATTGAAGCCTTGAGTCCTAAAAGGCTGTTATCTGTGGGCCCCTTCATATTTACATCAGCCTAGAGCACAGAGCTGTAACACCAGCCTCGCTAATGCTCTGCATCACCACAGCTGTCACTTTCATGCTGGCTTTCCTCAAGTTCTACTGTTGCTGGCCACCCAAGATGTATCTGAAACCTTATCATTCATTTTCTTTTTCCCTGTTCCTAAATGGAGCTGTAGTAGGCTAAAGCATTTTTTTTTCCCTTCTAAAATGGCATGAGCAAAACCAAAATGGCTTTTGAAATCTGAGAAACTGTTAGCATTAAAATTTCTCCCTCATTTCTTAACAACCCATTCTCACAAATTCCATCTGTGTTGTGCTGAACTTGGGGGAACCCTTGTCTGTGTAGATTTTGGAGACTGTCTTCAACCCCATACTTAGTTTTTTGTAATAATTTACTACTTCAATGTGAAAATATTTCAGGACTGAAATTTTCTTTTTGAGGACTTTTAGACCTTGTGACTTTAGATCTCTGCAATCTTGACTACTCTAAAATTCTCACTGGTGGACCTGTGTGCGGTGCTTTCATTGTGACCATCCCATAGGTCTCAGTAGTCCTGGGTCTCTGATTCTGTGTGCCAGTTTGCAAATTACACAAAATTGCAGCAAGAGCAGCTATCTGGGAGCTCAGGCCTCTACCCTGTCTGTTGGCATGAATACATTGCATTCCATTTTATATTAGTAAAATATTTATGAAGTTTTAGTAACATGGTAGGGATTCTTTCTCTTTCACAAGAGGTAGCAATTATAAGCGGCCTGCCTTCTCTCTGATTTAATCTACTCTCCCATCTAGTGTTTTTCTTTTCTCATCTGGACACAGATGAAATCCAATAACAGGTTATTTATTTTGTGGATAAAACTATCAGAGTTGGAGTCAACACTTGGGGCAGTCATTGGAAAGATTTCTTGTGCATAGAAAATTTATGAAGGTACAGAAGTTCTGGGTTCAGTAATCGAGCCTTAAAAGGTATTCAAACATTTTGTTCCTGAAGAAAACACATATTCCTGTGCAGCTCTGAGCTATTTACATCTGGATGTTCTGTCTGAAACTCTAAACATTGGCAATTGTATGTGTTAAGAAGGAAAAGAGGTATTAAATTTAGGTGTCCTGTTCATGCAAACAATTTGTCACTTTCGACCTCCTGAAAAAGAAATGCAACAGTGGCATCCTGTGGCCCGAGCAGTTCATGGCAGGTGGATTTGGTTTAGGGCAGAATCTGCCACCAAAGGTCTTCCTTCACTGAGTGGGAAAGGGATCGAGTTTCTAAGTTAGTTTACAGAAGATGCCCAGAATATTTCAACACAGTGCACATTTAAAACCTGAAGTAAAAAGCTGCTATATACTTTTCAACCAGGATTTTCCACCACTTTATCTCATTCTGCTTATTTTTCTACCAATCACCTTGATGTTTGGGACAGAGAAGATGATTTTAGTTACTCACCGAGGAGACAGGACTTCTGCATTGCTGTCTTTGTGCTGATGAAGATTTCCTTCAAAAATAGGAATAGAGGAGAGACTCCTGTTTCTAATTAACCCATGGTTTAGTGCAGCATACTGGGTCTAAAAATGAATGTTTCAGGGAAATCCAATGAAAAGCAGGCAAGTAAGAGTTGTTTTCCCTTGCACCTACATCATACCCAAGTGCTCATTCCCGCACACCCTATGTGTGTCACTTGAGTTTTTGGAAGTCCTGGCTTTAACTTGTTTAACTTGGACAGGCTGTGATTTGCTTACCTTCTCACCGGCAGATATTGGCAGCCCTGACCACCAGGCTCTCTCCAAAAGCTTTCAGGCATGCCAGAAGGCACGTTAACCAGGAATGTACAGACTCACCTGCAGTCATGTGGACATTTGGCCAGCAAGCTGCCGATGGCCTCACTTTTACTTCTGCTGCCCTTTGTTTTATGTTGGCTTCTCTTCTGTAAGAAAGGAGGTGTTAAGGTGGTTTCTTTTAAAGCCTCTTCCTTCTTACTTCTTACCTTTGCACATAGAGGTGTAAGTGCTGTGGAAGGCTCAGCATCAGGAAGGAGTGGGGGGAAAATGAAACAACTTTCTTTGGTTTAGTTTTTCATGTTCTTGTATCCAGGAGGTTCTGCACATTTTGGGTCATCTGTCTTGAGAACTGTAAAAGCAGAGTAGAGGCAGTTGTTCTCTGCTGCCTGTGCGTGGAAAAACCTGTGGGCATTCAGTTTTCTGTTGTGCAGGAAAGTCACCATGTGATGGCTGAAGCAGGAGGAAAGGGAACGAAACCAGCAGCAGGCAGGGGCTCAATTGTTGCCTTTAATGACGAGTAAGTACTCTGAAGATTTTTGTGGAATTGCCTAACTGAGCTTGCACCACAGTTTCTGGACGGTATTAATCCCCGGGCTGCCTCTTAAAACACGGACATGCATGAAAACAAACAAATGTTGAGACTGGCAGTGGCTCCAGAGATGTTAACCCTGCTCCTTTTCGTCAGTTAAACTGACAAGCCAGATAAGAAGAGCCGGTGTTGGTATCGTCTCTTGCATAACAAACCACTCTCGACAAAAGAAGCAGCCTCCTGTCAAACGAATTTCCTTTACAACTGCCGAGGGGACTATTTTTAGTTTCATCTGCCATCCTTTACTCCTTAATCATCGGCTTCGCTTTTTCTCAGTTTTTCTCCCTTTTCCCCCTGCACAGCTAGCTCCGATACCAGGTAGTGCTGGTAATTGGCCGAGGAGGAGGGCCCTGGGCTCCCCGCTGTTCCCTGTTAGCGTGTGGCTCTATGGGATGCTACTGACCTTGCCGTGGCGAGCTCAGCCCTGGCCTGTGCTTCCACCTTCAGAGAAAGGCAAACAGACCACGCTGAATCTCGATGAGGGACGTCAAAGACCAGCAAGTGAATGAGATCGATTCTACCCTGGAAAACCCTGGAAAGGGTTTTTCAGCTAAGGCTATGTTCAGAAAACATGTTTTAAGTGGCAGGAGTAGATCTACAAATGTCCAGTGTTGAAATGACATCATAGACACGCAAATTCTTCATATACCATTGGTAAAGCAAAGCAGAGCCTGGCTTTTCCACTGGAGATAAAATTAAACTGCTTTGGGAATGATGTTGTTTATTTCATTGGTCTTTGTAGTACTGGCTGCTTTTCCTTTTGGTCTGCTTGAGCCACTGCATGTTTGTAGCCTTTTGAACAGCAGAATAATTCTTGTCTTCTGGCTGAGTTATATAACAGCAGTCCTGCCTATCTGTAACCCATCAGAGATTTTGTAGCGCTATTTGCAAGTTTAAGAGCATCTTAAGGCTTTAGTCATTCAGGAAGCAACACTGCTTTGCTCAGTTGAGCATATTAATTCAGTCAGGTCCATCATTCTCCCAGCATCCTTCTAAAGCCTAATTCAAGTGGGTTTTTATGTATTCTATACCTTCTTCCTCCACAGTATGCAAAAGCTTCAAATAATGAGTGGTTTTATGCTCGTGGTGCTTCTGTAAAGAACAAGTTTTATAGCTGTTTTATAGCTGGATTTGAGGAGCACAAAGGCAAAGTGAATAGCCCAAAGTCAAGAGGGAAGTCTCTGGCAGCAGAGGAAATTATGGTTCTGTCACCTGAGGGAACTTAACAGTACTGAAGTTAGTGTACTAGCTAACATTTTCCTGGGAAGTGCTGCAATTCCCATAAGGAAGGAATCACTAGAAATGGTCAAAAGTTTTTACCACTACTATTTTCTTAACAAATGTGAGCTTCCAAATGATAAAAGATGTGTTTATTTTGAGAAAATGAAGTAAAATTAATTTGATTTGAACAAAAATGGGTTAGATTTATAAGGTTACAATTGGTCTTTTTCCCTAGTGTAAACAACAAACAAACAAACAAACAAAGCTGAGAAGAAAGCAAAAAGTGACCTGGTTTCTCCAGCTAAACGAGAATGCTAATGTATTGTTTATCCTTTCTCCATTCTTAGTCTTCTCTTTTTGTCTTTTAACTGACTAGTGCAAGTGTGACCAATCTCATTAACCCTAACAAATATGCACTAGCACTTTGAACAAAACTTACTAACCAAGGAAAATGAGAGGTAGAGAGGTGGGAATAGGTTTTATGACACTGATGACAGTGGCTTCTTGTGACTTTGGCTGCTTTACTGTCCAGTAGAACAGGGATCTCCTTAACAATTTTTGCTGTCTCACCTCCTTCCGTGGCCGGGGTTCTCATTGTGCAGTTGCCCCCAGATTCGTGCACCTCTGCTGGGATCCACCTGGTGTGGATAATCACCTAATCCCAGGTGGTTATCCTGTGTATAGCAGAATCATCTGTGGGCTTCTCAAAGGCTGGTTACTCCTGGCTGTGGCATATACCACTGTGCACTGTGCAGTCTAACGTAAAATTGTTCCTGCTTTTCTTCTGCCAATATACCATTGCTTTTGACAGCGTAGCTCTTTAATTTTTCTTTATCAGAACATTTATGAAAATCTATTTCTGATTCTGCTCTTTTCAAATCTCTGAATTCAATTTTGGTTTAGGAGCTAGAAGTAGGGAAAACATTAAAAGCAAGATTAGTTTTGTGTTTTTGAAGATGCTTGAAAGACTGCCAGACAGCTGTCAAGTTAGTGATGGCTTGTGACATATAAAAGCAGACAAGCAAAGGTTCATAATAATTCAAGATCTGTTGAAAACCATATTGAAATATGGTTAGCAGTGAGGGTTTTTTAAGAGAAAATTTCCATTGTGCAAATTCAGACTCAGAAGTGTATTTCAGCCCTTGCTGTGGTAAAAAAACTTGTGACTTTAGCTTTATGGGCATCCTTTGGATTTTGTCTCTCTTGCTCAGATTTTCAGTGTTTTCATCCCAGTTCATCTGTCACATCTCTTGCCTGGCTTCCTGGCAGAGGTACTGCCCTTAGGTGTCTGCACAAATGGAGTCCCCATTTCTCTGCTGCCTGGGTACATGGAGCCTTTCTTTCATGCATTTATCTGCCTGTTCAGTAGTTCACTTCCCTGCCTCTCTAGGCTTTTGTTGCTCTATGAAAAGGAGCAATTGAAACTTCTCCTGGATTAGTGGTGTGAGAAGAAGCCAGAAACTTCTTGATGAAGAGCCTAGAAAAAAATAATTTAGGTTCCATTGGGTGAAGA
The DNA here is from genome assembly GCF_001522545.3 of Parus major. NCBI lineage: Eukaryota > Metazoa > Chordata > Aves > Passeriformes > Paridae > Parus > Parus major. The sequence goes on along the minus strand of NC_031769.1, from coordinate 68,503,749 downwards.
GGGCCTGACCTTCAAAATTACCCACGGCATGTTAAGAGGATTTGGGCAAAGATCTCAAGAAAAAAATGAATTCTTTTTTCATCAGGCCATGAAATGAGAAAGCCAAAGAAAAAACCAATTTTTTCCTCTCACACTGTGTAAAGGGCTCTCTGCTGAAGAATAACCAGCTGAATGCATATAAGAAGCCGCCAGCAATCATTAAGCTCAATTAACCATATTCTTGTGCCCATGATAACATCTGTGGATTATTTAAACAAAGTGATGGTAGGCAAGGAGGGGAGGAAAAGAGAAGAAAAGAGAAAAAAGAGTTTCTGCTGTGAACATTTGTACCACCATCACCCAAGAGATGCTGTAATACAGAAACTGGGTCAGAGACACCCTTCCGCCTCCATGCTGCTGTCAAAGTTATTTGAGTGTCTATTGAAACCCTCACAATAGAAGAGTTTGGCTCCTGCATTTTCTAAGCAAAACTGATTTGTATTTCTTCGTTCAGAACAAAATGCTGGGTAATTTTCTGAGCAAGTACAATGTGGTGGTTCAGTAGATCCCTGAAAGCTGGTTTCTTGGTGATTTGTTTTTCGTTTAATAAGACACCAGTGCTTTTATTTAGCATTTCAGAATTGACATGCTGAATCTGTATTTAAGAGCCTTAAACCTCTCTCTTGCCTCTATTAGTTTTAGGACTAATAGTCCTAAAGACTACCAGTGCTGGTAGTCTTCCTTCAAAGTCTGAAAGATTGTGGGAAGTCTCTTGAAAGGTGGTCTTACTGAAGATCTAAAGCTAAGTTAATTTCTCCTATTTGCTTCTAGGATAATTGAAGTAAAATATATTAGTTTGGAAGTACAGATTGTCTAGATTTAAAATCAGTGGTCTTCTGGACTCTTCCCACTACCCTTTTTAATTCTGAATTTGAGTCTTTCATCCTTGTTTACAGCTGTCCCATTAGCAGTCTCAGCCTTCTGGTGTGCTCTGTCTGCTCTGGGATTTTTCTGTCTTTTTTTTTTTTAGCTTCTTTCAAGGATTCCCAGTGGCTCTACCTTGTCCTGAACATAAAATCACACTACATTTCATGCTCATAAGGACAGTGTGCACAGATTGCCAGTAAGCACAGAACCTGGCTGTTTGCCTATAAGGAGTGACAGTTCGGCAGTTGTTTTTAGCCCTTATTCCAAAGGAGACTTGAGTGAAGTGAAATACCAGGGTTCAGAGTTTGAACCTGTTTTCTAAGTTAATAAATTCTCTAATTTCACTTCCACTCCCTGGTGCCCTCAGCATGTAGGGAGGAGTGAGCACATGGCCTCTCACACATTTTTTTCCTTATATAAAATGTCATTTCTTCCCTGAAAATTGCCCAGCTTGATGGACAGTCTGGAGCTGGCTGTGGGACTTAATTTGCCATGGAGCCCAAAAAGGTGTTTGGGCCATGGCTACTGGGAGTTGCACACCCTAAGTAGTTGTTATATTGTGTTAAGGAGACATGTGTGGGAGTGACGAAGGAGGAGGAGATGGAACATCATTTCCTTGTTTTCTCTGTGCCTCAGTCTACTCTCTGAACAAGGTGTTTAATTGTTACCAAGCAAAAGTGAGAACCTTTGTGCCTTTGTGTATGAAGCTTCATACCTAGCTTATTTCTGATTATTCGTCTTATTGTGTGTTTAAAAGAAAAAGGAAAAATAAGGAAACAATACCCTGAGTTGTGTGCTAGCTTCGAGAGATGTGAACATCTCTTGAGCTACCTTTCTTAACAGGCACGTAATTTCCTATGCCAGCCTCTCCTCCTTGCATCCTAAGGACTAAGAGGAAGAAACAGGAATTCTTGCCATTCCACCCTATTGCCCAAATTTTGGGAGAAGCTCAAGAAAAGAAACCGTTTGCACCCTGAAGTCTGATGGCAAAATGACTTCTCTTTTTATCAAGACTGATCACTTTCCAGCCCTGTCTCTGGCAAATCCTCTGTCTGTAGTAATCAAATCAGTACATACAACATAGTTTTTTTGACAGAACAATATTTCTTAATAATTTAGTAGCATTGTACACACACAAAAACAGAGTTATAATTAGCTCTCATCCCTAAAGTTGGAAGAGCTTTTCAGTTCATTGGAGGCTGCTGGCCAATTCTCTTATCTAATTGGATGAAGTTCCTACTTTCTCCCATTTGTATAATGTCTGCTTTTACACAAACTCATTAAGTGCAGCTGTACTCCAAGTTTCTAACAACAGCCCCAGTAAAGACAAGGCAGAAGTTTAATAGCTGTTCTGTTCTCTCTTTTTCATCTGATCTTAATCCATTTTGGTGGTTGATGTGTGCCCTAACATCTTTCCCTAGCACCTAATTCTACCCCCTCTGGCTTTTTATTATGAATTATATTAATAATTAGAAACCAGACAAATTGCATAAGATTGATCTGTCTGTTTTGAAACTGGAGAGTTTACAGCTTATTTCCAAGGAAGATAGATTTAAAGCAATTATTTGTTTCTGTGAGGCATACAGAAGTGATTTTTCCCCGTCATTTTAAAGCTGGCATTAAGATGAAATCACATAATTACTACACTACTTTTTAAATCTTCAGAGATGTTAAACTGATTATACAGGTAGAATAGCAGCATAATAGTTAACATATTAAGTTTTTCATTTAGATGGAATTTTTGGAAAAAAAAGTATGTTTTAAGCCAAACAACATCCCCCCCCCGACTTTTGTTAGTCTGACTGCTTTTTTTCTCATGTTGCTGTGTGTAATTTTGAATTTCTACTTAGCTGAGTATACAGAGCAATAGAAAGCCTTCATTTGCCAGAATTCAAATTTACAAATTACAGTACTGCCTACATACATTCAAATGACATTTACAAAGAAATATTTACCGCATACTTCCAGCAATACAGATATATCATTTGTATATCATTAGTATTAGAGTGATTTTATAACTCCTATGGATGGTTTTTTTCCCCACTGGAGAACTATTCCAAGGTTTATTGGGGAACTTCCAGCTGTATAATTTCCTTTCCTTTCCATTCCATCTTCCCACCAAACAAGGGAGGCTGTAGAAGAGAGGGAAACTCAGGGAAGAAGTTTTCTCACAGCATTGATTGTTTTGTGAGGACATGTATCTGTGATGATTAATGCTCTTGCTCAGATAGCTGGTGATGGGGAGACATGGGTGACAATAAGGATGACATTCTTTGGCACTGGGGGACTGAAGTTACAGCTGTGTATGTGCACATGTCTGCAGTGCAAAAAAGGGGAGACAGCAAAGGAGCACAGTGAGACATCAGTGGAAGGACTCAAAGGGACTCCCTCCTAAGCCCAAATTGAACAAGAAGGGGAATTTCCCTCTGTTGATGCTCCAGCTCCTAGCATCAATATTCCGTTCTGGTTGTAGTCCTCTCCTGGCTCTGAAGGTCACTAAAGACTTGACCCTTACAAGGTTCCCAACACCCTTAGCTCTGTCTGGCATTTAAAGATGCAAACAGCTGGTAAAATCCAAAGGCCAGTATGGATAGGAAAGACCTTCTGAACCCTTCTTCCTCTACCTTAGAGTCTTCCCTCAGTTCAAGTACTTGTAAAGAGGTACCAGAGTTGAGTGTTTTGTTTCTATTCCTTGAGTCTGTGAAAACTGAGCAGTGTTGTAACCAGGTCCTAGTCAAGAGACCTTTATGGCAAAGTTGGCAAAATTCAGGAGTGCAGGTTGCATATCAGTCTTCTCAATAATGACACCAAGAGGTAGTTTAATTCTTTGTTATAAAACTTAATCTTAGCATGCGTCACAAGTAGCATTGACTGATAAATGTCTCTAATCAAAAACTGAAATCTGTGAACATCTCTTGTTTTCAGATAATTGGCTCCATCTGTGGACATGTTCCATCATAGTCTTATTCCCTGTGTAGACAAATACAAAACATGGGCATTCTTCTTGATTAAAATCCCATTTGTTGTCTCCACTGGGCCTGCTGCCCCACACACACATAAAATAAGCTTGTCCAACATTGACAGGTGAGACCATTTAGGTCTTTTCTACCCAATAAAGATAATGTCTTCTAAGTGGGCAAGCTTATTTTTAGAGAAAATATTTATGTATTAAAAGGGCTCTTACAATGCTGGAACATTTGTTTGCCAGCTACAGTCATCATAGGTACATCATTAAATTTACAACAGTAGCTGCTGTCTGCTAATTTTGTAATGTTTTGACAGAACCTAACACATGAATGTATGTTTGTGCTACTAGTCATCGGTGAATCATACCACTTAATTGGATGGGTCAAGAAGATAAATAGATGTGGTCTTCGGGAAATGAAAATAGCTTCTTTCATTTGTGACTGAGTTTGTTTGTACACTGCTTTTGTTGGAAGTAGCAATTTTTGATGGGGATTATGGAAAAAGCGGCGACTTATTTTCCTAACACTTGAGTGAGTGGTGATAGTTTTGGAGGATGTGATGACAGAAGAAAAGCGGGTTTTAATTTTGGTTTTGAAGTGGGTGGGGGTGGGCAAGTGGATACTCAAGACACATTAATGAAGTTATGTTGACAACTGTTAAGTGTGAAGTCTGTCATGTATCTCATTGCAATGAATGTGTCTTTATGAGCGAACTGCATTGGAGACATCTGTGCAATTGTCAGCTGTAATTAAAGGATGATTCAGCAGTGGACATACAGTTGAAAATGAAGGACAGAAAGATTTTTTTTTTAATGTGAGTGTGTACACTTCTGTTTGCCAAAAGTGACATATCTTTTTGACTAGCTAATTCTTACCAAGTGTCTACTAAAACAACAACAAAATAATTTCTTGACTTAATTTATTTTATTTTATTTTAAATACAATTTTCACATAGGAGAGAACTTGAACATTTTAAGGCAGTCAAATGGAGACTTTTTGGTCATATCCTGTTGGTGACATTCTGGAGATGTGTGGAGAAGATACTTCCAGAACGACTTGGGAAAGCATAAGGTAAAACATCACTTGTCAAGCATGCAAAATAAGCAAAGCGAAGGGTGCTGTTTAGTCCAGGACACATCTCTGCTTGCATGTGCTGTGCTCGCTTGTAACTCATGCTGCAGCTGTGTGTCAAGGTCCATTTTCCTAATGCCTTTGTGACTGTACTATGGATTTTGATGTTGCTTTCAAAAGGGCTTGCAAGGGACAGCTGGGGTTTCTCCTCATAAGGGATGAGTAATATTTGGGATGGCTGGCTGATTTTTTCCCCCGCCACATAACTTCCCATTGCAATCAACCTGAACTTAAGATAAGTAAGGGTATTTAAGGAAGGATCCAGGCTTTTCTCAGGGAGTTGAATAGCCTTGTGTAGCAGTTAAAGCTGTTCTGCAGCTATCAGTGACTCCACTTCCAGTGCAAGTACTAAAATATCTCTTCCTAGCTCCAGTAATATTGATGTGAGTTTCCCAGTAGATGATGACTGGAGTAGTTCTCAAGTGGGTAGCATACTTTGAAAAGCATGTGATGTGAAGAGGATGTTAATCTTATCTGAACCTTGGATGCTGTCTCATCTCTTGTTGGAGGTAACTGTATGAATTTTTCTTTTTATACTTCTGGAATATCTTTTATGACCTCTGGACTGCCCTTCTTTCCCCCCTTCATCTTGGCAGAAAGCAAGGAAGCAGCTACAAAGTAACAGCACTGATGTGGAATTCCAGAACTGGAAGCTGTTATTTGGATGTAACTGGAAGCAGTGCTATTTGTCCTTGGTTAAAGATTGATTTTATGTCCCTAATGAAAACCCAGGGATAAGGAATCATGATGATTTAGGTGGTAGGCAGCTGGAGTGAAGGACTTGTTAGATACCTGCTCTGTGAGGTGAAGTGGGGAGGAGCTGAAAATGAGCATCTTTGTTTAAAATACATCTGTTTCTTTTCCATGGTCACGTTTTTTAAGTGTAAAAGCTATCAGCTTCTTTTAGAGTTGCGAGCTGGAGGAAGTTGTGCCTGCTGCTAGAAGCAAATGAATTACTTAATGGGAAGGATGTTTGCAAAGCCTGGAGAGAAATAACAGCTGCTTTTTTAAGTTAAAAAAAAACCCAGAAAAAACCCAAACCCCCAACCCTATAACATTTCAAAACTGATTGGGGATTTTTTTTAAAAGGCCTGGATGAAAGGAAATTAGTAATGTGTAGGGGGTGCTGAGTGGCCCAGGCACCTCACCTGTTTTATTCCTAGCTGTAGAGGGAATTCAAAGTTTGACACCAGATGTAAAGCAAACCCAGAACCACATGAACTACTAGCCAGCTTCCTTCAGCAACATTAATTTACAGTCTCATGAGAGAACGCTTTGGTTTGCTGCCAGTTTTGACTTCAAGCAGAATTGTTGGAGGACAGAGCAGCGCAGGCAGTGGTCCCTTTCAGGCCACGGCATCTGGGCACTGGAGCAGACAGCCCAGGCTCCTGGCCGGGCTCCGATGCAAACATTACAGAGCACGTCTGTGCCCCAGCTCCCTGCTGAAAGGCAGCATTAATTACCCTGCAGCTCCGTGGCTCTGCGCCGCCTGCCTGGTGTATTACAGGGTGCTGGCATCTTTACGCTGTGGAAGTGGGCTTGCCAAAACTCGTGTCTGGGGTTGGCTGACGTGTTTGGCATTGCTGGGCCCTGCCAGTGGGTTCCTCGGTTGTTTGCTGGGAGAAGGGCAGTGGAGGTGGTGCAGGGAAGGAAGAGGAGCTGTTTAGCCAAATCTCTTTGGTTTGCCATTGGCAGTGCTGTGGGATGACACAGTAAGAGGTAGGGAGGCGTGATGCCTCTCCACTTTTTCCAGCAATCCTGTCTTAAAATAAGTGCATTTCCAAAGTGCCTTGATGCCCGTTAGGATGTTTCATGTGGATTCGCTTTCCAATCTTTCGCTGCTTTCTTTTGCTTTCTTTTCAAACTCTCCAGTCATATGTGGATATCCCATCCCTGGAAGAACATCTGAGGCCAGAGTCTATGTGGAATCTCATCTAGTGAATGGTATCCCTGCCCGTGGCAGTCTAGATGATCTTTGAAGGTCCCTCCCTACCCAAATCATTCTATGATTCTGTGAAAGGCTGTGCAGTCTGAATGCTAAGCATTCATGCTCAGGCAACTGGAGGTGTGTGTTGTCACTCTAGTGACCTGGGGAGTTGAACCCAGAAGAGAGCAAGAGGCTTTTTGTTTTCAGGGTTTTTTTTGAGTAAACTTTCAGCAAATCAGGGGTGATTACTTCCACTGCAGCAATAATGTGCACTCTAGTTTTCTTGTCTGTTATTTTTTTTTTTCTGAACACGGCATTTTCTCCTTTCACAATTTCTGATGTAGTTGTCCCAACAAAGACAAAGATTAAAAGAATAAGGGTCTGATAATTAGGTCCCAACAAAGACAAAGATTAAGGGTCTATCGAAGTTGTTGCCACACTAGTGTGTGCAAGACTGTATGCCTTGACTTTTTATGTATTTGCATCAGATATGCTCATCAGTTCATAAGACTGATTATTGTGGGTCAGTGGAACAATAAATCCAATGTTGGAATTAATGATAATTGACTAAAAGAGTGTTTTTTGAAAGATAATGAAGTAGTTCTATGGCATGCATTTATATAAATTCATTACACAAAGTGTTTCTCCAGTCTAAGCTCTCCCCTGCTAGGTCAAGTTGACCAAATGTTTTCCCCACTACTGTAAGTAAACATCCTGCAACAGGGCTTTTTGGTGAATGGATATGGTGGATTGACCCTGGCTGGATGCCAGGTGCCCACCAAAGCTGCTCTATCACGCTTCTCTGCTAGGCAGCAGAGAGAAAATGTCATGAAAGGTTCCTGGCTTGAGATTTAGGGCAGGTACAGATCACTTACCAATTACCATCAAACAAAACAGACATGACTCAGGAAAATTAGTTTAATTTATCGCCAATCAAATCAGGTTAGGAAAATGAGTAATAAAACCAAACCTTAAAAACATTTTTGCCCCAACCCCTCCCTTCTTCCTGGGCTCAACTTCACTCCTGATTTTCTCTACCTTCTTCCCCGAGCAGTGTAGAGGAAATGCTGTTAGGAGTTATAGTAGTTCATCACATGTTGTCTCTTTCACTTCTTCCTCCTCAGGTGAAGAACTCTTCACACTCTTCCCCTGCTCCAGTATGGGGTCCCTCCCAAAGGAGACAGTCCTCCACAAACTTCTCAAATGTGGATTCTTCCCAAGGGCTGCAGTTCTTCACAAATTGCTCCAGCATGGGTCCCTTTCACAGGAGGGAGCAGGCTGCTCTTGCATGAGTTCCCCCAAGGGGTCACAAGTCTTTCCAGCAAACCTCATGGGCTTCTTTCTCCATGCAGGTTCTGCCAGGACCCTGCCTCAGCATGGGCTTCCCATGGGGTCACAGACTCCTTTGTACATCCATCTGCTTTGATGTGGGGCTCTCCGTGGTCTGCAGGTTAATTTCTGCTCCACATGGACCTCCATGGGCTGCAGGGGCACAGCTGCTTCACCGTGGTCTGTACCAGGGGCTGCAGGGGAATCTCTGCTCCAGTCCCTGGAGCACCTCCTTCCCTTCCTTCATTGACCTGGGTGTCTGCAGGGCTGTTTATCTCACATATTCTCACTCCACTCTCCAGCAGCAATTGTGCTTTTCTTCCCTTACCTTCTTAAATAAATTACCCCAGAGGTGGTGCCACTGTTGCTGATGGGCTCAGCCTTGGCCAGCAGTGGGTCCATCCTGGAGCCAGTGGGCATTGGCTGTAATGGACATGGGGGAAGCTTCTGGCAGCTCTCACAGAAACACCCCTGTACCCCCACAGCTACCAAAACCTTGCTATGCAAACATGATACAATGGGACAAAGCTGTGCTATTCTAACTGGATGGTGTTGGATCATTCATCCCCCTACAGCCCCTTAGCATGCTCTGTGGCTGCTTTGACAGAAATGTGTCTCTCAATCCTGGTGGTCTACCAATGCAGAGACCTCCATGATGCTCATGCTCACAGTAGGACAGCCTGAAACATGCACTTTAGACATGATTGTTAATAACCCATGAGCAGTATCATCTACATATATTGCACCTTACCTTCCAAAGGGTCTTTTGTGTTACCAGAAAGGTAGGAGGAGTAATAATCTAGAAGTCACAGGTAGGAAAGGGAAAAGTTTACTTATGGGATGTATCAAGGATCAGCAGATTTTTTGGAGTGTGAGTGTACAGGTGGGGAGAGATTTAAACAGGCACAGAACTCAAGGATATCATTAACGAGGGCATTGGACAACATCTCTGACCACATGGCCAGAGAAGTGCCTGTAGCTTATCAGGTGGACAAAGAACAGGAAGGAGGCTCTTTTCCCAGCTCACCTCCAAATAAACAGGTTGGCTGACTTTTGTCTCTGTCACCTGTGGTTTTATAAAGGTTTGCATCAGTACTGTCTGCTCCACATGGACACTTCCAGCAATATGACCAGGTCATATTCAAAATCTGAGTCCAAATTTTCACCACAATCAAGGCATTGCATTTCCACTATTGTGGTTGTGCTTGTAATAAGAGTTCTGGAGGACACATGCAGATGAGGGCAGGCATATCCAAGAGGCAACTCAGTACATTTAATACAAGTTTCATAAGTCAGTACCAGAATAGGTACTCCCACTGGAGAAGAAGAGGCATCTTCGAGGTGAACTAATCCAGAAGCACTCTTCAGTATACTGCAGGATAGCAAGGAGACCTTTAGAAGTCTTAAAAAAAATAAAAAATTGGATACACATGTTTTTAACTGACATGTGTTTATTCCCATGAGATTTTAGTGATCCATTCTGAACATTTTCAGTACTTGTGCTCAATTGTAGTGGGGAGCAGTGAACTATAGCCTATGATGGGATGCTTCAAGAGCTGCTTTGTTGTTTGTCCATCTGTGCAAGTCAGTTTCTCGTAATGCACAAATCTTGACTCCATTGTCTTTTGCCCAGAGTAACTCCTCAGAGGGAGTTCTGGATACCAAAAAGTTAGTTCCAAGCAGAAGGCTACCTCCTACTAGGGTCAGTTGTTACATAAAACTTAAATGCCATGCAGCTGGTACCCAAGCATTCATAGTGGAATGAACTTCACTTTCTACCACTTGTAGACTCCCATTAAACAACTGAGGAGGATAAAAGCAGGAGCTAAAGGTACTATGGGATGGAGAGCCTGCTACTGCAGAGGAACAACTGGATGCTGCTGCTCGTGCAGCTTCAGTGGAGACCTACAGTGCTTGATACCACTTGAGAATGTTTTCAGAAGGAAGCTTTCTGGTTTTGACTCAGTAAAACTTCTTTTCTTAAGGTGCTCCTACCTAATTTTCAGACAGCTAAAACCCACCTTAGTTATCAGGTCTAATGTTATTTTTGTCTTTATCCAGACCTCTTCTGTTCTCCCCATCTGCTCACCGTGCTCTGTCCCAGTGGTAAGGTAAGCCTTAATCCCAGGTGCTGATCTGTTAGCTTTTAAGAAAAACTGGAGTTATCTGACTGGGCAGAAAGAGAAGAATCCCTGAACTAATTTACCTGGTTTTGCTGAACTCACATCTTCCTTTGTTAGGTTTTAGCTAGAAAAAATGCAGTTCTGGGACTGCTCTCCTTCAAGTCCTTGTCTTCTTTTTTTCAGAAAATAATGGCAGAGAGAAATGGTAGTACCTGCCATATTACAATGTGGTTTACCTTCTACCTTGCAAAGGTTTAATAACCTTGCTCTCTGCTGTACAGTTAAATCCCAGAGGCCAGAAGACTGAATCCATGCATTGCATTCTGTTGCTTCTTCTTTCTGTTTCAGGCTGACTTCCTTTACCTTCTCTGTCTTCATGGACACAGACAGAGGGATAGATGTTTTGTACATGTGCCTGAATTGTGCTTGAAAAACATTAAACTATGAACTTGAGACACTCATAAAAGTGCATCCATGGCAGCACAGTGCACACATTTCACTGCAAAACCCCCTCAAGAAGCTGGATAAATTCTTAAAGCAGTTAAGAATTACCTCATAACCTGAACACATTTAGCTACGTTCTACCCGAGTTAAAGCCACAGAAGGTAAGAAGCAACCCTTGTGAATCAAGGGCCAGTTAACATGAGCCTATAAGAAGCAAAATATCAAAACACTTTTTGGAAACCAGTCATAACCACAGGAAGCCTTCAGCAGTAACAAAGATATTTCTTTTGCTCCTGTTGAATGTTGCTTGTGTATTTCCAGCTCCTGTTTGCAAGAATGAAAACCAGTTTTAGCCAATAAATAGAAGAGCCTTGCAGCACTTTCTGCAAGGCATCAAATGAATGGGAGAGCAGAAGGGGTGACAATGTCCTTGGGTCTCAAAGTGCAGGCTACACCTGGGGGCTGTATTTTCACAACTCAAACCTGAGTCACTGCATCTTCACAAACAAGGCTGGTGAATACTGGCCACTGCTGAGCAGAACAGGTGAACAGAACTATCAGGAAGGAAACATTATGTGTCATTTGTGGGATTACACTCAGAATGTTTGAGTAGCTTTTCATCGACAAATCCTAAACAATGCAAATACAAAACAAGTATCTCACAGTGTGCTTTTATTATTTTTTCACAATATAAACTAGACAGACATGGAAAGTTTAATGGCAGCATGTTCTTATAACATTTTAAAGACAAAGAACAACATAATCATATTAAATGATGATAAACTGACAAACTACATTACCATACATACATCATCCAAAGGTACTGGATAAACAATATCTGCTTATGTACATTTATGCTGGTGATAATTAAAATTCAAATATTCAGAAGAAAAAGGAAAAAAAACTATTTAAATTATAAAAATATATAGTTTTTGTGTGGAACTCTTAATGCTGTATTACTTTTTGAAGATAATTTCATTGTGTGATGAAGCTGCATTAACTTAGTATAGAAGTGTGATTTAAACCAAGTACAGATTAAATTAGCTCTTTTGTCTTCCTTGTATTTAGCCTTGTTGGAAAGAGAGATAGGAATGAAAAATAAAACTGGGCTTTTGCAATGAAAAAGAATTTTCATGCCCATAAATTAAAATATGTATAATTTTTCATATGGTACTGAGCCATAAACTCATAATAGAAATGAATCATTTTGCTAGTTTCTTCAGAGATGGAGAGAGGAAAAAGAAGGAAGGCTTTTAACATGCTACTTCACAATACTTTTAATCAATAGGTTTGTGGGGTGCAGGTGCACAGCTAAGCAGTGTCATGCTTCAGGGTCAAAGCATGCAGTCCAGGCTCTCGCTGCCTCAGCTGTGGGGACTGCGAGGACTGGGGGACTGGGACTGTGTTCTTTGAACTGCATCACCTTCGTGTTGCCTTTGCACATCTGGTTTCAGACTTCTTTTTTCATAATTGTTCCTTCTTAGTGCAAAACTACTCAGGCTATATAATCCCCAATCATAACAGCAAACTGATGAACTTTTACTGACTAGATAATTTTATAATAATTTACATGTAATTTTGAAATTGCAAATTTTTACTAATTGTAGCCACGTAGTGCACACACTTGTAGCTGCTTTTAGTCAACATTTTTTTTCAGACCATCTTGGGTGAACTCCTGCAACATGTGAAACTGAAGGTTTTCTTACATACCAATGTCATTCTCCATATCTTCCAGCTCCCTTTCTCATCTGTATATTCTCTGTCACCTTGACAGCCCCATTAGTCCTTTGGTGGATCCAGTGCTTGTTCCATTAAGAAATATCCTCTGTATCACCTCTAATATCATAATACTTTTGCACATTTTTTTCATCTGTTCCTAAGTTACTGATTTATGACAGATCTCAGGTGACCCTACAGATTTTTTTTCAGAAAGAAAATACTTTCCTTCATTATTTTCTTAAAAAACTGAGAGAAGAAGTATTAAAGACACCTAAGGTGAATATAGTAAAATCTAGTACTTCTCTTTGATGCCTATGCATTTGCTGTTTTTAAAAAGACTGCCTCCAACATTAACCAAGTTCTATAGTGAAAAATAATTGTGGGTCTCTGCAAGCTTTTTCTCTGCCCTTGTATCATCCTTTTTCAATGGAAAGGATGAAAGATAAACAAATTCCAGGTAACACTCATCTTTAACCAGGGAGATGTTTCAGTGATCTCTCTATTTCCATCCACTTCTTGACCTCTTCCTTCCTTTTGACTTCTGATTCTCTACACCTAAACACTTCAGAAATGTCCCTCTTTTTAATTCTTTTTTTTCTTTTACAATTTGGATATGGTGGGAGTAGTCAGATGTCGGTGCATACACAGGATGGATTTTCATTGAAGCATAGTCTTTGAGAATGGAAGTCTGTAAGGCATTTTGTGGAGAAAAAAAATGTTACATGGAAATGTAATGAAGAATAGGAAAGACAGGAATTATTGCAAAAGAAATGCAGGAGAAGAGAGGATTTTATTTAAGAAGTTCAAGCTTTTATATACATTCAATGTTTCTAAAATGTTTTCTTAATAAATGTATTATCAACTATCATTATACCTAATGCAGCCACAATACTGTACTATTCTGCAGTCAGGATGGGAAAACTCCATTAGCTCTTTAATAAAATAAAATCATCAACAGTCATCAAGACTCTTCTCTTTGCCTGGCACTAACAAATACACTGGGAAGTCCAGTGAGTAGACACAACAGAACACAAAATCCTCAGTATTCATTTAATTGTGTATCATGTGTCGTCTTCATATTATTTCTAAAGCAGCTTTAAAAAACTTTAGCCATTGGAAGGTATTAAAAACCAAAACCCCATTCAAATTATCTTGGTATTATAGCAGCACAGGAATTGATACTTTTTACTACTTTTGACAATGTAAACCTTTAATAAAACAAACAATGTTGAAACAATTTGAGGTCTAATAGTTCATAAACTTTAATGGGCATATGGGCACAAATCGAAACGAAGACTAGATTGTGAAATGAAACATAAGCTCAATAGCAGCCAATTCCAGTTGTGCAATTGGCTGCAAACAAATTCAATTTGTAAGCTGAGATAAAAAACAAAGCCCACACTCAATCCACAATACTCCTCAGTTCCTCTGATTTGAAATATTTTTTACAAAAACCCTACATGACCATGCCCACTTCTTACAGAAACACTCTGAAAGCACTGCAAGTACTATTTGTTTGACGGTGGGATTCTTCCATTTCCTTTAATCAAGCATAGTTCACATTTTTGTGTTCTTAGAAATAGTTACTTTCTACATTTCTATAAAATTAAGTAATTTCAAATCTGAAATGTAAGCTTGCTCCATCTTTGCTCATACAAAGTGTAGGTGCCACGACTAAATAGCAGTAAAAATGCTGAGATGTACAACTCTTAAAAAAACCAACCAAACATAAAAGCAGCTTTGAAGACACAACATCAACTACAGCCTTAACATTGAACATATTACATTCCCGAGTTACTGGAGATATTTTGCATATAATGCCACAAAGTTATTCAGCTGAAATCTTGAGGTTGGAGCTACAGTTTATTCGCTGCGTGTTTTTCACCCTTTGAGCACTTATGTATTGTATGGTACTTTTTATTCAGAGCTTTGCAAATTTCCTTTTATATCTGGATGTCCATTTTACCCACAAATCCCAGATTTCAAAAGTTTCATAGAAAAAATAGAAGTGCAGGATTTAAAACATTTGAAGCTGGACATTTCCATGACTCAGAGCAGCCCCTGGGACTCGACGCTTCAGAGTCTTCGGTTTCCAGGGGACTCCTGGCCCCCATCGAGCTCATGGAAAGCCCTGCTTTGAACACAGGTCTGTTTATAAAACTGTATTATGTACTCTGCATTAATTTTACTTGTGTTGCATTTTGTAACAGGAGCAGATGACTTCACACCTCCCACTCCCCCTTTTCCTTCACCCTATTTTCACTTGAGATGACAGTAGGCACCTGCACAAGAGAGGTGTCAAAGAGTCTCTGTCCAGAGAGAGGATTTCGAGTTTCGTCACCAACTTTTCTTCTGCAGACAGTCTTAGGAGATTATTAGCATGAAAATATTTTGAGGGCAAGGGGCAGGATGATAAATCTCACTTTCCTTTCCTGTTATGAAAATGAACTTGATTTTGGTGTCCAGTTTGATAAACAAGGATAGTCAGAGCTAATCTGTAACTTAGCTGAGGTCTGCTTTTTGCCAAATAAAATTAAGATCTTTTTCAACTTTCAGGGATTTAGAGACCACATCTAATTGGTTTCAAACCCCTGGAGGAACTCTGTAAGCAAGCAGGATTAGCTGCAGATATGAGCCCACTAAAGTGGGACACAGGTCGGGTCTTCAGACTCCAGCTCTGCTCTGTTGAAGCAGGCACTTAAGGTCTCCTGATGTTTCTGTGTCAGTAGCCACAAAAAACATTTTTCTGCTGAGAAAATCATTGGAACAGCAATTTCCTGCGAGCCCCAAAGATTTAACTTCACACTTCTATTAAAAAAAAAGTTGACATGTATTGTGTGGGTATTGTGGTTATGATGTGATGGCACAGCTGGTAACTTGAAAATGCATGTTTAAAAGGCATAGGCAATCATATTTCCAACTGTTCTCCTGTAGGGATAGCCGAGTGTCCTTCAAGAAGTTTCTGTCTTGACTCCATATGTACCATGTTGAATTGTTTACTACGTCAGTTCTTGCCAGCAGGACAGGGTGAGAACTTTGTTCATGCTGACCTTGTCTTTCAGATCCCTCCTGGAAAAAGCTAGGAAATTCAACACAATTTGGCAGTTTTTAGCAGCTCAAGTAACTGCCCTTGTAAATGTAAGCAGGTAGGTCTTTGTCAGTATATTCGCTCTTCAGAGATAAAATAATCCAGCCAGCGGCATTAATTAAAAAAAAAAAAAAAAAAAGAACCAAAAATACTCTGGGGCTCATTAAAGTTAAGAATAACAACATGATGTGATGACAGATACAACTTGCTGAGGTTCTGAAAATAGCAGGTTAAAATGTAAATATCTTTTAATAAATAATTTTCCGGCAATGTAAAAATAAATGATATTTCCTTTGGCAGTAATAGCTGATTTAATCTTTCGCTGGGAAGTTGCTTTGCTCATAAAATATCATTGTGCTACAGAAAAAAAAATATTATTTTGTTGTTTTGAAAGACTTGTGTAATCCACAATAAGCTGGGTGACTCTACTTATGTCCGAGATAAGCGCCAAGAGTGATGCAAGCTCCCACCAGAACCAGACTCAGGATAGTCTTCAGAGAGATCCAGGAGAAGTCAAACAAAGGCCTCATATTGTTGCCATACAACTCCACAAAGGCATCCTAGAAAGGGAAACAATGAGAAAAGGAGTATCAGAATTGCAGTTACTGCTTTTTTGGGAGACAAGGGGAATGGGGAAAGGGAGGCGACTTCTTCACCCTCAGGCATCACCCAACAATCCCAATGGCACAAGAAGACCACACAAACCTATTAAAATAGTGATTTGGGAGCTCTGTTTTTTGTGCTTAAAAGAAAGTTCTCCTGCTTATTTCTTTATAAATATTGCTGAAATTACTCATGGTTGTGACTTCTGCTTTAGATGTGCCCAGTCTAACAGAAAAGACAGAAGCAGCATTTTAAAATACAAGTTACCACTCTTTTGGGTCCTAAATGTTGTCTATACAAACATACACAAAGGAAGTAGATGAACCTTCATTCTCCAAATCTTTCATTTCCACTGGATAAGGAGCATCTGTACTGCAGGTCAGCTTTATTGAAAATAAGGCAGTATTTGTTTACTTCTCTTGGGGTGGGCTCAGAAGACTTTGTGTAGTAGCCACAGATGTTTCTTCCATATGAACTGAAGGTGTTAGGGTTGTGTTACACCTGTGATAATCTTTCACAGCTGTCACCCAGAAGGGTGAAGCCGTGCTCCAGTGCTCCAGGAAAATCTGGTCGTGCATGTAGGCACTAGATGGAAAGGCTGTTTAAGTAGCAAAGATCAAGTTTTTGTGACTCATAAAGACAGTGGGATTTGACCGGGCAAATGATTGTATTGATGATACTCTGCACGTAATGCCTTTCTTTCAGGCTGCAATTCCTAACGAGCATGACGCTTCAGAGCATTCCTGAGAGACAGATAAATCACACTGCATGGCAAAAAGCAGTAAATAGCCAAGCTGAATGACTTTAAAAATGTGACAAAACTGATAGCATCGTTTATGGCAACTTTTTTACTGTGCAGCCAACTAAGGTCTGCTCCCAAGCTATAGAAATAAGCCCATGAAGCAGCTATCTAATGTGATGGCTTCTGTCACTACTTTTATTACCCCAGACTTCCCATTTTTGGTAGAAGTTAACATTCTCTATTAAAGTTACAGTGCCTTTAGCTGTTTAGTAATGTTACTATGCTAGGAGGTAACCTGTCTTACATATATTATGGTTTACAGCAGGAAGTGAGGAGAGAAAGATGTCCTTTACTGAGGCAAACCTTCCAACCGAGTTAATGATAATCAACTTCTGTAGTTAAATTAGCTTCCCTCATCAGGCATCTCTAGTTATTGTCAGAAGAGGCGCGTTCGTGGTTTTACCACGAGAGGGCGTGTAAGGTTTTTTAATATTTTGACTTCTATTCACTAGATGCTGAGTGAGATTCAAATAAATAATAGATATTTGCTTCCAAAATGTGTTATTGCATTAAGTAATACTGGTGCATGTTGTAGGTCAGAGTGGATGTAACTAGGTAAGACTTGGTAAAAGAACAGCCACGGGCTCTGGCCAAGCGAGTGACGTGAAAACACGTCTGCTTCTTGCTATTTCTCAATGCTTGTTCCTCTAGGCAATCATTTTCCAACTTGTGTTTCCAAAGGTATATTCTTAAGTGAAATCAGCTTAACCTTTTGTGGGGAGGATGGAATGTTTTAATGCAAACTCTTCATTTCAGAGAGATATCGGTTGCCTGTTTTTTTGACATAGACATTTGTAAATTCTGGCCTTAATATTCTGCTGTGCCGTTGCAGAGCTGAAAAAGCACACTCAGTTTGCTGTGCAGCTCTTTGGAAAGCTGCTTTTATTTCTCCTTAAGGCTATGAAGTAACACAATATCCTAAAATGTTACAGACTGGGCTAAATCCTGTTGTCGCCAGTACAGACTCACTGACTTCCACGGGAGCCTTGTCTGTATAGGCAGTTCAAGACTGGGCCTTATAAAAATACAACAAGGGTAAAGTTCAACACTTGGTGATATTATTATGGGTGGAAAAGAGAGGAAATGAAAAGAAAAAACCCTCATGGAAATGCAAGTCATGTGAAAACATTTAAATGTTATGGTTTTCATGGTTTCTTTCTGTGGGGAAGGTCTCACTTCTGTATATTCATGACAGTTGATGTACACACAGTATCAGTATCAAAATGAGCATATTTTGTGCCTCCCAGTGTCTATCCCAGTTCAGGAACATTCCTCCCAGTTTTTCTGTGAGACCACTTCCAATGATTCCATAGAGCTTCTGGTATTGGGTACGGAGATGGACACAGGAGAACAGTCAAACTTGGATACAAGACAAAAATATGGCATAACCTATGGCTCAGAAGAGGAATGTTAACAAAAAATGTGCAGCATGCAGTACTTTTTGTCCGAGATTATTACAACAATAACATGAACCCAACCTAATGGTGTCTGCACTATATATTACAAGTAGCTCTTTATGATCGTTCCCCCTCCCCTTCTCAAACATCCTGATTAGGCCTATTTCCGAAGCTTGTTTGAACAGCCTGTCACTATTTGTTTAAGTTTCAAACCTGTTTTAAATAAACACATGTCCATTTTATGTACTAAAACAAGGGGGGTGGGAGGAGGGAAGTACGACCCGTTGCTGAAAACTATTTTAGCACAAAGAGAACCCTAAACAGAATCTTAACTGTTTCGTAAGGTTTTGTCTTCTGTAAACCCATGTATTTGTCACTGGATTTTTGTCACCTAGACTGCTCTGTTTAAAATAAGAGAATCCCAGCTAAAATAAATAAGATTAGGAAAATTGTTTGAAACACTTGAGGTCCTTTGAAAAGGACTCTTTATAATGAAAGCAAGGGTCCCCTTGGCAAATAGACCGAGGCAAGTTCTGGCTTGGTCCACCTTTCTGGAAGTCTTACACAATTGGAAAGAAAATCGTTGCAGGCCTTGCTTTTAAGACCTTCAAAATTTAATGGGAAGTTATATCCTGGATGTAAAATTATATCGGGGCTGTTAAAAATTATATGGAAAAGAACTCTTCATTCAGCTCTGTAAGTTTTTAAAAAGCCATTTCTTAAGAAGCTTTTATTAAGTCAAATCAGTCTGTTGCTGGATTACTGTGCAACTTCATGTTGACCATTTCTGTGAAGCAAGAAAGGTGGTGGTGGAGAAGGCAAAGACGCTCTGCCTGAGTTCCTCTTAGGCACCAAAGCCCCTGAGATGCCTGCTTCACCTTGCCTGCTTTGACTGGAACCCATGAGGATTGCCCCAAGGGGCAATTGCCTTATTGCCTTCCTGCCCACTGGACTATATATGCTCATATAGAGCATGTTCCTGGCCAGAGTTCCAGGGATTTGCAGGGAGCCCAAGACAGAAGTGGAGTTTGTGACTCTGGGAGGATTAGGAGGCGTAGTAGTGCACTGAGTCAGGGCAGTCTCAAAACAAAGAGATCACACTATCCTGGTCTTCCGCTGGCCCAAATTCGGTAGCTCTGTTCCAAGAAACAAATGTCATCTTTAATTACATGGGCATTCTTTGCTTGTGGAATGAGCCAAGTTTGTTCAGACTCGGTCCTTTTGCTGCTCAGCTCGCACCCCGGCCCGAGAGGCACAGCTCTTCAGTCACAGAGAAGGACGTACTGAGCACAGGCTGAGCCCAGAGAAGCATTATGGATCTGATGGCTCCTTACCAAAAATGTGGAGGGACAAGGCAATTTCTGCCTGTCATTTCTGACCGAGGGGGCAGTGGAGAGAGCAAACATGAGGAAGTAAACGCTTCCTTTTTCTACCTGAATCAAACAGCTGGTGAGGAAGTGACTTTATTTCCCTCGTTATCATTGGGTTGGCAGGATATCCTCTTGAGCCACATTGAATTGAATGAAGAGCCAGAGAGACTTCCATTTTACTGTACGGGAATTGCCTCGCCGCTGTTTTACGCTGCCCTCTGTGTGACTCCAAAACAAACAAACAAACAAGCACACACTAGCCCCCGGCTTTTGAAGAAACTCGCACAGGTCTGAACAAGGCCACTTTGCCACCCAGTATGGGGCAGGAGAGGGAATGGCATACACTCTGATGCCAAGGTTTGGCAGCTGAATGACTTTTCCCTCACTCCAGCCTCCACACGAATGACATAAATTCTCATAAAAGCTTTTGTTCCCGCATGGTAACTCATTTCAGAAGGAGTTTGGGGAGGGAGAGACGGAGGGGGTGGATAGAGCTGGTTAAATCGTCCCATGTTTTCTATGCAGTGAAACCTCATTAAAATGTCATCTTGCAGCTAACAAGAAAAGTTCTTGGAACACAGAAAGTAGACAAATGCGTAGCTGTTCTTTTCCCAAAGAGTTTATGAGTCTTTTATGCAAGCCTAAGTCGTAAGTACATGCAAATAAGGGCAGCTGAGCCTTTGGCTGTGCTGTGCCAAGGTGTGGCGTTTCACAAGGTCCGTATCTTTAGAGAGGCAGATATCTTTTTACACCTGGGAGTGCCGACATGCTGGTAGTCCTGCCAGGTGCACATTAACAAATTATAATGGGAAGGAAAAGAAGGTGTCACCACACAAGCCCTGCTGATCATGGAAAAGGAACCTGCCTAGAGAATGGCTTTGGCATGTGAACCTCTGAACCAGTTCCCATCTGGGTTTTTTTCTTTCCCCCTTCACCTTTGCTCATGGTAGAAATTGGGTCTATTTTGGAGGCATGGTTCTGTGGTGAACATGGAAGAGCTAGGTTAATGGTTGGGCTTGATGATGTTAGAGGTCTTGTCCAACCTGCTATGATTCAAAGATTCTGTTTTGAATTCTCTGTTTCTGTAAGGCCTGAAAAATCTTAGGTCTGCAGCTGATGTGTTAGATGCTGGCTGCATAAACTTTTTAATTTTGTTTCTCCAGTGTTGTCTGAGGTTCCTGACTTTGAACAAAACTGCTTTTCATCACAGTAGTCTTGCCTAACTTCTTTGTTCATTGTCCTTACTATCTATTTCTATAAATTCCTGCATCAGTGTGCCTGTGATTTTGGGGATCTCACTGTAAGGCTGTGTGGACTGGCATTAGTGGAAATACTATCTGCATGACTGACTAAACATGTCACTCAAATGGAGACATCGAAGGAGCAAGGACTGACTGTGGTTAGGCTTGCTCATAAAAAGTGATGCATATGCTTAGAAATATATAAATGTGAGTAGTAATGGTGATGACTAGTCCTCCTGTCTGTGCTCCTAAAGAGTGACCTGCTGGCAGGCAGGTTTTCTCAAGACCCCTGCGAGATGAAGGGTAAATCCAAGCTTTGAGGAATAGTCAAGCCACATCTTTAAACACAGGATTTGTAAGGTGTTGATCACTCAGCTTGGATGGAAATCCATTCAGTGTTCAGACTAGGCAACATTCTTGTCAAACCAAGTCAGCATGAGAACTGTTTCAGTAATTTAGTCTTGGCGTCTCTATTTAATTCATTTAGACGTGGTTCTGCAATATGCAAAAGCCCAGACCTAATGGAGGCTGCCTTGTTCTCTTATTCCTGGAAAGGCCCACACTATAAAATGAGGTATTTCTGGCATCAGGATAGCAGCTGTAATGTCACTGCTGCAGCTAGCTGGTTGTATTTTATGGGTACCACTTCTGAAGGAGCACTATTAGCAATTATGAGAAATTACGAGAAAAAAGAAGGCGAGAAGGCCTTCTGGACAAAATACTCTGTTCAAACAACACAATCAAAGGTACTCCATTTGATTCTTCACTATTCTGATTTTCAGATCTTTTGTTGGTTGATAGTCCTACTCAAATAATTTTCTGGTTTATTTAATTTTCTGAAGGTATCTTACTTAACCAGAGTACTACAAACTATTCCACCTAGAAAACAAATGTATCCCTACACATGAATCTCAGTTGCACTAAAACTAAGTCATTACTGGGTCATATTCTTTCCCAAATTATCAAACCTATTCTAAAGGCTTTACCTTCACATGCAACAGTAAATTAAGTGACACCCATTTGTGGATTTGTGAATCCACTTTGAAGGAGAGAGCAAGTGTCACAGAGCTGCTGGGGAGACTCATCTCACCCTGTAACAGCGCTCTTATACCTGCATTCTCGGAAAAGAGGCTGGATGCATTAAGATCCCTGTCAAATCTTCAGAATGGCTTTAAAGAAAAGAATGACAAAATGGGCTTGAATGGCAACGCAGGCCTGTTTTTCTCTAAATCTTAAATTCTCTGTCTTGCTTGTGACTGGCTTTCAATATGAGTGCCCTTATACTGCAAATACCCCAGTTAATTTAAAAGCACAGCTCTGAAGATTTGTCTACAGTGGGTGCTGCACTGACAGTAGAGGGAAATGTGAACACCTCCCCCATTATATTCCTTGCCTGCTCCAGCTGCCTGGGTTGCTCTTGGGCTGTTGCAGAAGAGTTAAATCGTGTAACTGCCTGGGAAATGGGAAATGAAAGTAGCTGCCTGTAGAAGTGCTCAGAGTGCTGTGGCACAGCATTTGTCCTTCAGACCACAGAAGCTTTCATTTAACAAGTGCATCCAGCGGTGCCAGGCTCAAGGCACAGGTACGAGCAGAGGCAGAGAGAGGATAGCAAGGTGGTAAAGCTGTCAGCCTGGGGAGGCACCTGGCTCAGGGTGGCCTTGGCCAGAAAAGGCTGAGTGCATGTGTGAACCAGATGGGTGAAATCCAGCTGGTCTGAGCAGGTTGTCCCATTGACTGCACCACGAGGGACCAGTCATGCATTTTTCTGCTGCTTGTTTTAACATCCCTCAGGGATATGGTCCATCTCATGTTTGTTGTTTCAACACTCAGCTCTGATCAAACCCCTTCGGCCTGACAAACTCGTGCTCAGCATTGTGCAAGAGTAGCACAGAGCTGGAGTGGTGGGCTGGCTGTTCCATGGTGCTCCATGGGACACCATGGTGCTCCAGCAGCAAGAGGCCATGCAGAAGTGCCACCCAATCCTCACATGACTTGATGCAGGCACTTGCTTTTTTTCTAAATCTTGTGACAAGCAACAGATTTACAGTGCCAGTGAGACACACAGCTAACATTACGCTAAAGAAACCTCATGATAAATCTGCAGTTTAATGAGTAAGTGCAAAAAAAGGCCATGCTGCAGACTTCAATGGACAGCTACATTTCTACCACCGGCCACCTGGAAAATATGAATTTGCCCTTGTGTTTTCTTTGGCAGCCTAGACCTCATTAGTGGCTCAGACCATTTCTGCTCACCTGGAAAAGCCTTATTTGAGGCAGAGAAGAGGCAGCATATTTTTTTTTGTCATTTCGGTCTTTTGCCATTTCCTAAGTCAGCCCTCCCACCAGGAGCTGTGGGAGGCAGACAGGTCCTGGCAGTCTGTTGGAACACTGAAAATTCTCCTCTCCAATGTGGTACACATGAGAATGGGGCCTCTTGGTGTCTTGATCCATGTCCTCATCAATTCACAGCTAAGTGATAATGGGAAATTAAAATAAGGGGAAGTTCCAGGTCTACATCTGCTCAGAATAGATTGCTTTTAAATGGGTGGCTCCTCCCACCCCACTTTTTGCCTTTCTGTCCTGTTCAACCCTTGCACAAAAACCTGAGACCTGTAGTGAAATGGAGGGTGAAGGAGCAGGGAAAGAAAGGAGCAGAGTCTGTGTAGACTGAGGCAAATAGAAATTTGGACAAGATGAACTAAGTGGGACAGGTGAAAACTGCTGTCAAAAAAGCTGAACTTTTAAGCCAAGATAGCTTTATGTGTTGCCTTGCCTTATGGACGGGAGCCCATAGGTTAAGGTGGACTGCTAAATCTTCAATTTTTGGGTTCACCCAGAAAGTCCTTTGGTAAATGTTGTCAGGTAAGAGCTAACAGGGGCATGAAAAAAAAGGACCAGTAAGAGTGCAGGAATACAAGTCACAGAGTAAGAGACTTTGTTTTGTTATTCAAAACAGCTCAAATTTATTTGCATGCACAGTTGTAATTCATTAACTATGACCATTGGATTTATTTAAATGCCACCCAGCAAAACCAAAATATGAAGACCTTATAAAAGGCAAACCATCTCTGCCTGTCGACCTCCAAAACCAACACCAAAACATATAATAGGCATCCTGCAAGAGAACTGGGATCTTCTCCCATTCAAAGGAAGTACCACCAGGATGTTGGAAAGCAACACACCTCTTATCCATATGTGTACTTTAATTCTTATGTAACAAGAAATAATGTCTTGATGATATAAAGAAGGGCACAAATTCTGTGTGCTTCCTTTTAGCAGAAAGCTCTAAAACTGAAAAATACTAGACATTGGTAGCAGGAGAAAAAGTGCTGTTCTTTAAGCACTTCAGGGGCTTTGCTGGTGTCACTGTTCTGGCCACATTCCTTGATGGAAACATGGCTTATACCAGCTGCAGTAGTCTGCCAGCATGGTTGAAGTACTTCCCAATGAGTTATACTGGCAAAAGGACTCCTCTCTGGTCTAAGTCTACCTAAGTCTACATAGTGGGGAAGGGAATCATGCCAAAATAGTTATCTTTGTAGGCTAGGGATGTGATTTTTTCCCCATGAGATAGTTGTGCTGGCCAGACTTCATCATGTAGACCCTAGGAATTTTTATTTGCAAAATAAGGCTGTAATTTATTTTAACCAGATGTTCAGCACTGATCTGTGTCTGTGCATTCACAGCACACTCCAAGTAATTTTTACTGTGAAAGACACATACCTTGGACACTGGTAAGATTTTTAAAACATAATACTGAAACTTTAAGACAGTGGTGGGCTTTTCTTTCTTTTTGTTGGTAATGGGTAGCCCCCAATGAAGTAAGCTGGTGTTCTGGGTGTTGAGTTTTGCTCCTATCAATCAGATTCCCCACAGGCCCTGAATGGCCGAACTCTCAGCTCTCCCAGGTATCAGAAATTCACATCAATTGCTGGAGCAAGTCATGCAGTTCCTTACAACCTAATGGTTGCTGGGAGAATAGAGTGAGAGCTGAAATGACCTAGGATCTCTCTTTTCTCAGTAAAAAGCAGGAGGTACGAGTGCCAGTCCTCTGAATAAACAGACCCCTCTTTGTTTTCTTTCATGCCTGGTGTTCTTGAGGGGAGGCAGGGGCTGGTTCTGCTACAGGACAGTGATCATCAGAGTGGTCACGTAGCTGTCACTGGAGCCTGATGTACCAACCACTATCAACAAGTTACACATCCTTGGGAACAGCTGAAATACAGCTTAGCCTGCATTCCTATGGCCAGTCACTCAAAACAGAAACTAAAGAATTTAGCTAACTGCTGCTTTTTTTTTTTTCATAAGCCTGCATGTCCTTGCAGATCATTCACAAAGGGCTGCACATTTATATTTCCTGTTGACATCCTTTGAAAGGGAGAATGCCAATGGAAATTTGATCTTTTAATCAACAATTTTTGTGGACAGCAGGTCGGATGAAAATTTATGAAGGATTAAATTCTATCATTGTGACCTTGAACTAAGAGCACAAGGAAAGCTGTTAACTTAGGCAGGAAAGACTGGTAATTACTTCATGTGTTGGTGTTTCCAAGTCAGTAGAAATTTCATGCAAAATTTCAGATACTCAAAGGAAAGAATATAAAACAAAATCAGGACTGTCAGCCAAGGAAACAAAGAAGCTCCTCCAATTTTTAAAATAAATAAGACCCCAAAGATCAGAAACCACAGATCAAAATTGATATAAAGTCCTTCATAAATATCATAATTCATTTTTTTAATACTGCTTCTTCTTCTGTGCAGGTGGGAGCACAAAGCAGAGCACAGTTCTGCAGTGAGGAAGACAGACCTCACCTTGCACTCATCAAGCCACCTCGGGGTCCGGGATAGGGGTGCAAACACTGTGGGTATATTAGAATAGTACGCCAGGCAAACTGAATATTCCTGCTGTGAAACTACACACAACCACTGCTCAGAGGTAGCTCCAGAATCCCTGTGCAGGGCTCCACTCTGCTGTGTAGATGTGCCCTGAAGCACTACCGGAGAAAAAATGATGGATCCTGCTCCTGCTTACGGCATTGCCTTCCCTGTAGAGCAACATGAGCTGTGAGTCCTGTGCCAGCAGCTGCTGCTGAAAGCCTAGTCTCTCTTGCCCAGTCACTTCAACGTAGCCTCAAGAATTTCATTAACACATTAATCTGCAATTAAAGAGCTGCCCTTGCTTAAGAGCCAGAGGAAGTGATTACAAGGGATGAGGAATTCATGTGTGGTGGAAGGAAAGGCACTAGATCTGGAAGTAGGTACAACTATCATCTAGAGGACGACCACAAGTAACTCCTGTGTGCAAGCACCTCCCCCTTCTGTCCCTCTTCGGGTGACGTCCCACGCACATCTTGATGCTCTTTTCCTTGGAGTTCTGCCATTGCTGCCAAAATGCTTCTTCTCCCCCTAGATTTTCCATCATCAATATCTTCTGCTCCTATCCCAATGTGGGAAGGCCCAAAGATGCTTTCCATCAGCTTTGCATTTAACAGGGGCTTCCTGTCACTGTGGAAACTCTCAGCTGGCACTTTATGGCTGGAATCCAATGTATAAGTGCCATAAACCCACCCAGGAGCTGCCTTCAGAACCTCCTATAATTAACTGTTGCTGCTATAAGTTTAGACAAACCCAGGAAATCACATGCAAAATTCTGTCTGATTTGCTATCTAATCATCTTCTATCTAGGTTCTTATACCACACACATTGCTGTGGTATCTGAGCATCTTGGTGCCTGGATGCAAGTCAGATAAACCCTTTTCAAGCTAGCTAAGCTGCAGTCCTGACACTTCTACACTCTTTTGCACCAAACACTTTTGCTACGAGCAAACTGCAGAAAAGCTTCTTCAAAGATTTGCTGAACGTACCAGCCTCTCCTGTCTTCCTTTCCCAGATAATGTAAGGTTGGGAAATTTGCCAAGCATCATGCTAAACTGAAAGAGACATTCAAATTGCAGTGAGTGCATGAGCCAAGGGAACCCAGCCTGTCAGAATGTTATTGTAGTGTTCTCAAGAAGTTCTCAGCATTAAGACTTCATTTCCTTGTGTGCCTGTCTGTCTGGTTAGGAGATGCTCCACTGGAGACCAGAAAGTCATTGCTTCCTCAATATTAAATACAAGTGCCTCAGCCAGCTACAAACCATTTGTTAGCTTCAACCTTTTGAGTCAGTTTTGTTTCTTTTTCTTTTAAGATTGGAGGTGTTTAATCCTGTGGTTACCATCACTTGAAAAAAGAACTTCTGCTTTCAAGCAGATTTTAGATATACCCTTTCCTGATGACCATACAATGGAAGCAAGAACACAAACAGGGACCAGCAGTCAAAAAGGTGATGAAAAAAATGTATATTGTTTCTGTATGAGAAACAATAGATATGGGTTTGATTGATTTAAGAACAAGTAAAGGAAAAGTTCAGAACTTATCTACACTTTTAACAGTAAAGAAGTAATCCTCCCCCCAGGAGGAACCATTTACCCTGATATCAAAGTGTATTCTGACTCATTAACTGAAATACGTTGTGCTGGTGGGAGACAGTTATATCAGCAAGATTTTGTCTACAGAAGGGTTCGTGCCAGAATAACTTACATCCATAAAAAAAGTCTGATGCATCAGCAACACAGACGCACAGCAGAGTTCAAACCAGGCATGAAACATTGGACAAATTTGCAGACCAATGTTTTGGGCTATTTTACATATCTGTGTTGTAAAAGTTCCTGTATGTCCATAGTGATAGCAGTTAAAATACAAAGACCCTCAACCTCCATCTAGAGCCACACAAACATCAAGAAACTTAAAGAAAATCAAAGCACCTTCCATTTTTAGGCCATTTACTCCCACAGCTTTAGCCATAGAGCTGGGGGGAGGGGAGTGAGGGAAAGAAGCTGAACTGAGCTGGTAATCACAGCATTAAGTTGATTTGACTACTAGAAAACTTTAATTTCAAAGTTCCCCATGGGGTTTCTGGTATTTATTTCCTTATTTACTTCTTGAGCCTATTTAATACTTTGACCTGAAGGAAGAAGAATTCAAACAAGCAAGAAGATTAAAGGTTCAAATTAGTTAAAGATGAAACAAATCTATTGATTCATTAAAGGCCAGTGTTCTCAGTGTCACCAGTGATACTATCATGGATTAAATTGTTAATGTGCTTGAAGAAAAAAGACTTTTTTTCAAGCACAGGTTATAGATGGTTTTTGATTGGAAAAAAACACACTGCTGCTTTGCATCCTTTTTGCCCAATGTTTTCTGTCCCATCCAAATAGCCCTTCTACACATGTAAGAACCATGAAAGGGTCAGTGAGTCTCTTCTCATGCCGACCTGTGTATGTTGGTTTCAGTCTGATTTTACCATCTGTGTTCACTCCAAAATTGTACCTCTGAATTTGCACTCCTTTCACACATTGGAGACTTTTTACATGCTTTGTTCATGTAGTTGCTTTCCTTCTGGTGTGTGTTTCTTCTGCCATTTCTTGTGCGATTCCTTCTTCCTACGACTGTTTAACCTACCTTCCTTCATTACTTCTCTTTTTACTGTTCACTTTCAGGCATTTAGTGCTGCCTTGCAGAGTTTTCACAAAGCATCTGTCCATACACAAGGACATGCCTTTCCTTGATGGTATATTGCTTATTCCTGTCTATGGAGCGAAAGTTAGTGGAGACAAATACATGATTGTCATTGTGCCAGCTAATCATGCTTGAGCCGTGGTCTCAGCAGGTTTTAACTGCAGCTGGCTGCCACAACATTGAGCGTAGCCTAGGTGGATGTAATTGCCAAGTCACTGCAGGCATTGTGCCAAAGGGACTCTTCAAGGTTGTGCTGTGACACAGCGGTAGCCTGCAGCAAGACTAGCCCTGGCTAGTACTTGACGATAGCTCAAGACCCAGTTTATGTCTCCAATAAACCCAAGTCGAGGTGGTGCTCCTCTAGAAGCAAGCAGGAGTCAGGTAGGAATGTTTAAAACAAGGCTTAGTC
The DNA here is from genome assembly GCF_001522545.3 of Parus major. Lineage (NCBI taxonomy): Eukaryota > Metazoa > Chordata > Aves > Passeriformes > Paridae > Parus > Parus major. Next base: position 68,474,736 of record NC_031769.1, on the reverse strand, counting down.
CAACACCAACTGTGTCAGGTTTGCAGTGAAGCCAACACAAAACCATGGTCAGAAAGCAGGGTTACCTGGGTACTGTACAGCTGGAGACCTGCACGCAAAAACCTCCTATGTGGAAGGCATGGCACACCTGTATGGTTTATCAAGGAGCTGGTAGCAGCTGAGCCCTATGAGAAGTTCTCTGAAGGCTTTCACACTCCTGGGAGGAGGAGCAGCTCGTAAAGCTGTGTTTATTACTTCAGCTCCAGCCAATTTTTAAGGGTAGATTTTGGAGGAGGAAGATGAAGCCGCTCTTTGTTGAATTTTTACATGTTAAAACACATACTTATGTCACAGAGGTTAAAGAAAACAAAAAGAGCATCACCTCAAAGAGGTGAGAGTTAGATCCCTGAACTGCCATGCCAAGTTAGGTGTCTGGCACACCTAAGCATTAGTACTCAGTGAGTTAGCTACAATCGTTTTGTGATTAATACCCAAGTTAAGAGGAGCTTCTTTCTTCTGCCTCTCACTTTCCTAAGACAGTGTTGCATGAAGTGTTAAGAAAATAGCTCTTCTAATTTGTGTGCCTCCTGATCTATTTGACTAGGCTTGGGGGAGTAGCCCAAGTCCCCATTACCACAAATCTGTTAACAATTCTTTTGAGTTCAACAATGCTCATTCTGTTTCCTTTTCTTAAGCTGGATATTAGCAACAAAGACCTGCTAATGTCTTTACTTTTCAAAAGTTGTAAAAATGCTTTGGAATTTCTACTTTAGCATTTATTTATTTGTCTTCAGAGATTCAGTTGCACAGCCCTTCCCACTTAGAGTTCAGCTAAATAATGTTCACGTTATCCTCCTATACGGGAGTATTTCCTCTGCTTCTGTGGCCCAGTCTTTCTTTCTTGAACAGTTTGTAGGTAGATAATTATGTTGTTCCACTACATTTCCCTACCACCCATTGCTATTAAAATCATCCTCCATGGCAAAATACTCTGATTGTTCTTTTGCTTTTAAGCTTGTTACATTTGTCTAAATAGTTACTCTACTCAACTCCTTTTTCTGCTATCTTCCCAGTTTTCCTGAATTCCCTTTCCTACATTTACCAAAATTACGACTCTCCGATGGTTGTAATTGGCATCGTGTTCTCTGAATTCACAAGATGCTGCCATATATACAGATGTCTTTAATAGACATATCTGACTAATATGTTCCCCAGACACTCATAACTTCTGGCTTATTTGCAGTATCTACTTCTGTTCTGGTCCTCTCCATACCCTAGGCTTTCCTTCACTCTGTTACTGTACACTCTCTCTAACAAATTAAAACACCTTCTTACACAGTCTGTTCTGGCCACACTGGGAACTGGCACAAATCTCACCACTTCATCAGACTTGCATATGAAACTGGGAACAGCTGAGTCAAAGCCATTTGCCCTGTCTTGGACCAGAGTTTTCTGTCTAACCAAATGATGTTATTTCCCAGACAATTTCCCTTACTTACTGGTAAGAAAAGCTCATCCATTGCCTCATGGTATCTATTGTTTTGGCTGAAATTAAGAAGCTTGCTGAGCTCGTGTTCATCATGACCATGTTCCTGGGGACAACTGGGGGTGTTTGCCTCACCAGTCTCATTCTGACTGGTGGCAATAACCAGCTTTAGTTGCAAAGAGTCGCATTGTCAGAGAGCTGCACTCTGCAGCCATCGGGAAACTGGCTTCCTAAAGCAAAGCCTTGGCCAGCTCGTGTCTGAGAGCCACCCTTCCCCTCCCGGATGACTTTTCAGCTTCTGAGCTTCCTCAATTTGTCACAGCCATTTGCGGGACTTCAGAACATTTGAAAGTAAAGAAGCAGAAGCTGTGTCAGATCAAGGGTCCTTAAGGTAAGATATTTTAACCAGTTCCATAATCAAAATAAGAGTAACTGTCTTTTTATCTGCTTGCTTGTGTTAATAAAATGTTTGACTTTTGGCTGGGCAAACAAGTATCAGTACTATATAGCCCATCAGAGTTCCTTCTCATTGTCGCTGTAATGCATCCCACTCACCTAAATCTTCAGAAAACATGCTTTCAAGTTACTAAGCACATGAATAGACACCCGAGTAGACTGAGCTTTGCAGTGGAGACCTCCTGCCTTGGTGGTCTGAAGTTAGGCAGGTGCCAAGTATTGGAAGTCTTGGGCCAAGAAATACACTACAAAGCTACAGTTTGGGACAGAGGAAATCAGTTAAATTCCTGATCCCATTTCTAAAATGTTAATATTATGCATTAATAATCATTGCACTGATAATAATTTAATTAAAGCTGCTGGGATTTAAGAAATCTTTTCTGAAAATGGCATTTGAATTCTCTGCACTCTTTATTTGACAGGGATCAGAGTAGAGCAGTAAGACCATAAGAACACAGAAAACCTTTCAATAGGGAGAGCACTGGAACAATCCATTTGGGAATGTAGCCATCTGACTGAACAAGGAGTCAATGAGGGACAGGGAGAGAGAACGTGCAGATGGAGATTCAGCACTCCTCATCATGCAAGAAATAGAGGGATTTCAATAACATAAGGAAGGACAGGAAATTCAAAGCTGGTAAGACAGAATACTTTTGCATGCCATCCTCAATTAGACCATCTTATTATATAAAGTATTTAAATTAGATAATTGCTACAGAATGCTGAGACTAGAGTTTAGTGAGCTTCAAAGAACAAGCAAATATTTCTACAATAAACAAAAGCCGTTAACAGTCCAAAATAATAGGAATAGTAGAAGTAATAATAATGGTGGCAATAACAATAATAGTAATAATAGTTGTTATTATTATAATCATTGTAATGAAAGGCTTTTGTTTGAAGGATTAAATAAATCTCTGATTTTTGGGATTAGTGTGAGATTTTCAAAAGGACTGTACAAGACAGGGGGAAGGGTGGGAAATGACATTATCCTAAATCCAACTCTTGGGGCATTTTTTCGCCTTCATTTGAAGCAGGTGGTGTCCAGCACAGGCACAGACACAGTCTGTGCTAGATTGATCATGATTCCAATAAAGATGGGCAATTTTAAATTATTATTTAATATTTAAATAATTATTTAATTAGCTGAGCAGGGGGTTCTTGTGTCCTTCAGTCTTTATAAAGACTTCCTTCTAATTTTTTTCCTCTTCATCTAAAAAACTACATACAAAAAGACCTTGAGACAAAATCCATGTATTCCTAAATTAAGGATTGTATAGAATTTTGAAAAAATTCTGTACAAGCAACATAGTACCTTTAACTTAAGAAAAAAAATCCCAGTATGTCTTTTTATCTGCAAAACTAATGGGATTATTTAATATTAAAAAAAATACTCTAAGTTAAATGCAAGGCATAATGAAAGGTTGAGAAAAGAAGTTCAAACCAGATTTTTAGAATGGGCAAGTTCTTTAATCTTAAAAGGAACATTTTCATAAACTATTTAATGAAAACTAAAAAGTAAACAGAACAAAAATTAGGTTTTGTTTATGTGCTTTATCCAAATGGAAGAAATAATAATCCAACATATAATGACGGTAACATAAAGGGAAGAGGCTGTATTTAAAAAAAAAAAAGAAAGAATAAAAGATAGCTCTGTTCCTTACTTAACTGAATATAAAACTAAAAAAAAACCTGGTAACAATATGGAATTTAACAATGTGCCGGGGTATAAAATGCTACTGTTTACCGTATGGCCGCCTTCACTCCTTTGTCCAGCCACAGACAGTGTGACGGGTCAGTCATGGGTTTTTAACTGAATTAATCACAGCAGGGGAGGACGCTCTTCCCGGCTGCTCTGAGGACCACCCCTGCATTCCCGCTCTGTTTGAGGCTGGAGTGAATGCTGGAAGAGGCCACAGAAGAATGGCTGATGGTGCTGGGGCAGGAAAGGATTCACCACACTGTAGATGGGCAACTGGATCCAGTGGCTGGAGCCAGGGGCAGAGGGCCAGGCTGAGCACAGATATCCTCATGGAAGGCCACCCATAGGAGCAGGGACACAGATTGTCTCCCTTCACGTGGTGGTGCTACAGGAGACAGCAAAATCTCATCAGTTTGCAGGACTTTATCAGTCTTTCCTTCTTCTCTACACTCCCTAGAGGACTCCTTAGTTTATTTTTATTTTTCAGCCTTCCTTGAATCTCTTTCATTTCCTCCCCTGCTTAATTATGCAGCACTACATTATATAATTTAGACAGAAGTACGTGAGCATATTTAATTACATCAAGTCTTTTAAAACTGCTTCGCGGAAGAGAATACAGCTTGTACACCTGGAGTGTGCCACGGGGTAACGCAGCAGTGTCTTTCTCACCATCAGCAGTGCTTCCCAAACTCCCCTCCCCCCTGCCCCAAGTACTTTCACTCACCCCTTTTCAGACCACTAAGCAACCACTGCCAATCACCCTTCACGCCCCATCCCACCACTTTCGCTCTCAGTCATTTGCCCACTGCCTGTGAATCTGTCAGGACTTACTTCACCAAACCATTACAGACACCCACCCTTTCTTAATCACCTCCTGAACCCTTTCATGCGGGCAGGGACATTCATCAGTTGCTCAGCTACAGCTCTCAGTACCGTGGCCAATGCAAAAAATTCAGAGAGAGAGAGAGAGAAAAGAACCAAGTGATATGGGCAGTAGGTGGCAAACTCCTCAGTCAGACGTTTAAGCAGGTATGAGTGTCTCGGGACATTTGGGGACTGCAGGAAACTCATCTGCTTGAAGCACTTCTGTAATGCATCAACTACACCCAGAGGCAGGTCCCCTTAGGTTCAGTAATTACAATGATTGAGAAAGAAACTCTTCCAGGTGATTCAGAGAAGCAGACACCTAATGTGGCTATCCCCACGCTGCTCTCCGATGAAACCTCTCTTCCCGTCTATTAAGCATACAGGGAAAGTCCTTGCCTACCTAGCTGAACCAGAATCCCTCATTTAGTCTTTGTATCTCAGTGCATTATCTGTGGGTGGTGGTAACAAAGTGCTTCCCTGGGGCCCATGGAGAAGTGTTCCTGGAAGGTGAGTGCTACAGCAGCTGTGGAGGATCACCCACAGTGGGAAATGACAAGTGCCTCTGCATGCGCACACAGCTGGGAAGTCCCCACAAAGTGGGTGTCCATGCCTGCTGAGACCAAGCACGGACACTCTTCCCTCTGTTTCTCTTGTAAAAAGGGTCATGGCATTTCCCTTTGGGAATTGTTCATTGTGGCAAGTCAATTTTTAGCTGTGTTTATCTTAAGTGGTTTTATACTCTTGCATTAGTTTGCTATAGTAAAATAAACTTCCATTTGCATATCTCATCAGTTTTTGAGTGGAAAATGACAAGCAGAAGAAGAAGAAATTTCTCAACAACTCTTCAACCTGAATACTGTTTATCTTTTCTTTCAGCCTACTGTTGAATGAAGTACCATTTTGAGCTAAGGGAGGCACTATTTGACAGAACAAAAGATATCTCTCTAAGCCTGTCAAGTTCAAGAATATCTGGAAGGTACAATACTCACATTTACTACTTTACAGAAATATTATGCAGAATCCAAAGATCCTTTTCTCTGTAATCTAATCTAAATCTCTAAATCTAATAGAAATCTAATGCCTAAACACTGGAGATATACATATACTTATATGTATATACATATGCATATTATACATATGCATATATATATAAAAATGAATGTGTGTGTATGTATGACGCTGAACAGTCTGAAGATCTAAGTGGTAAATCAAGATTTCCATGCAAGGAAATCAAATCTAGTATTCTGTTACTGTTTTCCCAGCTAATGACTATCCTCTAAAATAGTCTGGTTCATTAGTAGAGTCCACCACTGAGTGGTTATTGATGCAAAACATCCATCTTACACTTTGTAAAAGCTCAGTGCCAGAGCCTGCACTTCCTGTAAGCACCTGCTTCGTCCACAGCCCTGAGGTCAACAGAAAGAGTTCCCATGTTTTCATTTGACTTTGATCAGGTCCTTGACATTCTAAAGTGAACCTTCCCACCATTCAAAGAACCTCCCAGCTGTGAAAAGGACCCCAGAGCTCAGCTTGTTGTGTTACCAGGGCTGTGGGGGTAGTATCTGCACGGAGACCGGGCAGACCCTGGAAGAGAACGGTCTGGACTGTGCACTGAGGGTTTCAATTACGAGGTTCATTTAACCCAGAAAGCCTCCTGCTGCAGAAGGCCACAGATGTTTCATTCCTCTCCCTTGGTTCTTCCTAACTTGACAGACATCACAGAGACACCGTGCATAATAAGGGTTTATTCGAGTTTTCCGCTTGGGACTGTGCCCTGACCCCAGACCACTGAAGAGCCGATCTCATCCCAGATAGCAGATGCCTGTGTGAGATCTTAGAGTTCTTGTCCTTCACAAACACTTCTTAGTCCCGTCTACTGCCAATTAAATCTCCCTATTGTGATGCAAAGAATGATAGCAGCATTTTCTATGTCCACACACTGCCTAAACTGATAAAACACTCAGTATATGTTAAGAATATAAGTGTGCTCAGTCCATTCACAACACACAATAAGTGCACAATTCAATTAACTAATGCAATTCATATTTCATTAGGACAGAAGCTGTTTGTGACCTCAAACGGACAACAATTTCATGACGGCACTGCAGAATTTTAATTAGATAGGAAAATAACAAAGACAAATGAAACAGAGGGAAAACGCGCTGCCTGGCAGAATTGTTCCGAAGAACTTAAAAACAAAAGATGCAGTTGTTCTGCTAAGTTCTTCTCCTCCTTCCCCTTTACTAATGATGCAGAGAACAAAACATTATTGCCTTTATTTGCCCTTTATTTGCAGAGAAGGCTGTCTCAGCATTGGTGGTATGAACCTGGTATGGTACCGAAAGGCACAGGGAAGAGTAGTCCGGGGGCCTGGTTTTGCTTTTGTTCATAGGTACCTAAGTGAAGAGCAGCTCCTCTAAGAAGAACAATTTTTGTATCAGTTTTTCAAAAAAGGTATAAATATTAGGCCCTAAAATAATTTGTGAAATAAAGTGGTAAACTAACCAACAACAGACATGATTAATAAAATTGTTAGTAATATTAGGATGAAAAAACACACAAAATCATAGTATATAAAAGACTCTGATTAAAGCAGAGAAGGATTCCAATATTAAGCTGTGATTGTTGTAATATTTCTTTTTGAGATACTCTTAAGAAAATGAGAAGAGATTAACAAGGTTAGTTATTACAGTCCTGTAGTAATTTTATCCTTAATCCAAAGTATTACCATATATGCTGACCTCTATGTGAGAAAAATGACTCCCTACAGTCTGTAATTCAGTTCCATTATTTTACTATATATTGCCAAAACTGTATCTTGTCTTACAGAAACATAAAAGGATGAGATCCTTCAGTTTTTAGGTACTACATTTAAAGAGATGACAGAAGGATGCAGATCAGAGCTCACAGTCTGTAGAACAAGCTCCCCCTGCCCCCTCCTTCCCAGACTATGATTTATGTTTTAAAGATAAAAACAGTAAATAAATATTGTACAAAGCTAGCCAGATTTTGTGTTAAAGGCAAGATGCTGAATAGGAAGCAGTTGGATGTGTAGGAAGATGTGTCTGTTTAATCAGGATATTTGCTGATCTGGGTCAGTAACAGGATGGCTGTTTTTCCCTGGCCAGTGGGTGGCAATGGCAGCAAATGGCTTATAGCAGACAAAGATTGATTTTGATAAACATGTCCAGATGGGTATGATTTAAATCAGTAAATATATTGCTTTGTATAAAGAGATATTTTCAAATTAATTTTAAACCAATGTTTGCATCTACAAGCCACTGGATCCTACATTTACACTCTTAAAATAGTATTTGAACGAGGGGAATAATCAGTAAAGAAGAAGGAAAATAGGTTTGCCTTCTCTGATTGTAACACCTCTGATGCTTTATTTCTTCATGATACATTAGATCAAAGCCCTGTTGTCTGTATATTAGTATTATTTAGTAGTTCTTTTCTCAAACTTACTGTGATCTGAAGCTAATTTTATTGGAAGAGATGAAGTTAGTTTATTGTCAGTCTTGTAAAATAAGTTTTTAATGCAATGAAAGTATCAGAACAGCTGCTAAATGAGAAAGACCATAAAAAGGGAATTTCCAGAACTCACTGATATTAGCTGCTCACCCATACATTCCCTTCCTCTCAAGTTTCAAAATGAGATTATTATAAAAAACAGGCTGATTTGTCACAAAAAAAAAAAAAAAAAAAAAAAAAAAAAAGAAACTGTCTGAACAAATCTGCAAATAAACCAGCTTGGGGGAATTCCCATGTCTGTGTCTGACCTTCATAATCAAAATAAGGCATCCTTAACCCAATAGAAAATTCTGCTATTTTTTAGTACTTAACTCTTCACCTGATGGGGTATCTGAGCACCGCAGCTCATGCTCCAGGAAAGCTGTGCTTTAACTGTGGTGGGCCCAGCCTGTGCCAGACCCCTGAGGCCGGAGGGGTGACCGCTCAGGGATGAGCAGTGCCGTGGGAAGCAGGGTGGTGGCCACCGCTGGTCACGGCGGCCGTGTCTCACCAAGCTCCTGAGCACTGCACTGAGTCCCCACACCACGGAGAAGCTGGGCCCAGGCTATTTATCTGTGATAAGTGCAGCCAGTTGTGCAGCCAAATTGCTCTGTACGGCTTCCTTTTTATTTTTTTCCTGTTAAGTTTTTGGCTTGGCTGATGGAGGACGGAGAGGAAATGCATCCCAGCAAAACTGCCTCTCTTGGATTTGCGGGGGCCTTGTTCCAGTCTGCTTGCTGGCCTTGGGCTGACTATGAGCTGTGATTGTTTTATTTTTTTTTTAGCCTTTTCTACACTTAAATTTACAAATCTGATGCCAGATTCTTTTCTTTCCCTTACAGTACTGCAAAACTGGAATCACCCTGCAGCCATTCTGGGATCTGCTCTGCACGGCCAGAGATGCCACCGACAGCCTTTAGATAGGAGGAAGCTGAGGCTAAAGAGCAGAGAATATTTCTTGCCCTACATTGTTCTTGAAGACTATTTCTGGCACACAGGAAGGTCTCACAAAATTACCATCAAACTTATTTTAGCTAATTCCATACGTGACTTGAAGTACTCCAGAGGTGTGTGTCAAGCCTCGGAGAACTGACAGCAAGTTTCACTCCCTGGTTAGACATAGAAATAAGCATATGACACTCTAGGGGTTGCCTGGAAGTGCTTTTTTTTATATAAACAGGGGGGAAAACAGCCTTCAAATGATACAAGAGAATATCAACAGGAGCGGGCCCAAATATCGTACTCTAAAATGAACACTTTGATAATCATAACAATGTGGTTTGAAAGGCATCACTTTAAAAGGTCAGCTATAGCACCCTCTGACTGCACATTGAAAGCATAGCGGATATATTGAGTCATACATATTGTTCATTGTCATTTGCATTTGGTGAAATCCCTGTATTTTACCCAATTTAGTAAGCAAGCACCACCTCGGACTCCCTTGGCAATACCTCTAAATGCAGTTACTGTTTGTTGGACTAAAACAACATCTTGTCCCATCCTGCACCAGTAAATCACTCTTTGGTCTTTTGATCAATGTTTGCCTTTTCAAGCCTGTGAGTCATTTTGCATTAATGGAAAGAGAGGGAGTGACACACGAGAGCAATGTGGGTATTTTGAGCTGCACCTCTGGGATACTTTTGTGCACGTTGTTCTGAACAAAACGACCATCTGTATCAGTTTGCTGACAGCCACTAGTGCATCAAAAGATCTCACTTCCTATCTTTGTGGATAAAGACTGGCTTAATTCTACAAACACCACACAGAATTCTCAGGCAACATGTCATGAAAAAGGCCTTACTGAAATCAAGCACACTTTTTGCAACCCAGCCTTTTTATAAAAATTGCCCTCAGGATCTGACCTCATGGCCTTTTCCATATTTTTTGCACATCACCTGTCACCGGTTTGGGACTGTTCAACTTCCCAATAGTCATGTCAGTGATGTTTCCAACCAGAATATGGCGGAAGCTGCCCTCACCCTTCCGGGGGCTACACCTGAAGAGTAAGCAAATTTTGTGGGTGTTTAAGCCTTTTTTAATTTTCTATGAGCAATGTAAAAATGACTCATTCCTGCTTTGGCTGGAATATATTATTGGTAAACACTGGTGCAGAGCAATCATATTTCTAAATTTGTAAACATAAACAGTGCATAATGCACCAACTCTTTGGTCTTGTTATTGATGTGTGTTTTTTGTGGGAAAGGCAGGGCAGGGGCTCAGCCTCGTGCTAGGCAGGTTTGGTAGCTACAGCCAACAGCAGCTGAGGGGGGAACCAAGAACTGTCCAGCAACAAGAGACTAGGAGGAGGTGGAGGAAAGGAACAGAGGCACCTTCCCATCACAGCAGGGAAGACAGTCAAAACACATGTCCCTGCGACACACAGAATACTTTAAAACTAGTTGGTTTGCTGACTGAAGGAGAATATAGACTGATTGTGTAAAAGCAGATATATATCATGCAGAAACTCATAATGAAAGAAGTCATCTTAAAGTACACTTATAAAAACTAACACTTTTATTGTGCCTTCAAAATCATAAAGTTACTAATAATGATTTTTGTTAGTATTCAATATATACTCTCCATCCAAGAAGGTATGCAAGTCATATGCTTTTCCTTGTCCCTGATATGGACAAAAGACCCATGCTCAGAGGGTTTGATTTGGACCCCTAACTCAACCTGTATAAGCAATTCCAACAGAAAATCTGGAATGGGAACCCACTGACTTGTTCCCTCTCTCCATCAACCACCAGAAGGAGCACACAGCTGGCTGAGAGTCACCTGTGGGGTCCTCCCATTTTTCTACTCTTGCTGGACTGGGGCCGCTGCACTCTGGTCCCTCCAGTTATTCACTCACTGACTTCCCAGTCCCAGCTGAGTATTCATCTCACACAGCATCGCTCCCTTGCTGCTGGGCCAGAAAGTTTATTTGAGATTCAGCACATCCCTCCAGTGACGCCTGTTCAAAGTTACCCGCAGATGAGTAATAGCATGTAAAAGTCAATTACATTCATATTCATAGAGCTGCTACTTAAAATGTTAACGATGAGGAAACTTGTCCTACAGGAATGAGGATGGGGGCAAACTTTTATTAGCCCCACATGAGCTTTTATCTGTTTTAAATGTTACATTGTCCCAGGGAAAGAAGTGCCATTGTTAACAGCATTGGAGGCAGTCAGCTGCACTCAATTTAAAATTAAAAGGGGAAGAAAAAATAAATGAAAAGGGAAAAAAAACAAGGGTCTGCCTGACGCTCTGTAGTATGGCAGGCTATGGTAACTTGCCCTAGAAACTTTTTATTGGATCCAGCCTTTCACTACAAAAGAATTCATTAACCGCTTCATGATGCAAAGTCTGCTAAAGACATTATCCTGACTGGCCAGCACGGGGCTGTTCCCATACACTGTGAGCACTGCTTTCACTGATCACTGCTGAGTCCAAGGGCACATCTAAGAGTCACTGTTATCCAGTCCTGGGCACCAATGTGATGCCCATGCTTCCAGCTCGAGATGGCTCCACATCTCTGCCCACTGTAGCCCTGCTCAAGTCAGGTCTGGAGAGCTCAGTTCAGGAGAAGGCATAGTCTGGGAGCATTAAGTGCAAAGTTGGTGTTTAAATCCCCTGATGTTTAGTCTGTTGTGGGCTGAACTTCCTCCCCTCTCTGCACAAGGACTACCAGTGGTGCACAAAACCCTTCTCCTGCCTTCCCCAGCATATTACCTGTGCCACACACACGTTACACAAATTGCACAAAAACCACCATGTCAACCACCAACTCAATTCCGTGTTGCTGGGAACATCCACCCTTGGGCAGTGCAGGATCTACTCTCATGAAGTTATCCCAGTATAAAAACTCCACAAACAACAATGCTACTTGAATGTAGCCTCTGTTACTGGGGGAACCCCACCTTTGAAAATGTTCTTTTTTGGGCCTTAAAAAGGTTGGGGCAAGAGGAGCCAGAGTGACCCCGGGAACTGCTAGAATCTTCACATTAGTTTATGATTTCCATTCACTATCAGCCAGTTTGCACTTCACTGATGCATGTGGTGCTGAAAGTGATGCACTAGTGGATGCTTGTTATATTTATGAACCAGGTGGCCCCTAACTACCCCAATTACACTCGCTGCCTTCCATTCATCACGCCGCCTTAATGAACAGAGAGGCTGGTGGATGTCAAACAACCAGGCAGAAGGAACAAAAGAGAAGCCAGGCACAGTGTCACTGAGCTTGAACCAGCCCATCGGTACCTCTCACGTGGCTGTATCCATTCAGCTTCCCTGCAAATCCCAGTGTGAATGAACCACAGCCACTGCAGAGCAAACAGATAAGAGCCCGGAGGAAGTGATCAATATGTTTAGATAAGGTGTAACAAGAATACGTAGCAACCTGCCCCCTTTTCCATGCCTGGATAAAGAGGAGAGGAAAATAAAAATCCCTGTATTGGCTGCTTCAGGCTGTGCAATTCTTTGACACTATGGTTAACCGACACCACCGTAACCATGGAGTTCGCCTAAGTTCAGGATAACACGGTGGCTTTATTAAGAAACTCAAGCACAGAAATACAGTTGGAAAGTCCTAGTTCTCCTCGGCAAATTAATCTTTTGAACTCAGCTCAGCCACCTGCACCTTCATGTTCGCTGTTTTTACAGAGTAGATGTTGGAAGTGTAAAAATAATTCAAAATATGTTAGTCATGCTTGAAATGGTCAAATGAAGATTAGAGAAAAACCCAACAGCATAAGAGAATGTGAAGGGTCATTAAAAGGTATGTAAATATTTATCCATAATTTTATAGCAATATGCTAAATACTGCATTTTTTTTTTTGCTCACGCACTGATTCCAGTGCTCATTAATTGGAATTTCTTCAATTCTGAAAAGGACCTTTATGGGACTGAGAAAAGAAAAACTAGGACAGCACTGAATACGAACTAGCTTTTGAGACAAGAGCCACTTACGTGACCAGGACTGTGCTCAATTGCCTTTGCTGTTTTCTTGCAGAGAAGCAGCTGAGCAGTTTTAAATAATGGAAGAAAAGAGTCTGTTTATAGAATAAGCTGGAAATGAGACTCTACCTGCAGAAGCTGAGCACACAGCCAGTCTTCCTCTGGGTTCACTTTAGTTTGAGTTTATTACAAAGCTAAGTTTTCAAGCTGAAAATAATGTTTCTCAAGCTGAGAGTTAGTCTTTGCCAATTACAGTATAGTTCAGCAAAGAGGGTATAGTTATCTTTTTCTTCTCTAAATGACATATATATATAAGACACATGTAGGGACACAGGATAGAAAGTCTGTCGGTGTAAAATCCCCTCTATCCTCTGCTGAAAAATTTTCTGCTGTGTCAAATTCATAGTACAGTGCAAAACCAAAATCTCAAGTAGAGTATTTTGAGACCTATTTAGTTTTCAGGGGACTTTTTCCTTATAAATAAAATAAAGACTGTGATCTTACCTGTGTCTTGTGTAAGAATCTCCTACTTTTCTGTGACTATATATCTGTAAGATAAAGTGTTTTGCACTGGAAATCTACCAATTACACAGACTATTCTTAATCAAATTTTACAGAAAAACGTATCAAATTCCTTATAGGAAAAAACCCTCATCCCATTAACGTTGTGTGGCATCCATATTTGTTCAAATGTATTTTTTGTAAGCACACACTGTATTACCCACCAGAGAAAAACTTCAACCAAGCTGCATCCAAACATTGAAGTGCAAGGTGTGTACATGGGTCTCCTCCTCTGCTCTGTTCCTTTAAAAACAATTTCTCCTCATTTTACCCAGGTACTTTATTTATAGCCTGGCCCAAACGTTCAGCTGTGGTTTTAGCTTCAGTTTTCATCCACTGACTCCAGTAGATTTCAAGTGCTGTTTTGGCCTGTGAGGTGTCCATCGTCCATCCCTTATGCAGATTTACCTCTTGGCAGGTGGCAACAAGGAACCCTTCAATGCCAAGAGCATACAGCAGGCCCACAAAGTGATTCGTACCTCAGCTGTCACCTTACCCATGCCAGCCCCAAATTTAGGCAACCCCTCTCAGTCACTGTGAGCATTGATGTAATAATTTTTTAGGTCTCTAGGCAATATGGCTTTGCTCTGGCTTGATCTGGTATGAATCTACAGAGATCACAAGATCAGGCCTTACAAAAAAACCCAAAAAACTTCTGTAATCTTTATGCTAATGCTCCCAGGAATCAAGGTCTGTTCTCTCCCTGGACCACTACTGGGAGTATAACATGACCTGCAAGACTACTCTATAAAAGATCATCTATTTTCAAGTGCATCTCTTCCCTATTGAAGGTCTTCCATTTTGTTTTAAGTATTTAAAATTAGTCCCTGGAAGATGATGAATCCCACATTTTATGTCTGGATCAGCATGAGCCTGCAGAGTCAATTTGCAGTGGTGTCTAATACAGTTATTGCAGGCAAAATGAAACAGTATCGAGGGGAGATTACATAGATGTGGGTTTACTACATAATTCAGGGCCATGGGAAGATTCCTCAGGGATGGCCACTGCAGCCCTCAACAATTTCTTTGTGAAGACCAGACCAATGCATGTTGCTTACGCTTCCAGATTGCAGGATGCAACATTCACAGTAATTATAACCCTAGCATTTGGATTTATATCAGAAAAAAGCAGCTTGTTGCCAAGTGCAATTGCAAATACCACTTATATTTTTGCAAAACCTAAGCCAACAGATAGATCCCTACAATCCAGAAAATGCTGAGCTACAATGTTCCTGATGTGCCTGCTAGAGCCAGGGATGCTGTAATACCATGATGTTAAACTGCAATCACACACTTTCCCCCCCTGAACATTTACTTTAATGAATCCTAAATTATCTGCAGGCATAATAATGATACCAATTGCTTTTTTGATCACCTAAGACAGGCACATTATAACCTGTCTGAGCTAACAGCGTGCACAGTGCTTGGGTTTTTTCCCCAGCTCAAAAATAAAGTCTAGCAGAAAATACTGCAGAATGACCAACAGCTGTGACAGTGTCTAGTTAGCAAAAACTAACTCTCAGCTTGAGAAGCACTATTTTCAGCTTGAGAAGCGCTGTTTCCAGTCAGGCGGGGATTTGTGGGGCAATTCCCACACTAACTGAGACACCGGCTCCTTAGAAAGGAAGAACATCACACTAGTGAGACATTAGAAGCATGTGAGAGAGAAGGTCTTGTAGAAAGGACAGAGTCATCCACTAGCCCTTCTGCCTCCAAGCCACCTGAAATCTGAGAACATTCCCCAGCACCTCTTTCACAGGACAAAGACTTGAGGGAAAAAAAAAATAAAAGAAAAGCACAAGGAACAACCTTAGCTGTATCTTGAGAGGGGCAGAGGGGGATGGATATCCTGTGCAGAGACCCTGAGAGCAGCTTGCCTTGTGCAGGTGCAAAGGCCTCTCCCCTGGCCATGCTGGGAGTCATTTCCAGGGGGCTGCCCAGGTGGTTATGTGCCACCACCTGCAGATAAAGAGCCCCATGCTAAAGTGTATCTTAACTGCACAGACCAAACGCTCCACATCTGTTCAGCTTGGATGGGTTCAGTGGCTCAGTTAATGTAAGCTCAGGCTAGTCTGAGCCTGTTAAGTGCTCAATTAAGCCTGATCCACTGCACCTCTTTATTTTCTGCGTAGCTGGATTCTTGTTTTTTTTCCATGACACAAGCATTTCCCTAACCTTTTGGAAAAGGCATTTAGCTGAAGAGCACGGAGTAGTAGGAAGTTGTTTGCTCTTCGTATGCTGTGACGGAAATAAAGTCAACATGATAGATTAGTACTGAGTGAGTGGAAGTTACTTTTCCCAAGATGTCACACTTGTGTTTCAGAAATGATTGATCTTGAGCATCAAATAAAGCACCAGCAAACTCACCAAAATATACATCATGTACAGCACAACAAATGCCATGAAGAAATGTGCTGTAAGCCAAATAAACATTTGCTTGTCAGTGCAGAGCAGTGGTTACAGCATGCAGAGAAAATTATGTATCCACCACAAGAACGTGTGTCGGGACTTAAAACTAGGTGAATGGATCAGATCTTCATGTAGTGTAAGTCAGAAAAGCTACAGAGATTTCAGTCAGGTTTTAGATGATTACTCCTAATGAGCTCTTGTTCCATGATGTCTGCAGAGACACTTGGTTTACAAGGCCACGGCTTTGAAAATTCATAATCTTCCTTTTAGGCTTCTCCATCAGGAATTCCTTATACAGATTTGTTGTTTGATCCTCCACAGGAGGAAAAAACCTGAATAACTCCTCTCCCGTTTGATTACTGCTGAGAAATTGACACAGGCACCAAACTTAAAACTCTGTTCAATTCAATTTGGGAATGAAAGAAGAACCTGCTCAGGGGTTGGGGACGTGGGGTTAAAAATAAAGCCCACACAGCAGATTGCCTCCAGCAGCTCTCACAGGTCCTACGAGCTCCTGTGACACAGACAAAGTGCATCTCCCGGAGCAGGGATGACGGGGAGTTTCCCTTGAGAGCTGTAGCTGTAGTTTATGAATGTGCAACTTCATTAGCAGCCAGTGACCCCATTAGACAGGGCTCTTAATTTCTTGGCTTGGACAAAAGTCTCTAGGGATCATCACAGCTGCACGCCATGCACAAAGATCTCACTGCTGGGGCAAGGAAGATGGCTTTCAAAGTCACCTTGAGAAAAACTCAGCAATTCAAAGATCATCCTGTGGATTCACAGAAAATAAAGCATTTAATTTCAGGTTTTGCCAAATCAAATTGCTGTAACTTGTAGGAAACACACTCGAACTCCCAGGTGAGGAACTGGCACTGAAAATCACATGTAGCCCAAGAAGGCTCCTCTTTCTATAATTAGGGAAGAAGGATGAGACTATTTATTTCTAACATTACTTCATACTGTGGGGTTTTTTTTTGAGAAAGAAATGAAAAACAGAAGGAAAGCTCATAAGCAGCTGATGACCTGCTCCATGTAGAACAGTTACAGAGGAGCAACTGTGCTCCTCACAAAGGACTTTTGATGTAGGCAGCAGGCTGTGATTTAATATGGGCTGGGTTTGTGGGGTGGTGATGGCAGACCCAAACTCTTTTGTCAATGAGCTCAAACCATGACAGATAGATCTCAGAGTCCTGTTCTCTGGGAATGAGAGTGTTTGGGAAGCTCACGGTGATGTCTGGATAGCTGGGGGATGCTGCCAAGACCCGGCGCTGTCTTATCATCCCTTTAAACAACAGAGGAGAGGGAATAAATGACCCTTCAACTAGAGGTCCTAGTGGGATGGATGGATGGATGGATGGATGGATGGATGGATGGATGGATGGATGGATGGATGGATGGGATGGATGGACCAAACTCAGCATATCAGGCACTAAGACTAGGACGACAGCAGAGATTCAAGTATCTATTGAGAAGAACGGAGCTGTGAGAACAGTGCAGAAGGAAAGGTCATTCTGATGTCATGCTTTTCAGTATTCAAATCTGTCAAATCGTAGAGGCTTTCAAACAGCCTGTAATGCTTTAAAATTGGACTGTTCAATTAAGAACTGCCTACAGCTTTGACCTGAGTTTAAATTTTGTCTGGAGGCATAAGCAACTACTGCATAAGCAGTAGTGTTCAGCAAAAGCCTGCAGTGGTAAGAAGATGTGGTGAATGTTGTACTAACAGAGTTTAAACTGTGTGCTCTGGCCGATCCTGTAAGGTTCTCACATCTATTTTGGAGAGAAAAGGGATATATATGTTGTCATTAGTACATGCCATATCAACTGCTGCTCCTAATGCGTTCATCTGGCATGATTTTCTATTCCTTTCCTTAAAATCTCCTTTTATGGCTGCCACGCAGTAGATCTGTTATTTTTAAACTACTGCATTTTTTTTCTCTTAATACTCATCTGATTGTTCAAAGCCTGACCATGGACTCTCAAAATACACATCTGCATTTTTCCACAGCTTCATGCTGAGTTCAATCTAGATTTTTATCAGCAGAAGGATTTCAGCCTGGGAGGTTTCGTGGCTACAGCCCCAGTGGCTACAGGTGGGAAGCGTTGATTCATGAGCGAGTTCGAAGGCTGCAAAACAACCTCCTGCCATGGCACCGAGGCTGAGCAATGTACTGGAGTTTCCAGTGAAAGGCATTTTTCAAGATGTATCAGCAGTCATGAACTGCTGGTATGAGTGAAGGGTATTTTTTTAAACTGCCCTAAACTCTCACTTTGTCCAACTTTTGTGCTTTTTGTGCTTTCTTATTCTACTTGGGAAATTTCTTTTTGTTGTTGGTTTCTTAATGCCGACGCTTTCGTTTAAGAGAGCTGTTCTTCAAGGCAGCACCGTGGCTGATGCGGAGTGGTTCAGCTCCAGTGACTTTTCACTGGAGTTGTGCCAGCTTGCACCACCTGAGACAGAGCCCTCCCTGCATTTTCAGACTCAGATCTGCTGTATTTAGAAGCAAAAATCAATTTCAACAGTTTCTTAATCTCGTTAGCTCTATAAAATCATGCAGCAGGGCAGGGAATGGCAGCTGGCAGGCATCTGTTACAGAACAAATTTTACCAGTGAATGGAACATCTCCTCAACCATCTGTTTGTAATGTGTAGAGAGAGGAATTACCATCACTGGTGACTTCAGCCTCAGAGATATTTGCTAGAGATCTCATGTGGTCATTCAAAAAATACCTTAGACGGTCATGCACCCAGCACAGTTGAGATGAGTACTGACCTCATTCAGACAGACTGAAAGTAAAAAAAAAAGTTTACAGATTGAAGAATTAGCAGGTGGCTGGGCATAATGATGACCATATTAGGATCAAGTAGAATCAAACATCAACCACAGAAATGTATGAAATAAATTTAAATGCGTCAGTATCCTCCAACATGACGTATTAGCATAACTGAGGGGAAATAAAAATTAGCAACAGAAATAATTGACAAAAAGATGGTTTTGTAAAAATACAGCCACAATTCCACAGGCAAATTGACCAAAAAAAAAAAAAAAAAAGCCTAAAAGTACTAGTCTAGTTAGAAAGGCATTTATACTAAAGAACCTACAGAAGCAGTGTTAACACAGGTATAAAACATGGGGCAAAGAGACATATCCAGTTAGTAAGGGATTTAGAAACCACCACAGGAACCTGGTGTGAAAAGCTGAATGCCTTTTTCCATGGTCCCAAGCCGGTGAAAGGTAGATGAAAGGCTTACCCATGTGGGAGCCATGCATGAGACTGCTGGGGTAGCACAGCATGGTACAATGTTGTGTTTGCCTGTCCTGACTTGCTCTTGTATTTCCAGGCCCATAGGTAGCTCAGAACCTGCATGTCACAGCCTCACAAAGGAATGGAACAGCATGGTTTGCAAAGGTTCCACAGCTCGGAGACACACGGGAAAGCTCAAGAGAGAATGACAAAAATGATCCAGGAGACAAGTCTATCACTATGATCCATCACCTGCACCCATCATCTGGAATATATTTCTGGGCACATCTGGGGACGCTTCATTTTGTGGCTCCAAACACTGCAATATAAAATCTTCCAGGCTTAGCAAATGAACATATGGGTGAAACTTATGTGTGATACAGGCAAGTAGGCCAGGCGAGTTAATAGCCACCATGTCCCTCACCTCTGTAGATCTAAGGAGACTCTTTCCCACAGTTCAGACATAAGTTTAACTACCCTCTAGCAAGCTCATTTCCCAGCCAGGTTGCAGGTGGCAATGTAAGACCTGCTCTTCATCTCAAGGCAGAAAGCATGCAAAGCTGCACTGGGCTTGGTGTGGTGGCTGAGGACCTGTGCCAGCCCTAACAAATGCAAGCTGTGAAGTATTTAGATACAACCGCAGGTATCACATCATAAACAGGTAACTTTTACTTGGCTGTTTTGCAAAAACAAAGTCCAGTATTTACAAATCTCTTTGTGAAGGCACATGAGCACTCCAAGGAATTCTGCTGACTCACTGAGCCTTTGCAGTGAAAGGAGACCACAAGTTCTTGAGGAGCAGTGTACACGTGGCAGGAGAGCTCTTGGGTCAGTAGATGAGGGTGTTTACGGCCACCAAAGCATCCATCATTAGAGCTGAGCCCCTTTCCAAGAGGAAAAAATGAAAGGCAAGAGAGCTCAGCCATAGACTGT
Organism: Parus major; assembly: GCF_001522545.3. Taxonomy (NCBI): domain Eukaryota; kingdom Metazoa; phylum Chordata; class Aves; order Passeriformes; family Paridae; genus Parus; species Parus major. Next base: position 68,454,644 of record NC_031769.1, on the reverse strand, counting down.
CAATAGTGACAGCTATAGGGAGAGCCTGGTGGGTGTTACAGGAGGAAGGGCACTCCCATTGTGCTGCCATAATCTTAGGGTGAGCAAGGGAGAAGAGTCATGTATTTTAGCATCTGAAGGCTGGAAGGTTTTGCAGTGAACTTCAAGGCTCATCAGCTGTAGACAAGGCAAGGGTTGCACTGGGCCTGCAGCTAGTAAAACAAAATCCTGTGTCGTGGAGATCCTGAGAAAGATTTCTTTCAGCTAAGGACATCTTCACACCTCCAAGAAGAGGGTGCCAAAGCCACAGGCTTTCTAATCATCCCCTGGCACTACACATGCCTACCCACCTTGCCTTGGGAGAACATTATTCATGACAGCCTAAAGCCTTGCAAGCAGCTGGCTTTTGAGTCTGGACAAACCCATGTGTGGGGCTGGGGTTTCTCTGCTTGGAGCAGAGGGAGTTTTAAACATTTAGGAAAAGACTTAGTGGAAATCAGCTAGCTAAGCGATGAGCTAAACCAGGGAAAATGTGGGAGACAAACCATGCCCTCACCCCAAGGCCAAAGTGTGGGGTTAACTCAGGATTGCAGAGCAATGCCTCTGTCCTCAGGGAGTTCAGACACTTACATTTGGAAGCACTTACTTTCCTTCAAAGAAAAAAATATAACCCAGAGGCCTGTGCTTTCCTCTTCCTTCCAAAACTACTTCTCTGATCTAATCCAGGGGGTCTGGGTGCACTCCACTCTGCAGGGATATGGGAAGACTGGGGATCATTCCTCTCCCAACCCAAAGGGATTGCAGCCCACTCTTTCACTTCATTTCAAACTCAGCATTGTGTGTTTGAATATCCTGAGGAGAAAATGCAGCAAACCCCTCCTGCTGTAGTGTTTTCACATCTCACAGCTAGTTTGTTGAGACAGAGGGAGGAACAATCCCTACGATGGAGCAGCAGATGCCCTCACCCAGGAACCCTCTCATTCATGCGAGATCCAGCATGAATGGGAAAAAAGAATGGCTGCCCAAAGGTGCATCTGTTCCCTGCCACCATCCACTGGGGTAGGAATTTTACAAAGATACCATGGCTGCTTACAAACCCTGCCTATCCCACTATCCATCACTGGGGTAGCAGCAAACTGCAGATCCCCACACTCCCTGTGTGATACCCTTGCCCACAGAAATGCTGCATTGTCACTGGAGCAGTCCCTTTACAGGTCTGCACACTGTGCTTTCTTCCCTTTGTTCAAAAACCAGCTGGAGCATTTAGAGGAAAATCATTTCTTTATCCTTTGCTTTTGCAAGTAGGACTTACCTTTTGTATCTAAAATGTCCTAGATGTAAAAATGTAGAACAGCAAGAAGGGAATGTAAAATAACCTCTTGTAAAAATTATTAGTTTTCATGTGTCTCTGAGAAAAATTATTTTATATGTTACTTTCTGTAATCACAAATATCTTACAAGCCAGTAGATACAAGCAAGGTACAAGAGGGTTTACTAAATTTAGGGTTTTTTTAAAGAAATTTCCTGGCAGCGAGGTGTCTTTCTCTATGCCTTTTATCACTTCACTTGGCTTAAAATTGGAACTATTGCTCTTTGACCTAGGACTGATTAGTTTTTCTAGACTTTTGGCCTAGATATTCTTAATACAACAACCCAGGTTATCCGATATCTAATTAAACACAGGTGGAGCTTGAATTTCCTACAGGAAGGCAGCAGAATCCATTTTGAGCAGTCTGAAAGGGAAAGGACTGCACTGGCAGGGAAGTGAAGGTAAGATGGTGAGGAAAAGAGATCACCTTGATTAACTTCATCTGCTACTAGCAAATGTATTCCTAAATGACCAATCTGTATGTGAAATTTTTTGGGGGGTTTTGCTAGTATCTGTTGCATTGATTATTTCATTATCTGTGAACAGGTTTACCTGGTAAAGAATTTCTTCCTCATATCTATCCATCACCCTATGTCCTATCCCTACATGTGCTTGTAAAAAGTCTCTCTCCAGTTCTCTTGCAGACTCCTTTTAGGTAGTGGAAGGCTGCTGGAAGGTCTCCCAAGAGCCTTCTCTTTTCCAGATGGAACAGCTCCAGCTGTCTCAGCCCATCTTCACAGAAAAGGAACATGTATGTAACAGCCTTAAAGACAATTGATTAAAAATGTGACGCTTTCCCTGACACAAGAGCATGGAGCTGGACACCAAACAGGCAATTCCAGCACCTTGTTGTGAGCCATCCTCCCTGTTTCCTCATCCAAACAGCACTGGGGTGCTGGATTCATACAGAGGTTACCATCACAGGTAATCCAGGCAGATGAACACCCATGTCTGTGGGCTGCCAGGGGGCAGTGGGTGCCCGAGGACCCTCAAGTCCCTTGACAGTGTTACATCAATTAAAGGCACACATTTGCTGGTGCTACAAAACTGAAACCCCTTTGTGTCATCTTTGCTTGGATTGTCTCCTCAGCATTCTCCTTCTGAGTGCAAGGAAACAGCAATGGGAAGAAGGGCTGTGGAACCAGATGGGTGAAGGCACTACTGGTGGTGTGTCTTTAGCCAGCTGATGACTGTGGGGGCGATGTGTGACATGAGCTGGGGATATGGAGCTCACTGCCTCACTGCCAAGTGTCTTGAGCACAACTGGACTCAGGATACCACCCAGACAATGCCCTCAAGACTACAGTGATACCAGCCTTCCTATGGTAGCAGAATGCTGGTGCGTGAGCCTTTCTCTGTAGGATCATTGCAATTTGCTATTGCATTGGCAGCACAGAAAACACTGGTGATGACAGTCTGTGTTTCTATAAGGAGTCAGTCGTTCAACACTCATGGGCATGGGTATGAGCACCAAGTATGGACACAAATCTTGCCCACGTTACCCTGCCAGTGGCCCCAAGACATGAAGTTCCCATGAAAAAATGTCACCGCAGCTCCAGCCATCAATCCTTTGGGATCTCCCCCAAGACAGGGATGCCTGCCTGGCTGCGAGGGCACCAGCAGCAGCACCACCACTGCTCAGGGCACGGAGGTGAGGGTGCACCCCTCCTGCAGCCAGGGGCAAGGTCACCGGCGCTGCAGAGGTTCTTCCTTCCACGATCTCCTCTGTCTGCAGGAAGCCTCTCTGATGCGATGGGGCGATGCGGCGCAGCAGCAGCCCGCGCCTCCCCCACTTCTGAGAACCCCAGCTTTCACCACTACCGGCTTTCCGTGAGGCCGAGTGCCACAGCTGGCACAGCACAGCACTGCACGGCACGCGCCCGCTCTTTTCACTGGAATCCCCTGCCTTTGGCTATTTACATCCTTTTCTTAGAGAGAGACAGGAAGCCAAATGAATCAGAGCCATCTATGGTTACCTCCGCCTCAGCCCTTACCCGGCTCTCGGCGGTCCCTGTGCCTTGATGGAGATACCTCTGTTTGGGTTCATGCTCTGCCCCCTGCTGAGATGGGGCAGGAGGGGACCAGAAGCATCTGTGTCATCCCTCCTGGGGCAGTGGGTAGGGACCAGGAACCACAGTGGCCCTGGGGAAACAGATGGGGGCAGGCAGAGGCATCCCAGGCCTTGCTAGCTCCAACGGCTCTGTCAGCATTTCCCATGGGAGGCGAAAGTGGGGCTCTCCTCACAAGGCCTCCTGCAGGAAGCAGAGACAGGACAGGTCCCAGGACAAGCCTACAGCACTCCTGCTGCTGCAGACAAAGCCCTAATCCTGGGTCTGCAGGAGTGTACCCCAGAGGAAGAGAGGAAGGATGTAGGCGAAACATTTCATGGTAAAGGTTGGTTCCACATAAAACTAAAAAGCAAGTTGCTCCTCTGAATGAGCACAAAGTGTACGAAAACACCCCACCAGAGGAAGTAAAGTATATCCTTTGCTCTTCTCTTGCAATACCTGACTGACACAGGGGGTTAAACACCAGCGAGCTCTGCTGCGCATCTTCTGCGGAGAGGTTTTCTTCCCTCTGAAACTTCGAACAATAGGCAAAGTGCAAAGCAGCAGTTTAACCAGATGCCTCTGATCAAGGAAACAAACCCCATGGGTGAGGACGGGGCCCTTCCCTCCTGTAAGTGAATTGCAGTTACAATCAGATGTTGGAGGCTATCTCTGAACTCCAGTGATGCATCTGTGCACTCACTATTGCTCTGCTTTAAATGACACCTCTTTCTTCAGGGAATCATTTTGGCTGCCAGAAAAAAAAAAACTGCAGGGAGAAAATGAATGTAGTATTTGGGCCACCTTTCTCCTTTCCTCCCATCTTGGGCCTTCTTAGCTGAGGGTCAGCGCTGCAAAGGAGCTCAACCCCCACTAGCCTGAGCACAGCTGCGCTCAGCTGCTTGGATCCTTCCAGACCTCCTGGGACCCCCCCAGAATTACCAAGATTTCTGGCTGCAAGGCAGGTTTCCCACCAACTCATGGAGGCAGCTCTCTGCTGCACCAAACTGGCTCATGACATATGTATGGGGTCTGGGACGCTAAATCAGAGCCAGGCACCTTCCTGACAGCTCAGCAGCACCATGCCTAGTGCTGCAGCACGTGAGGTGAGGCAGGCAGCTTGCTGGGTACACATAGGGCACAGCAGAGAAAGCCAGATGCCTGCAAATGGCACTTGCAGAGTCTCAAGTGTTTCCTATAGAGCTCTAGCCAATTGCCTAGTAGACAGCAATGCTGAAGGGAGAGGGGAAGCAATGCTGGGAAGCTTCCTTGCCACCCCAAAAATTTTTTTGTCCTGCAGGCTGCCTGTGCACACTCACTCTGCCAACCACAGCTCCCAGACTTTGTTCTGGCTCACACTACAGGCCCCAGCTCTTGTATTGGAAACCAGAAGTGCTCAGGACTTCTGAGGTCCAGGCCCTTTTTGCCAATATAAAAAATTTACCAGCATGCTGGGAAGGTCAGAACAACGCACCCTTTGTATCTCAGCTGAATGTTGCAAAACAAAGCGTATGTCTTCTCTTTTCCTCTTCTTTTCATTAAGGGAAAAAATTATCCATAAGTTACAGCCACAGGACATCCAAAAAAACCCTCTCCAGCCAAACGAACCCTAAACTTGCAAATGCAAGTACTCAAAAGTTCAGAGATGCCAGAACTGAGACTGCCTGCTCTACACCAGAAGCAGCAAGAGATTGAAATAAAGGACATACGTCCTGCCTCTCTCACAGAGGGAGGACGGCATTCTCTGGCCACGTCGCACTGCCATAAAGTACCTGGAGAGAACAAATGGAAATATTTTCTTAAGCGGCAGGGGAATGACAGGGAGAGGTGAAGCCAAGCAGCTCAGAGCCAGGGAGCTCCAGCCTGGACTCAGTCCCTCCCGCACCCAAGCTTTGTCCCACTGCGCGACCCAGCAGAGACAAAACGAAGTTCTGAGTCTGATTCAATCCCGCCTTGTTCCAGTTTTCCACCAGTTCAACACCCGTTATTTGAAAACAAGCAAGCCCTTAGCTATAAAAGTCATATTGTTTTTCTTTTTAAGGAAGGCACAGAGGAAATAAAAGAGAATAAAGGACCCTCTACCAATAATCCATTATATGGAAGCATTTCATGGGATTGCATTGCACAAAACCCAGCAACAAAGCAGTGGTTTTGGTCTTTCCTGAACAGATAGAGCAGATGATGCTTTTTAGCAGCATCATAAATATCAAGTTGTACTTTTTAGAACTTGCCCTTATTATATATATTTCTACACTGTGGATGTAGTCATATCAGCTTGGGTTGTCAACTATTCAGGTCCTGTACTAATTCTGAAACTAAATACCCATGCTTACAAACAAGCACCACAAAATATTCTGGCAGCTCAAAGTCACACAGCTATACAGAGTTCACCCTTTATTTCTCCAATCTAGCCTGCCTCCCAACAGCTGACCACTGAAAAGGCACCTTGACTTGGAAATTCAGGATCCATATATGTGGGACAGGAAAGGGTTTGTTTCGAAGTTTCATTTGCTCCGTGGTTCCAGTCATTTGGTTTATCAGAGGGTGTGATTTATTAGAAAAATACAAATAGCAAATAGAAATTAAAAATGCAATGACCTTTCACTGCAAGGAACAGCAGTATCACAATGCATTCCTGATTAGAAAAGAACATCAAATTACCCACATGCTGGTAGCTGAGCAACTGCAAAGCTGACTTTTTGCTATCTACAAAATCATGGGATTTTTCAATTTTTTTTCTTTAAAAAATATAAACAGTAAGTGTTCATGTTCCCAAGTGGAAAAAGTGTCTGAGGACCTTATTTACAGACTTGGAAGGACAGGCTAATCCCTTGTCCTTGTAGCCAGTTTTAGGAACTTACAGGTTTTTCTTGGCAAATACTCAAATGCAACACTGCTGTCTTGCTCAGACTAGCTTTAGTCAATATGATTTCTGTTAAACTCACCTGCAGCGTGAATCGGCCAATTGTTTGGCCTTATTGCTACCAAACAGCTATTTTAAAGAGTAATCCTTACAGTTTACAAAATGACAGCGGAGGCCTTGGCTTAGATATGCACCAGGAAGAGAGCATTTTCTTAGAAAAGCATAGTTCTCAGTAAATGATAAACCACAGAGCTACTGCTGTGCACATTAAACCACAGAGCTATATTTATATAGAATTAAGGGGTTTAAATCCCACCTCCGCTCCCTAGCTTCTGCCATCCAAAAGCAAGGATTTTGAGATGGACATCTAGCATTTGAACTCCTAACTCAATCTCCTGACCCACCTATAAGGCATACACATTATAGCCATGGGGAGCACAAACCCTTTTTCCATATGACTGTTTGATTTAAGCCATCTGAAATGTCTCCACTATTTATTATTATTGATCTTCTGGGCTATGGTGATGCCAAGAAGCCTTACTGTGCCAGCTTCTCAGCACACTAAAGAGTCCCTTCCTCACAGAGCTGCAGTCCAAATAGACCACAGAAGCATGAGGAGTCAGAGGAAACAAGTGCTCTGATCCCAAACACGTACAGGAGGAAATAAATCAGTCTCCAAAACAAGCAAGCATCCCGATTCAGAAACACACTTTGAAAATGCCCACACTTAACCCTTGGCAGGCACCTGTGGGACTAGTGAACTCCACAAGCTACTGCTTGTCTGGGCTTCGTGACATGTCCCAGGCTCAATTAGAGCTACCACCAGCACTGCCAGGTTGGCAGGGGCACTTCAGGCTCACTTCATTTTTCCACTGGAGAAGCATGAATAGCCCTTACAGTGCGTTGGTATCCAAAGCTGGTATCCATAGCTGTGCAGCTACAAAAAAAGTATTTGGTGAAGCAACTTTTGTCCTGAGGGAGAGAAACGCAAGGCTCATGGAATGGGACAACAAAACAGACCATGGAGATGTTTTCCTATGCCTGATCATGGAGCAGATTCTTCTGGAAACTAGACTGTGGCACATGGAAAACAAGGAGGTGGTTGGTAACAGCCAACGTGGCTTCACAAAGGGAAATCAAGCCTGACAAATTTGGTGACCTTCTGTTATGGGGCTACAGTGTTGGTGGATGGGGCAGAGGAACTGACATTGTCTACCTGGACTTATGAAAAGGGTTTGACACCGTCCTGCATGCTGTCCTTGGAGGCGTGGATTTGATGGATGGACCACTTGGGATGAAGAACTGGCTGGATGGCTGCACACAAAGAGTTGTGGTCAGTGGCTCATTGTCCACAGGGAGACCAGTGACCAGTGGTGTCCCTCAGGGGTCGGGTCTGGGGCTGATACTGTCCAACATCCTGCTGGGGACACGGACAGGGGGCTGGAGGGCACCCTCAGCAAGTTCACTGGTGACACCGAGCTGTGTGGGGCAGCCGATGTGCTGGGGGAAGGGATGGCATCCAGAGGGACTGGATGGGCTGGAGAGCTGGGCCTGTGCAACCTCATGAGTTCAACAAAGCCAAGTGCAGGGTCCTGCACATGGGTCAGGGCAATCCCAGGAACACCCACAGGCTGGGCAGAGAAGTGTTTGGGAGCAGCCCTGAGGAGAAGGACCTGGAGGTGATGGCTGGTGAAAAACTCAGCATGAGCCAGCAGTGTGCACTCCCAGCCCAGAAAGCCAATGGAATCCTGGGCTGCATCCAAAGGTACATGGCCAGCAGGTCAAAGGAGGCAATTTTCCTGCTCTACTCTGCTCTGGTGAGACCCCACTTGGAGTGCTGCATCCAGCTCTGGGGTCCCCAGCTTTAAAGGATATAGAACTGTTGGGAGGGACACAGAGCTGGTAGGAGGACTGAAGCACCTTCCCTATGAAGACAGTCTTGAGTTGGGGCTGTTCAGCCTGGAGAAGAGAACGCTGCATGGAGACCTCATAGCAGATTTCAAGTACATGAAGGAAGCTACAGGGAAGCTGGAGAGGGACCCTTCATCATGAACTGTAATGACAGGACAAGGAGTAATGGGCACAAATTGAAAGAGGGGAATTTTAGGTTAAATATTAAGAAGAAATTCTTGTCTGTGAGGGTGGTGAGACACTGGAACAGGTTCAGACTGGAACAGGTTGCCCAGGAGGATGTGGATGCCCCAGCCCTGGCAGTGTTAAAAGCCAGGTTGGACAAGGCCTTGAGCAACCTGGTCGGGTGGGGGGGTGTCCCTGCTCATGGCAGCACTGTTAGGACTAGATGATTTTTAAGGTCTATTCCAACTCCTTAACATTCTATGATTATATTCTATATGATAAACTGCAACATTACTTCTGAGGGATTTTTTTTTTACAATTTCAGATAGTCAAGAAGAAGTAGGAGTTAACAGTGCTGCACTTGCACAATGCAACCCAAATCCGGGTTCCAGAAACACAGACTGTCCTCAGGAGAGACTCATGGGGCACTTCCTGCATTTCTCCAGGCTCACATGTGTCTAACCCTTTCTAAAGAAAGCAGGGGGAGGAGGCAAAGGGTATATGGGTCTTGTCCCAGCATAGTCTTCTTGAAGGCATCTGCTTGAAGGTGGGAATCAGAAGGTAGAGACATTCAGCTGAGGCTCTGTTAGCACATTCTAACATTTTAAGAGCAACACAGAGCTTTCTAGATGACGTGAAAGACTTCTGTTCAGTCTAGGTTTCATCCTGCTGTCAGGTAGCTGAAGGTAAAGAGCAGCTTCACTGAAGCACTTAGGGGCAGCGCTTCTCAGGAGTCAAGGGGCTGTGTGTTACCATGAACAAGCCCCACTCTCAATCCCAGCTTGCAAGGACTTTGTCCTCCAGCTGACAAAGGGAAGTCAAATAAACCCTATCTGTCAGAAGAGGCTTCAGGTGACCACAGTCGGACAGTTTCTGCCCTCCATTTTTAGGTGAGTGCCAGGATTCAGCAATAAGTCCAGCAGAACTGAAAACTATTTCAATACTTCAAAAGTACTAAGTAAGATACTCTTTGCAGAGTAAGGTGGCCACTGGTCATACCAAAGCTTCAGAGCAATTGCTGAGATTTTCCTTGACTTTATTTGCAATTCTGGGCAGTGTTAGCTGTAAAATGACAACTGCCCACATCTCAGTGGTACAGAGTAGTGCAGGGCATGCAAATACCAGGGGGGCAGGGCCTGTGATAAGCAGTGAGTAACAGAAAAATCAGTTTCCCAGCTCCCTGAGCCCTCAAGAGAGTTACCAGAGCTGTGACCACAGAGGACAGAAACTAAAACACAAGTTATAGGCAGGACAGGGGCTGTGTAAAAGCAAGATGTGTAAGCTCAGCCTGGCAGTGCCTGCCCATGGCTCAGGGGCAAAGCTGGCTCAAGGAATTGACCTGAGGAGCTATTCAGTAGTTTGTACCATGATCTAAATAGGCTCTGGGCACCACTGAACTGCTTAGTTACTAATTACTACCCTCATTGGCTTGAGTTGGGCAAAGATTTCATGCACTCCTCTCTGACCCCATAACGCTGACAGCTCTGGGAAGAAAGTGGAATGACTCCAGCGATGACTAGCAAAAAACCAAAACCATTGGGTGACTCACTTTTCCATATCAAACATGATTATTTTGTATCTATAAAGATATTTAATCCCACAGAGACTCCTACATCAAGTTCACTCACTTCATAAAGTAAATAGTAATTTTCCTCCTGTCAAGCCAGCTGATTTGGAGGGGCACCTGTTATCAAAGTACATAGGGCTGGAATGAAGGTGCAATTGGCCATTTGACCTATGCTGACCAAGGCAGAATAGTACATACTGCAACTTTCAGGCTGCTGAGGAATGAGACAAACACGGGTTAAAAGTACTCAACTGGCCCAGTGTGGAAACAGAAGTATAATTCTGGTACCAATGAATTCTGTATTAGCAACGTGTTCACTGGCGGGAGGAGAGGAACATTTCTGTCACATCTCAAAGGCAAGTGGGAAAGCAGCCTTCTGCTGGAAATATAAATAGTGCTTCAATAACCCTTACTATATCTAAAGGGGTTTCTGTTCGGGAATAATTATCTTTCTTTCCCTCCAGGCACTGCCTTAAGTAAGTGCTTTGAGTAACAAGGAAAACAATGACTAAAATAGTCACTGTGCTCTCTGTAAGCTCACAGTGCTCCATAAACTCCCAATGGGAGACACTTTGGACAAGTTTTATTCCCCAACCCACACCACCTAAAATCAGTGAGTGCTCCGCTTATGCTCCTCCAAGAAGAATTTCACCCATAATGTTTAACTACAATGAGCAAATCCATCTTATTAGATATTGGTGGACTGGAAAAATGCCCTAGGTATTTTTAGACAGCAACCTGGAGGACACTCCAGATCCCAGGGTTTACCGTGGCTAAGCTCTAATTTATGAAGCAAGAATTTGGCAAGAAGAACAAAAGCATGTGGACACAGCTATTGCACATCTCGTGATCAGTTCTTAAATGGAAAAATGATGAGTTACCTGAGCTTGGAATAAAATTACTCCAGCCAAAGGAATACAAAAACCGAGCTGGTCTTGATAAATTGCAAGCCATTAAGAAATCATGACGATGCCAGTCTAAAGCTACGTCACTGTATATTACACAATTATTATCTTAAGACGGAGTTTACTAAGCAAGGGAATACTTGTTTCTTTTATTCAAAACAAATCAGAGTGGAATAAAAAGCCACCTAACAAATTAGCAGCTAAAGGATGGGGAGAGGACTAACAAAATTTCCTGCTTGCAGACCCAAAATTATGATATGGATAGAGCACAACACAGAACCAGTTTCAGATGAGGAACCAAACAGTTCGTGTTTGCCACTCAGGTTAGCCAGCACTTAACATGAAAAGTTTAAATGCTGCATAAAATTAATGGGGGTGTTGGTGTTGGTGGTGTTCTAGTTTATGTCTCTAGACTAACTGATGATATGCTCTTGGCATTTCTATAACCTCAGAAACTTGCAGATATACATTTAAAAGAGTAGCTTAGATCTGTAGAAACTTTAAAATATAAGTGCCTGGGGAAGTGAGGAATCCCTTTTTAAAAGGAACAGGATTACACGGAAGAAATGTGAAGAACTGTAAAAGAGAAAACATCAATGGAAGAGTAGCAAAAGCCTTCCTGATGAGATAAGTTTAGCTATAGAAGGAGTAAAAACACTATCACTGGATGCATATAAAATTTTACTAGGCTGTCATAGACGTCTTGCATACTCACTCACAAGCTTTTCTGGTTAGAGCTTCCTTTGTAACAGATGAGTAGGCATGAGGGAGCAAAGTGTTTCCCAAACACTTCTCTTACCAAAAAAGCTAAGGCATAAGACAGCAGAAAAACTTTTCACTCTTGAAAGAAACAAGCTGAACAAAATCCACACCACCACATGACTTTCAAGCAAACCCTACCAATTTTGCACAGACCAGAAGAGGTAACTTTACCTCTTTGTTCAGGTAGTAACAGATGGGAAAGCTGGGAGAAGACAAGCTACCCAGCTGTCTCTGGAAATTTCAGTGGCATCAACAAATTCTTAGTTCAATTTGCCCCCTATCACCAGCTCCAAATAATCCTTCCTTTACCATGGCACTGGAGGATCGAAGAAAATCTCACCTCTGTACAAGTGTGGCAATGGGAAGGACCTTATTTGGATTCCTCCCCCCATCTCCACTTTGCGCTGAGAATACATGGCTTCAAGAGCATTCACGAAGGGATTCTTTTTCTCCTCTGGCTTGAACAGTGAATGGCAGAGCTCCGAGTCTGAATAAACAGTGTGGGTGGTGACTGCTCTGTGAGGCCCATGTAAAGGATGCAATCATTTTCTGACTCTGTTCAGCATTAAATCATGTGAAACTAGCTTGATTACCACACATAACATTGACTCTGTTACAGACTATAACGTACCGTGTATCCTTTCCTAACTTTGCAGGGGAAAAAAATAACAATTAATTCTCCCAGCTTCAAGTGTTTAATTGTGTATAAAGTTCATTGACCTCACTAGTTGCTGTCAGATGATCTTGCTAAGGCCTGTGAAAAACATCCCAGGAATGCAGTGATGTGGGCAGAAACAAAGTGAGTTCATGCCACAAAATGCTTTAAATGGAACAAAATCAGCAACCATCCGGAGAGCCTGCACTGAAAACAGGACTTCGGAATAATCGTTGATTTAACCTCACCTAAGCACAGCTAGTCCTTGAAAAGGGGCTATTATAAATCATAGCCTTTAAAAAAATAAATCCTTTAGGGATCCTGCATGTGACTACATGAAGTAACTTTGTTTACTGGGAAATCTCTGCAGCTGACAGGGAGGCAAAGTTTTGGAATGACTGGAGAAAGTGGGGCATGCAGGAGATAAGCTGGGAAGTGGGGAACCTGCCTTTGTGCCCTGTCCAGTTCCCGTTAAGGGCAACTGCAGATAAGCCGTTTTGCCTCCGTGCAACTCAATTTCTTCCTCAATAAAAATGGAAATAGGTCTGCTTATCTACATGAAGACACGCTATGCTTTTTTCTGCGCGGGGAAGCCAGTGCTAATGGGAGGTATTATCATGTATTTGACATATATGTGAGCATCCCGCATCGTTTTTGACATCTCTCTGAAATGCAGCTTCTGAGCTATGTTTTAAGAAATCTTTCCCTCAATGACCCCAAAGAAGTGTGTTGTGTTACTCATTTCATACATCCTTTCCAAATGAATAATTCAGCACGAATTCTGCTGGTAGTGCCCATTAAAATGTAAACTGCTCCTCTTACCTACTTTTCACAATTGACCTATGCGATTTCAGAGGGATGTCACAGTCCAATTTTCTAGGGAAGCAGTGCAAGAACCACTGATTAGATGGCAGCTTCTGTTAACTCTTAAATCTTAACACAACTTAAAAGCATATCTGCCAAATCTCTGTCCGACTGCAAGGCCTTTGGGATGGAAACCAAAGGTACCTATGGGCATGGATGGCATTTTTACCATTCCCACTTTTATCTCAGGGTGATGCAGCCAGATGAGCCCCATACCTCACCAGGGCTGTAAAATGAATTCTCCCCTGCTTCTGGTGTTTTCCTGGGAGCCTCCAGCAGAACCTGACTGTTAAGTAACAAGTTCTTTAAGTGTGACCAGGCAAGCATCACTGCAGGGCAGTGCTTCATTGCATTTATTTCACATCCTCGTACTGCTTTCACCATGCCTTCCTTCCTCCTCTCCAAAGGCTGATGTACACGAGGAGGGAAAAATGGTCTTAGACAGCAGAAAGGGGACTGAAAAGCTGGTCTGCAGTAATGATCTAGGGCATGCTTTTGCCTTACCCAGTAAGTTGCCAAACAGCAGCTGTCTCTTTGCTGGGGGGCACCATTGGCCAAATCCTCTCCCATATACTTCTGATATTTTCCATGTCTTATGGCAGCTACAGCAGATAAGCTCCTGAACAAATAATTCTGGTAAGACCATTTTGCATTTGGTTATTTGGTTCATTTTGGTGATCATAACAGGCTTGGATTATAACTTCTACCATCTGGAATTTAATCTTCTTCACAGACAGCTAAAACCAGATAATAGCCATATTAAATTGTGGATTATGATTTCTCCTGGTATTAAGTTCTAAAGTCTTGCCCCAGAAGGGTATGGGATTAAAACAACCTCTACTATTAAGTGCACTGGAAAAGATGTAGTTCATAATTTCTCATATCTACTTTATCTGCTCATTATAATTGACAATAGTGGCCTTAAAAGATAAGAAAATGCTCCAATCAAGCTCTGCAACCCAAACAAAGTGTCTGTGGGAGAAGGGGGTTTAATTAAGCTTTTCTTTCCATTGCCCCATTGCAAGTGTTTGGATGGGAATGGAGGGGGATGGAGAAAGAAAAAAAACAGAACGTGTGATGCAACTTCATGTTTATGGGAAAAATATTTGGAGGACAAGATATCTATGAAATCAATGGGTTCCAGGCCTCAGCCAGCATTTCATGCTTTTCCCAGATGGTGACATATTGGAATGTTTTCCCAAACAGCAAGAAGCCAAACTGGGGGTTTTTGCAGCTGCAAATAGGTAAGAAAACTTTAACCCAGTTCCTCAGAAAGCTACAAAATATCAAACAATTTTAAGGTGCCTGTGAAAGACAACTGTAACACACAGTGACATACCATTCTTCTGGATTGTATTTTTACTAATAGCAGAGCAAACTGCCTAAGTAGTAATAATAAGAACTAGGCTTCTGAGCAACACCCACACATTTAAAAGTAATGCAAAGACTTGGGTTTAGTTCAATCATTTCCAAAGTTCAAGATAAATAATCTGGAACAAAGGACTTGATGTAAGTGCAACCCAATTTTATTACCCAGAAAACTACACTCCACCAGAATAAACTGAAGAGAAGTCACAGAGTTTTCAGCTTGTCAAAGACTGAGAAGACATTAGACTTGCTTTAGGGGAAGTACACACACACACACACACACACACACACACACATATATTTTATACACTGTGCAATGTTTGGCCATTAAGATTTCCTCTTACCTGAAAATGCCGTTCTCTCTTGTTAGGAAATGAAAAATACAGCACTAGTAATGGAAGAACAGCTGGTGAAAACCAAACAAACCTAGGAAACCATCTGCATATCAATTCAGAAATTTTTGCCACATCATTCCCTTTCTTGTTTCATTTCAGGAAACCTAACTCATCCTGAAAAAAAAACTCATCCTGAAAAAGCAGGAGTTTTACCTGAGAAAATCAGGTACTTCAGTCATGTTTGGTACTAAATAGCACCTTGAATCCTCTCCTTCTATCTCCTCCCTGCTCCAAAATTATTTTATCAGCCAAAATTTCCAGCTAAAATTTCCTTGGACTAGCCACCCCTGCTATGCAGATTCTGAAGACTGAGATTCTGAACCGTATGAAGAAGGGGGTTGTTACGTCTGATAGCTCCTGACACAATCGACAGCAAAAGCATGTTGAAATTTGAATTAAGATGACAAGTACTATCTATATATACATGAATAAAGACTTTTATTTATATAAGGTTAGTATCCTCAGATAGTATGGAGCTAGAACATTGTTTGGATAGTGGTACAACAATATAATCCCAGTGTTCCCGTGGGATAGAGTATGTGTTTCTATCCCTGGTGATTTATGAGCTATTGGACCTTAAAACTCTTGCTGCTTCTTTCCTTTAGCAACCTTTCACTGGCAGAGGTCCAGCTCTGAACACAACCAATCCACAGCCTTTGACTATTAAAAATATTTGGTGCCTGTTCATGTCGAGGTGAGAGTCTGCACAACTCACCCTGCAAGGCCAACTGCTGGACTCACTAATACAACCCCACCACGTTCAGCAGAGACATCTGATTTACATCCCTTCAGTATCTTATCCACAGTCTCACAGCAATGCATTAAAGAAACACCGAAAAATCTAAGAACAAACAAACAAATCAACCCTGCATTCCCATTAAGATAAAAATGTGAAATGAACATAAAATGGAGATACTGCTGTCACTTCAAGGAGTGAGGATTAAAGGACTCCAGCCTCATCAGATAAGACTCTGGATTTTCTTGTCTAGGACTCTTGTTTTAATCCATTTTCCAGTTCTATATGAAATGAATTATAGCTAGATCTGCATAGCGTTTAAGGACATAAATCTATCCTACAGTGTATTTGAATTTAAAATACACACAGCCTAATATCTTTCATGCCTGAAAAAAAAAGGACATGAAATCTCAGGGGGAACAGAGCAATTACCTATTTCAGTCAACGTGTGAAGAATAGTCAAATAAATGGGCTAACAGGCCCACCAGCTGGAAAAATTAAACTGAAAGCCTGCTTCTGAATATATGCATTATATCACCCTTAGCCAGAATGGCTTTAATTATTCTTAAATATAGCAGTGGAATGAGAAATAGGAAAATCTTACAGCCCTTTTCTCCCACAATGGAGAAAGAGATGAAAATTGCCATCATAATTTTTGTTGCCATTAGATAAATGGGTAGTCTTCCAGGTCATGGTAATCCTCCTTGGCTTTTTATATTATCTATTTAGCCTGAGGATCCAAAGGTATTTTTAAAGTGGTTGTGGATTCTGTCACTCATACGTCATCTACTGGTTATGGAAATAGAATTGGGCCCATTTTGCAGGCAGGGATAAACACAGCTCTCTCAGAGACAAAGCGTGACACTGGCTGAGCCCATGCAGTCAGGTCTCTGCTTGGACCATGAAGCCACTGAGAGAAGACAAGAAAAGGAGGGTGGGATGTATTTTACTTAGCTTGAGCTGCCTTAAAACTGCAAGTCTAAACAAAGTGTTCATGTAGATTTGCTCCCTGGATGATTCATCTCATTTTGCACCACCTGTCTTAGGACCAGATGAATCACCTTTTGAAAGTGTCTGTCTGTTGGATGTCTAACTTTCAGATACCTCAAATCCATCCTATGAAGAAAAGTATCATCATCTCTACTAAATACCTAATGAACTGTGCAGTGCATCTCTCTAAGGCTAGTAGCAGAAGAGTTTTATCTAGTATTCTTTGACAGGAATTACAAAAATACCTAATGCTTAATTTTCATAATCTCAACAGTTTCTCCTGAAAGAAAACAAACAAATGAGCCACTATGTTTCAACAGAAAATGCTTCAAGAAGAAACTACTACTTTGTCAGGCACACCACACAACTGAAATAAAGTCTCTCAGTTGAGATGGTGAGGAAGACAATGCAAACACATAATCAAACTTTGCAGCCAGCAGGCCTTTTTCTGTAGTTCTAGCTTTGTACATATGTTTTAGGAGGGGATGAAGTCACATTTGTGTTTTCTTGCCAGTCATGTGCCAAATGGGTTCCTTAAAATGTGTGCTGTTTTAAGACCCAATCTTGCCTGAAACAACATGGGTCAAGCCCACTTTGATGTTACAACTGGACACAAATCTCTACTACTTCTGTGACTGTTGCTCACTTTACTTTTAATGTCCAATTCCAAAGAAGATGGTGGAGCTCATTACAGATCTAGCTGCAGGAATTATCTGCAGAGATGACAGAGAGTTTCCCCTCTCGGGGAGACTCCCCAGTGAATTCCCATGTGACCAAACCCCTTCCAAGCCATCAACTTAAAAATAACATGCTGGGTTTTGGAAAAAATGTAATCCCAAGGGGTTTGTGGAGCCTCTGGTTTTGACTCTTTTAGGCTGCACTGGTGTTAAGCTTTCCGAAGACTCCTGCACAACCGAGAAGCTTCTTGGCAGCCAGCTCCAGAAGCGGAGGTCTCAAGGACATGGGTCTGGGTGAGACTCAGCCCTTGTAAGGAAGACTTGGCAATGCTGCCAATGTACAGGGCAGCCCAAAAGGCCTCAGAAACCCAAGAAGCCTATCTGAGCAGACCTACAGACAGATAAAAAGCATCTTTGCTCCCACAGTGACAAGTGCCTCAGGCAAGCCAACAGATAGACTGCCTCAAATTCAAACTGGTGAGTTTCTATTTCAGACTGATTTCACTCTTACGGGCAATCCCCAGGGTAAAAAACTCTCCCTGTTTTATGCCAAACTGCTACCAACAGGTTTTAGGGAGGTTCTGCACAGCTTGGGGATTTTTGTTCAAGTGTTTTAAAGCCTACATGATGAAAAACACGGTGACTAAAACTGAAAGCCTGGGCATTCTGCACCATATGTTACTGCTTTGCCATAGAAAACTTCAGGGTTTTAGAGTTGGCAACCGGGAAATGATGACCTCCTGCCTGTGAAGTTGCAAGTAATTAGTGCACTTGCACAACTGCACCATTCATTCTTTGATTTCATAGGCAGGGGGAACAGAGGTGGTTTTCTTTGTTAAATCTGTTTCTCTAAAAACATATTTTAAAACCTCTGAGCAAAAATAGACTTAGTGGATATGCAGAGGTCACAGATGACCTCTTCTCCCCTTTGCCCCAAAGTGCAGCTTCCTTGCTTTAAGCAGTCAGGTCTTACATTGTTCAGTTGCATAGCAAAGCTTCTGGATGTGACCTGCTGTGACACATGCAGCCAGAAAAAGATCAAAGCTCTGGGAACTGCTCCTGTTGAGTTATATGGACAACCTTATTGATAACAGCATCAAATTACTACACTGCTGATAATGATATTGAAACAACACCCTCGCCAGGTGTACGGGCAGGGCCAGTAGCTATGGGTGAACCTGAATATAGCTATGCATCTTTCCACCAGCTCCTAACCTTATAATACCTTCTCAACATAAACAGCTGACAAAAAATACAGAGGCTCTTGAATCTTCCTCTGCTTAAGTTATGAAATCTAGAGAAGTGATTACATTACATTTTACCTTACAATGAATTAACTCCTTCTCAGCATCTGTTCCAATGCCAGGTTTGTGAACTATGTCATGACAGAAAAACTGTTACTAAGCATAATTTACTGCTAAGAAAGATATTTCTCTAAAAATGTAGCAAGGAGAGGGTGATAAACCCCAAAACATTGTAACACAAGCTTTACTGAAGGATGTCTGTAAGTAAAAAGTGAATAAAGGGTGGTAAAACTGAAGGCACTTTCCCGATTCTGGGTGACAAGATTATTTAGGATTAACTTCTGTATTGGATGGATGACTCTGAGTACACTGTGGGTAAGAAGGAAATAATACACATTCTTGTGGCTACAAACACTAAACCAAAAAGCTAAACTGTCTGGCTTTATATTGTTAAAACACATAGTTGTGGAAACATTGCTAAAGTTTTGTTGGTACGGACCATGGAACTAATCTCATCTCTTTCTCAGCGTCTTTATCTCATGCTTTATCTTCCCTTTGCTTTCATTTTCCCTCCCTTTTCCTTTTCTCCCATCCTTCTCTCCCCACCTAGCATTCAGTTTCTTCGTGTCTCAGGTACAGCAAGGTCGGTTAGCAAGGAGCTCCTGATGTAATTGTGATGCTTTCCTGTCACCCTTCATTAGTCATTAAGGTTATAAAACCACAATGTATGATACTGCTATTATTAAATAAATTCTGCACAGATTAGATTTCAATAGTCCAATCTTCTCCTTTTCATTCTTTAAGAAAAAAACATTTCCTTTTTCCAGTACAGTCCACGGAGAGCACAAGAACATCTGCAGATGATCCCTGAACATCCTCTTTTTTTTTGTTTGTTTGGTTTTTTTTTGTTTTGCTTTCTTTTGTTTTTTGTGGGGGTTTTTTTGTTTTTTTTGGGGTTTTTTTTGGTTTTTTTTGCACTGCTCAGGCTGCAGTGGCAGCAGCCCACTGAGGCCACCTTGGTGGCACAGGGTGCTCTTGGGATACACCTGTGGGGCAGTCCACCCTCCCTTTGACCACTGGCACTGTCCCCTCCAGTGGGACACTGGCCACTGAGGTGGACAGCTGCTTCCTGAGGGCTCTTGAGGTAATGGACTGCATCCCTCTGCCTTGTCTGTATCCATAAGGAGAGTGGGAATGACTACTTTGCTGCCATGCTCAACAGGAGGGCAGTGATGTCCCCACCCCAGGACGCAGAGATGGGGTCATCATGTTCCCCTGAGGTATCTGGCAAATGACCCAGAACTTAGGAGCCATAGGTGGAGAGGATGTTGAAACTCAATCCTAGGCTTGAAAAAGCAGGCCCTAATATCTCCTCCTCGTTTGTCTCCAGTGTAAAGCTGTAACCACACTAAGGCTGGCGAGATAAAAGAAGAGGGACTAACACACAGGTTTCTACTGCTTCCCCTTTGGCACCCTCCTACCAATTCCACACTCATTTCCATCTGTGCAAAGTGCATGTAAAACAACTTCACCCCTTGCCAGCTAGACATTGAACTGTGGGATTTGAATCCTTCTGGGTTCCTGGGCCTCTTTAGGTACATAAAAGCCGCGTCTGCGCCTTGGGAGGTGGCTGCATCACAGCCTTTGTGTGCTGGGCACAGGGAAAACGGAGCCTGACTGTGGGCACGTGCCAGCTCCTGCCGGGTAAGAGCTGGCATTGTCTACCCACAGAAGCCTTGACATTTCCACTGACCACACTGAGTAAATTTTCCATGGTAGAATCAGGCTATACATAGTAAAGAATTTTGTCAAAGTGGGAAAGTCTGTGATCAAAACACAAGACAGGAAGACCTGGGTTTCCTAGCCTGGTGCACAGAGCAGAGAGGGCAACATGTATGGAGAATCCTCAGATGCTGAGTTTTAGACCATCCTCAGCTGCAGCAGCCAGTGCCTAAGAAAAGGGTGCAAAGGATGCTCAGCATTGCAGAGCATCACCTATGGGTGCCCAAGGGGAGTGTGCCCGGCGGGACAGTTTTGAACAAAGTAGTTCTATGCAAAACAGTCTTTGCTGTGTCCTGTTTCCCCTGGACAGATGCACACAGTAATGAGGGGCACCAAGTACTTAAGACAGCACAACAGAAGCAGAAGAGCATTATGACACATCAGCAGTTCCAGGTTGCATCTTCCAAAGAAGTAAGAAAGAATAACTTGTAGTGTGCTACATGAAAAAAGTCTTTCAGCAAAGTCTTTCCAGCTACAGCAAGATACGTATAGCTACATATTTGTAGTTAAGACACCAGGGAGATAATCTATGTACATATACTTCCAAAGTAGCTTTGGACAAGAACTGGGATTTTTCTCTGCAAATAGCGTAACAACTAAATATTTAAATGGTTAGAAGGCCAAACAATTGCAAACAAGTCAGTAACAGCCGTATTTCTCTCAGTTCTTGACATCACCCACTAAAGACAGCTGTACAACAGGACCTGAGTAAGCCCCAAGTTATTCCTTTAAACTGAACATCCTCCTCCTAATAATAATAGTAATTATTGTTATTGTTATTGTTGTTATTATTATTATTTTAGACCAACCAACAGCTATATGGAGTAGAAATGTGTATACCTCTCTCAGAAAATCTACAAAAAGCCAGTCCTTTAGAGAGCTCACCATTTTTTCATGTAGTAATCATTAAACACTTCTTTGATAAATTGTTATGCAAACTGATGCTTGATGGAGTTTGGGAAAACTAAATAGTCTTGTGTCAGACTCATGGAAGAGCCTTATATGGGTACCCAGCATCTCAGTGCCTGCTCCCAGGCCTGCCTGCTCAAGTGGTGCCGTGCCCTGCAGACAATCCGTGACTGCTGGCACCCTCTCCAGCCCGCATGTGGCCAGTAGTGGCCGAGCAGGCTAATCAGAAACAGGCAGCGAGTTTGGAGGTGTGGGGCTGCTGCCCCGCCCAGCCAAGGAGGGAGATGGGTGCAGGGGGCATGGGGAACAACATCTCGTGAAGGAAGAAGCGAGGCACTACAGATGTCCCGCCGGGACAACGACACAGTGTTCCCGCTACATCCCGAGCGCAAACGTGGTTTGTGTGCATTCAATGAAATTGTTTTTGTATACAAAGAGGATTTCAGCTGCTGTGAGGCAGATGGAAGGCGCTTTTGGCCGCGCTGAAATGTCTGGTACTGCCTGCGTTCGGAAGCATGCACGGGGCAAGAACAAAATACACTACTGTGCAATGTAAGTTGTCTGGTAAAAAAATTAATTCAGCACAGAGCAATCTGAATTACAGGAAAACAAGGAGGAGTGGATGGCTTACCCTGCCGCTCTGCCCATTCCTTTCTCTTAGAAGAAAGAGAGCTGCTCACACAGCTGATCGTGAGCCCGGGCCGCTCAAAGAAAGGCAAGGGGGCGGCAGGTGTCAGAGGGCAGCAGCAACCACGAATAACTTCATTTAGCCGAGTTTAAACTTGGAGTTGGAGAGCAGAGCAGAGCGAGCAGGGAGCAGCTACAAACAGGGAGCTTTTACCTTCGGCACAGCCCCGCTCACCTCCCGCAGTTGCTGGCAGCAGCTCTTCTCCCTGGGCTGGGGGGAAGCACCTCCAGCCAGCGACTACAGCTCCCCCTTCCTCTGCTCCCCTTTCCCCCAGGAGCTGAACTGCTTCTGCATGCCTTTCAGGGTGGCACAAAAACAGGTGAGACAAAAGGCAGTCCTGCTTTTAGAAAGTCTGAGAAACTCTTTACTAGACCAGCTAGTTCATCCTACTGGAGTGATTGCATCACTTAAATATCTGGTTTGCTAAACTCTTTTTAATTGGGAAAGTGTTTTTCTATTAAAATTTGCAGGTCTCCATAGATCGTTTACCTTCCCGTACCCCATGCCTGTTAAAAACCTTTCTCCCAGCCCGGTTTTGTATGGTGCTAATGTCAATCCACATCAAAGTCCACAGGAATTCTACACATGTGAATCCAAGTTTAAGCAAGGAAAAAAAAAAAGGGGGCTCAGATTTTTATTACGTGAATTTTATTGGAACATTCCCTTCATGTCCCTACATACAGAAGAGCGTCTGGATTGAGTTACAGCTGCATTTACTCCCACACATCTGCTCCCTTATTGTTATAGTTACTTTTTCTCAGGGGATTTAAGAAACTACCCCCCCGAAAAAAAGCCCTTCACCTTTAGGTCCACGATGACAGAGATCAAAAAGCCTCCAGCATTCCTGCACCATGACATGAATTATGCTCTGCAGCAGTTTAAAAATTGCTTTTCTAATTCGAATGCTGCTGCTTGACCGCTGGGTTTCCAGCAGCGGCATGCAGCAGGGCCGGTGCCCTCGCCCTCCGTGTAGGTGTGCGGCTTTGCTTTATAACCCACAGCACGTCTGTGACTGGCGCTTCACTGGGAGGGGTGTGAGGCAAGGTATAGCAAATCTCCCTAGCAACAAACATAGAAACGGAAAAATAAACTTTGGATGCACAACATTCAATTGATTTCACAAGTTGCTGGGCTGGCTGCATGATGGAAAGCAATCAGAGGACAGCTGAGCCCGCCAAGAGGGGATGCCAGCCAGATTAAAGGTACCCAGCACTTAGAAACATAAGGGCCCAATTGTGTAAAAAATCTTATTTTAATAGAATAATACAGTATGAAGCAAGATACTTCCCTACTTTCCAATGACTCTATTGTGCAGACCCTCAGGAGAGCTTTGAAGACCAGATTTTATCTTGGTCTCACTGCAAAGTCAAATCCCATCCCAGCTGAAGGCAGGAGAAAAGTCCTGGTTTATTTCAGGGCTAACGAGGGTGGGCACTAAATGCATATGTTGATGGACCTCAGTGCAGGAAGGCAGACAAGGATGCCAGGGACATCAGGAATGAAGCCCTGCAGCAGCACACCTAAACGTACACCCTGGCCATGGAGGCTTGGGCAAAGGGGGAGAAACCACTGCTCCACTGCAGCAATTACAATTGACAAGGCTATTACTGACATGAACAAAAGCACATAGATTGCTCTCATTAGCTGCTTATGGCCAGCTAGTGCATATTTGGGGCTGGAACCTGAACTCGTTCAAAGACAGACACTGACTGCATTTTCAATCCAAGTAAAACACAAGCCAGGTCCCAGAAGTCATCATCTTCCAGGGAGACAGCTCAGAATTGCTTGGTTTTAAGTATGTATGGATACGATTTTGAAGAACCAAACTGGAAGAAACTTGTGCATGGCAGGGATAAAGGCTAAGACCAGGGGAGGCACAGCTTATCTGAGCTATCTCCTGATAACCCCACTAGTGAGCTAATGTTACTGGGAGCAGAAACGACATGGGCAGATGGGGTGCAGGCTGCAGGACTGCCTTTGCCCTGCCCAACGTGATGACTGCCCTGGGAAGATGCTAGTTAGTCTCAACAGCAACATGCACATTATCCTCCCAACCAAACAGTAGCAGTCCTATCTGAGACCTGTAAGTAAGGAGAAACAGCGTATTCCTCAGCTTGTAAATTAATTTAATTCCTGGAGTGCACTTATAGAGTAATGCCTGAGGCTTATGAAGGCAAAATGGAGCTAGAGACAGCACATTAGTCTCTGGAGAGACATACCAGCTGTTTCGTGTCCTGATGGGGGTAGGGTGGAAAACAGTTGTACACAGTCTGCACTGTCCACTTAAAATCAGAATATTTCCCCCTTACTTTCCCATACTATTAAAAATCATATACCTGAATAAATACAGGAAATTAGCAATTCACTGAGACGCGTTAAGTCCAAATCCTGCACCTCTGAGGTGCAATGCTAAAATAGAAATAGCAGCCTTCTCCTCCTACAGAGCATTATCAAGAAATAATGACTCTCTCTGATGAAGAAACAGATTAAGAGGGAAATTAAAGTGCAGATTCAATTTCAATAGTAGTGCACCCAAGTCAGCCTGTAAATAAGCCAATTGCACCACCCAAATTAGGCATCAATAGAGAATTAATGCCGACCTTAGGAAAATTTTAAGCCTTAAGAAAAGGAAAGGGTAGATGAATGCACCCTTTTCAAATATAAATCTATAATCAGCCCCCTCAAAATCAGATAGGAGCTGATGGTAGGCAAATTTAATTTTAGAAGTATCTAAAGAGTTTTCATCTTACTGAAGGGGCAGGGCTGGCCCTAAGGCTGAGATCCTATTGCTCATAAACTTTGTGGAAGTCTAAATTTATATACAGACATTATGACTAGCCCATATCTATATCTTTAATAAGCTATAACAAGAGCCTGCATTCACATCCCTTATCAAGTTGAAACACCTCAGATGCAAAGCTTGTCTATGGATCCCAAGGCTTGATTTCCATAAAAAATCCCCTTCCAAAAGCTTATAGTACATGCTAGGAGGCTCTGTTTCGGTGTCCTCATTTCTGCCTCCCAATGAGTGGTGGTTGGTACAGTACTGAGTCAGAATATGATGTCTCCAGCTCAGCTTGAATCAGCCAGGTAAGGCACAATGCAGCTGATCGCTTAGAGCACATAATTATAGCATCTATGAGCTGCTCAGAGGATGCTGGCACTGATAAAGTAGAAAAGGCTAAAAGCATCATATTAAAATGTCATAAAACATTCATTTTACATGATTAGAGAAACCAGTAATTAGCATTTTTCTTTTAGTGCTTGACTTTTTATTCTAGCTGCTCTAATCCAGCTTCTTTCCACGGCAATTATTGCCAGGAAAGCTGAATTTGGCATTCTTTTCATGTCCACTTTAAAACCTGTTCTGTAATCTGTCAGCTAGGCAGGTCTCACATGCAGTATTTGAAGGTAAGTGAGGGGGTTTTTGCCCTATAGTCAAATTATGTTTATAGTAAGCCTTAATTGCTAAACACTGAATTGTAGGAATATGTCCATACTATTAAACAAATCATATCGATATGTTTATTCTCTGTTAGTCTAGATTTATCTTGCCAAGGCTGAGGCTTTGTGTAAAAGGACTGACCCCAGGAGTGCATATGTCAGGCTGAATTAAGGAAGAGAAAAAAAACCAGAGCCATATCTAAACTTCCTTAGAATAATAGGATGTTGATTAAATTGTTAGAAAGTTAAATAAACAAGCGATTTTTTGTAACTGTCCTTTGAATGCCTCAGACTTCCACTCGCCCGAGCTGTCTCTGAAGGTGAGGAGGAGAAAAGGCCCATTGCTGGAGGGCACGTAGATTTCAGGAGGCAGCCGCCCTGCCAAAGCTTTCTGAGTGACATTGGGTAAGTCGCTGAAGCCTGGGGCATTTTGACATCTCATTTCCATCAAACTAATTGAGTTGTTGTAGGAGTAAAGAGAGAACAGAGCCCGGGACTTCTGCAGCAGAAGGGCAAGCTAAGGTCTGCTTCAATGGGCAGGGCAAGCAGCCACGTTACTCCAGCCAAGAGCCACACTGGGGCCCCGGGCTGATCTCCTGGAAAGCAAGCACCAGCACCACCCTGTCAGGAGCACGGACAGAAAACCTGGGTCAGGAAGCACTGAGAAACAAGACATCACACGGCTTTGGCTGTGCACTGTTCCAAGAGAAAAAGACAAAAACCATCAAGTAATCCCCAAGTCTTCTGACCAAGAAAGGGTCAGGTGCTATTTAGATTGGGGTAACATGGCCATGTCTGGCCACAGACACGGAACCACTGCTGTGAGGGGTAGAGAGAGTGTACTTCAGAGGCTTAAGCCATCATCCATCCCTCTCTGGGGTCATCACTTCTTGGTCTGGCTTTAAGAGAGCAATCTACATTCATGTTTTGCAAACTGTTTGCCACCTTTCACTTTCCCGAAGAGACAATACTAAATGCTCAAAGCCCTTAATGTAGTAAGATTTCCTTGTAACCTTAGCTAAATTTGGCTTTTTCAATGTAATTTCTGCCCCTGCTGTGCTCTGACTGTCAGCCCTCATTACGTGAGTTGTGCTAACCAGGAGTCAGTGGCTCCAGCCACCCATGGCTGAACTGCCTCCACACCACTAGAAAGCCATGCAGCCACCTTCGTGTGGCACCATGCTCCAGCCACTTTCTCCACTCCCCAGCAAGTGTGTTACCTTGGGGACAGCCACGCAATCACCCCTAGACTTGGATTTTGGCCTGGAATTGTCTTAACCTTCAAGCTGCCCTTAGTGAGGTAACCCTGGTCAAGTGCAGGGTTGTTTGCATCCTCTCACCGTGACCCACAGCCACTTAGAAAAACAACAGGCATCTTTCCTCATACACGTCCTCTTCAGCGCTCCCCCACTAACCTGCTTTTGTTCTTTCCTGAGCCTCTGCAGAGCTATCAATCTCCCTGTGACAAAAAGTGTCAATTTTTCCAACTATAGCAAAGTCATACAGAAATGCAATAGCATTTCTCGGCTCATTAATAATTCCAGAGAGGTAGCAACATTTTTCCTCTTGTATGACTGACAGGCTGGTTTTTCGTTTCATATTAAACACCATAGGTAGACATTAACTAGCTAAACAAAGATACTCTTATTTCCCTAAAATGATGCTTTAAATATTTCAAGTTCCAATCACCTTTCTGGTGCAACATGAATTCCTAATAAAATCATTAACTAATAAATGCTCCTCTTTGATATGTTAGTAAGAGGCCTCAATATGTCCGTATGTTGCCATAAAGCTCTTTAATACTAGAGAAACTTAGCAAGATGCTTGCATTATTTACTTATAAAAGGATCTCGCCAGTATTTGAGGAAGAAAAACATGGAAATCAATATCAAGGAACATAAACACAAACAAGGAAGATATTAAATTAAGCCACAGTTGAAAAGTTCCTTCTCCAATGAGTACATGGTGTGCAGCCAAAAGCCTATTTTTATACTACAGAAAGTATTTAAGTGAGCACATCTGCAATAGGCTTCTGTGGGAACATATACAGGGGAATCTTGTTCACACAACGCACTCAGGTGGTTTCACGTTTAGACAGCAGACTTGCAGAGCACTGCAGGTGGCTTCTGCCCACCACCCCTGCCCCACGCCGCTACAGAAAACTGCTTCAGCCCGACTTCCCAGCATTTTCAAGATCTCTACACATATGGCTGTGGCTTTTCCTACTGCCTCTCTGGTTTTGCTGAAAGGGACCGTGACTTCCTACACGTCAGCTTTCCCCCACTACTTCCCTGTGGGAAGCAGGCAAAGGTACGTCTTTTTGCCAGATCTTGAGTCTGCTGGATGTATCTGAGGAGAGCGCCTGCCTTGCTCTCCTTTTGGGAGCCCCTGGCCCTCCCACACCCAACGTGGCATTCTGGATCGATATGAAGGGTCCCTGCGTTACAAGCATCTTCCCAGCAGCTGAAATTACTCCAGCAGAGCCAACTGCAACGCAATGCCCAGGGGAAACAGCAATTCCTGACAGATACTATCTCCTGCCTTCAGATACAATGTCAGCAGTGCTCTTTGCTTATCTTAGTGACTGATAAGAGGAAGTGGCAAGGTAATGTTGGACCTCACAGGAAAAACCTGAAGAGCAAAACTTTCACAGCTGAGCAAAACCAGTCCCTTTTAGTCCCTCTTCTCTTTAGCTTGCAGAAATGGCGAGCTCTGTAAATGTTTTCAATAGGCTGCAATTCCTTTTTGTGCAATTATAAATATTTTAACATATGACATCAGTACAATATGTTTTCATTGTGTTTAGATCTCTTTAATTAGGATGGGGCCTGAGTTCTCCTTGCTGCCTTTGGTACTTGGACTTGGCAACCAAATTTGTTTTGTCTCAACTTACTGTTCTTTCTTTCAGTGCAGAAGGAGCAACACGCACTTTTTTATTTATTGTTCTTGATAATTGGCTTCATTTTCAGTCAGAACTGATCTGATCATCATGGAAAAAGAAATAAAACACATAAAAAAACCATTAAGGGATATTTATCTCCAAGTTAGAAGGGTAGTGAAAATATCCAGAAGGATGAGATAAGTGGTATTTCTAATCTAACGGATAAAATCCCCACTTAAACATCTACAGACGATGATACAGCTTTCAAATGCAACTATTTATGTCCTTTTATTTCTGGACTTTGCACTTAATATGGCGGTTAATTTATAGCAAGCAAAGGCAGAATTTACGGGACTGCAATAAACCAGGAGCCCGTTCCTGACATAAAAGAAGTCAGTGACACGCCGTCCGTTCCCCCTCCATCACATGGGCCATAGCTGCACGCTGGGTCACACCTGGACAATGTCACCAGCTGCAGCAGTGGGCCACCCCAGGTACCCACCACCCCTTCCCCCTTGGGTAAGGACCCCACCCAGTTGCTCCAAAAAGGCCCCAAGTGACAAGTCCCACCACCCTGAAGTCACACTGGGAAACTTTGGGATTAATCATCATGTAGCTGGAGCCCCTGTGTGCCGCTTAGTAATGTGAGAAGTGACAGCAAAGGGGACTTTCCATGGCTTGTTCAATGTTTCCTGGTAATGGCTTAGGTGACAAGCAGGCCCAGAGGCTGGGCAGAGGGGACTGTTTTCACTGGAGTTTACACGAACGTGGGCAGGAAACTTCTGTTTGGGTACATCTGACTACCAGAATTAGTCTACAACTTTTGCTTGCTTATTTGTGGTCATCGAAATTGAGCTGCTGCACCGCATTATTAGTCAAGGCTGATACTAAAACAACTGAATCTCTAGAACATGGAAGCAAGCTAGTTAGAGTGAAAGATTACAAATTAGTAAAGTACATGGAGTAAGAATGCAACTCCCTTTGCCAGCCAATACAGCAAGGACAACTGTTTTTTTTCCCCCCTAAGCAAGCTGATAAGGAATGCTAAGCAGGGCTCCATTTGCTCTTGAGAGAGAGAGGCTTTTAAAGTAGATTTAAATGTATTAACTAGCATACCAAGATGCTTTATGAGAAATCCTGGCAATAGAATTACTGAGGTTGACAGCACATTCAAAGTGAGAAATTAAATCATAAATGGTGTTCCCTGTCTAATCCCATTCATTTCAATCAGTACAAGAAAAAAACTTGTCATAGAAAGAAAAAGAGCCAAACTATCATGATGCTTGGGGACTTTCTGATTCTTTCCTTGATGTCTCCTAGTGGCATCGAGAGGAAGTTTCATCCTGTGATTCAGCCAGCTGGCCAAAGACTGCATGTACCTGGGTCTGATTCTCTGCTCCCTGCCTGACTTCAGGCACATCAACTCATGGTCTGATCCCAAAACAGCAATTGCAAGCATTTAAGCAAGACATGGGCTCTTCATGTCTCTGTAAGACCCACAGTGAGAACCAAAGACCCCAGCTGGGCACCACGTAGCCCTGGAGCTAAGGAACTTGCTGGCTCACCACAACTTCACTTTTCAAAGCAGCCCAACCCAAGGAGGCAGGACCTATGAGCTATAGAACCAAACCAGTAGAGCATCCCTACCCATGACCAGCTTCTCCCACCTAACAGCTCCTTCCTTTTCTCTAAACACAGAGTGGTGGTGGTCTCCAGGCCAGCAGTTAACATTTACCTAGGGACTGGTTTTCTCTGCGTCCAGTCTGATGGAATTCAAGGTTCCCACTACCATGGAAAGCAGCCTAACCATCTGAACCAGGGTGAGGAAAAGAGCTCAAGTTTGGAAAAAAGGAGATAGGACATTACAACCGCAGACGAACACCGAGAGCTGAACTCAGTACGCTGTATGAAGTGCCTGGGAAATCACAGTTTACAGCATGTTCTCCCGGAGAAAGAACAGTGCTGCAAATGTAACAAAAATACATGCTCTGGGTCTCCTTGAATTAAAAGAAAGTATCTCACTATACAGTATTAAATGCAATGCATATGATGTGAAAGTATTGAAGTAATAACATGAAAGAGATGGATATTTAGGTTTTAAAATCTCCAATTGTAACACAATTTACATTATTCTTTTTCTTTAAGGATACAAAATTTGCATACAGAAGAGGGAAAATGTTTGGAGGATAAAAATAAGGAGGAGTAACATGATCCTCAGTTCAGATCTTCCTCGAAGTATTGAAAGAAACCAGAAGGAAAGCAGAGGCAAAGCTTCCAACAATAGTGTAAGTTACACAGTAAAAGTCTTCAGGAGCACATGTCTTTGAAGTACCACGGGGAAGACTCAATCCTATTACAGCCCTCCTGAGGAAGTGTTAATCTTCTAGACAAAGAAACCAAGGCTCACTTTTTATGAACCTGTATGTACTTTTGATTGCTTCTGGCTTGGTTTATTTGTTTCTTTAAGGCTCATCAAACCTGATTTTTTTCCTGAACCACTAAACCTACAGTTCAACTCAAAGGCAAATGGAAGCTGCTATGAAAGATCAGACCACTTTCTTTTGGGAAGGGTGAATTTATGGGCCTGTATTTTACTGTTATTGATGAAATGCCATCATTGTGGAAATCAATAAAACAGCCTATCGCCAAAAACAGCACTAGCACTAGGACTGCATTCTTGATTTAGAAGTTGCTGGCTATGTTTAAAGAAAAAAAGCAGAAAAGAAGACAAAATGCATGTTTTTTGAGTTCATAAAAAGGCAGAGTGCTAGGAGATTAGCTATATTGATAAAATGTAATCCTTTTATGTTGGAATTAAAAAGGATTCAAGGTTTATATTTCTGGTGCTTTAGACTGCACTTGTCATAAATAAACCAAACTTACTATAACATTGTGGCACTGTCTGTTGGTGAAAATTTATAAATCTTCCCGTTTATTAGGATTACTGTTATTACTTTACGGGGAGGGCAATCAAATCCAAACTCTGGGCCTTTTTTTATCTTCCAGAGACAGATGAACAGCCTTTGGTTGGGGATTTTTTTTTTGTATGAAAACCAATTACTGGTCTTGACTGAAGCTGAATTCAATTCTTTTTTTGATGTTCTGCAGTGCACTTCTGAGCAGCTTTTGCAAGCTATGACTAGAGTAGAGCATTTGCAGTCCCTCCAACAAAACAGAAGAAGTATTTGTAAGCTCATTACTACCAGAATAACAGCATGCATACAACTCACACGGTTTGTTCTTGCAGCAATGATGAAGAAAATTCACAGTATGAGCAAGGGGAAAATCACAGTGAACAATTTCTGATTTATACAATCAGTTAGGGTTTGGGTTTTTTTTAGTTTAGGTGTGGATTCATTGCATCAGATGTTTTTCATCATCTCCACCTTCTTGCAGAAAGGTTGGCAAGCTGTCAAGGGAAGCATGCATCTTATACAAACCTGTAAACCCTTGCTCAGGAGGCCTTCAAAATGAGTTTCAAGAATTGGAAGAAATGTTGCATTTCCTTCTCCTTTGCAAGGATCAGTGATGCCATCTTCACCCTTGCTCTCAGTGAGCAGGGGATTGGCTGCCTGTGGTTTGCCCGCTGTTCCCCACGAGCCCATCCTTGTTCCCAGGCTGTGCATCATCCTGCCTCCCAACCAACAAGAAATGCTGCACGCAGCCAAACCATGGAGGAGAAGGATTTGTTACTTCTACATGGACTCCACCTGGTATCCAACACCAGGATCAAGACTTAAAACGCAGCAACTGCATTTGCTGTGGCACTACTGCTGTTCTGCATGCACACCGCAAGCTGCTCCAGAGTAAGTAGGGAAAAAAATGCACCATGGAATTTAATTATTACATTAATTTGATTTTTCTAAACAGCAAAAGGGAATAAAAAGGACATACGGGAGTAGCTTCAGACGTAAACAAGGAGTGTATCCCATTTTGGACTGGCTCACGTGCTGTGTATGGCACAACATGTAGTTTTCTTCTTTTTGTTTGTTGTTTTCAGTTTAGGTTTTATCCAATTATATATCTATTGTGTGACAGGCCTGGCATGAGAGATCCCATTTACAGGAAATATTTCTGAGATCACAGGCCCTGCAGGCTAAATGCAAACACTGGAGCAGATGGTAACTGATCCAGTAGAGCTGTACCTAGGGGTGCTGGAAGGGGGAAAAGACTTGGAAAGTAAAGCCGCTAACAAAATAACCTCGCATTATTAAAAACTACAACCAAATCAGCCCAGCAAGCAGCTAGGGACCTCATTAAGGATGCCTCTGACCACTGCTGCAGACCTGCTCATGGCGAGGGGCCGGGGGTGGGAGGGAGGACAGGCAAAAGAGGGTGCTTGCCTATGGAATAACTTGCTACCTGCCCAAGAGCAGAGCAGAGGGGGGGCTCTGCCCATTGAGTAATCACCACTGAACAGCGGTAAAAGTTATAGAGGAGAAACAGGAGAGATAAATGCCAATCCACTCTTTAACACAGTCATTGCCAGGCTCTCCCTCTGGAACGGCTGGGGGATGCTGAGACCAGCCCTGTGAGATGCATTCCCTCCCCTTCCTAACAGTGTGGTATCCGGCCCGCTGATGCTCCTTTACAAGCAGATGCCCTCTAGACTGCATCTTCTCCTGGGTGCACAAAGCTGTGCTGAGGCTGGATCAGCAGGAGGAAGAGCTGACCAGGTTAACAGGCAACTTCATTGCACAGGTGAGCTCAGGTGGTGCAAACACCACTTACCCTGGGGAACAGTGCAGATTGAGGAAGGAAGCTTGCATCAATATGCTCCCTTTCTTGCACCAAAAAGCACCCTTTTGATGATAAATCTGCGTTTATACTAGGGTTGTAAAAGTGCTGTGACAAGAAATCACAGCCCTAATGAACCGTACTGTAGCAGGAAAACAATTCAACCACAGACCTGCAAAAGCAGGTAACTCTGTCTCCCCATCTATTTAAGCAGCATCTATCACAGTGCATTTCCAACCTCGATGGCACTATGACAGTATCTCAGTATATTGACATTAACTTGGTTTTGAACACGAGGGGAAACACAGAGAGACCGGATGATAAAAGCGAGATTCCAGACCAGTAAATGGGAACAGCTGACCAAAGCCCTTGAGAAACACTGACTCATTCACAATCAGTATTTCAAAGATTGGTAAAAGTTACATCACTTTTTAAGGCAGAGTGCAAAATATCAGCTTAAGTACTTCACCTACTTTATTTTCAGGAGAGGGACTAATTATACCCACTTAAAAAACTTAATTGTACTGTTCCATCTTTACTAAGTAGGGTTTCATTAAGCTAGCAGTGATCCCTCAACTGTGTTTTTTGTCAATTCTGTTCTTGTCCCTTTGCTCTCTGTCTGCTTCTCACTCATTCAAGCACTTATCTTTCCATCCTTTAGCCTTCTGCACTTTTTCACAAAGCAAACAGGCAGGTTTGCTGTGATTTTCCTTGCAGATGATGCTCCCCAAGCCACAGGGGAGTCCCCAAGACTCCCTCTCACAGTGGTCAACTCCTTTTTTGTTCGAAGCAGGGCACAGCATCCAGCTGAGACTTCCCCAGCGTGGAGTCACTGTATAAAGGTTTCTTCACACGTCTTGCATCTCACTCCCCTCATGTGACTTTTTCACCCTTTGGAATGCAAAAATAAGCCTTGATTTACATGAGCAGTCCAATTTTACCAGGATCCTCTAACACAAACCTCCCTGCTGCTGCTGAGTCCTGTTTAAATCAAGAGGCCTTCACATGGGTGAAGATGTCTTAAAGAACGATCGGGATGTAACTCTGTCACAATTATTATGATTTGGTAACATTTAGCAGCTGTGTTTTTTTGCTGCAGACATCAGTTTTATAGCTGAAACTGTTCCTTTAATTTTTTTTGCAAGAGTGTTTCACTATTTTTTTGTCATTGTTGTTTGCTGGACTCCTAAATATAGCCAAGTGGAATAACTAGCACCTCTGTAAACTGTTGGTTAAATGCCACACTGAGTTTCATTTTGCTCTCTAAAAGGCCATTTAAAACACATCAGACTTGTACAGCTCAAAATTTAGGAAATTATTTACATTCTGGGAATAACTTCTAACCATTTCCGCAGGCTTTTCTGCCTTTAATACACGTTAATGTTACTCCCACGAAATAAAAGCGTGGCCTGAAATATACCAGGTATAAAATAAATGGCACTTCAAAGTTTAAGAAATGCAATTGAGAAATGAAAAACTGTGAAGGCTGCTCTGCTGTCATGAGGTGTTTTGTCACCAGGATGTTAAACATCAAGCAGTCTGCTTTAGGCTTCATGGGACATTTTGGGCAAACTCACTGGTGGCAAATGAAGTCACTGCTGCTCTTAACCCTACAGAGCTGAGTTCATTTATGTCATCAGTTAGTATAAAGATGCACTACTTCAAAACACCATGGAACTGAGGGCCACATTCCTGCCTGAAGGGGAAGTAAGATGCCCATCCGTCTTGTGTTTACGTGCCACAGGGTGTAAGATGGTGAATGACACTGCTGTTGGAGACAAGGCCAGGAGTTATGGAATCACAGGTTGGAAAAGACCCCAAGATCACCGAGCCCGACCACCATGAATCCCTCACTCCATCCTGAAACTCAACCACACACACCAGAAAGCTGAGGTATGGGGATCAGTACTGGAAATCACAGTAAGTCCTCAGTGATCCAGATGCCTGTTCTACATCCCTTTACTCCAAAGTCATTTGAAATAATGGAAGCCCTGAAGTCCCTCTGAGAATAAGACTGCCTGACCCACAGAGAGTAGAACTTGCTTATTTACTCAACTTTCTGTCAACATTTAAAAGAATTATCATTCCCATTTTGCAGTAACTAAGCTGTTTGCCTAAGGTCACAGAGAGAATTAACGTTAAACTAGATTACACAGTATCGTAGTTCCCATTCCTGTGGTCAACCAGCTACCATCTGATTAGGTCACCTCAGCACATTTAATTTAAAAAGAATGTTGAATCTAACACTTTTCTGAAGAAGTCCTTGGGTCTTCAATAAAAAGTCATGTGAAAGTGAGAGAGGGAACAATAAACAAGAAAGTTTCCTACGTCTCAGTAACTTGCAAGTCCAAAGAGACAAAGAGTAATTCAAAGTACTGAAATATCGTCATTTGCTGCAGAAAAAGTCACATAAAAACTCTTGGCTTTTGGGGCAGAGCTGCATCCCACAAGGCCTGATCACTGCTGCAGCTCAGGACCAGGGCAAGCAGCTTTGGGGAGGTTGAGTTTTGGGGAGGTTCAGCACTTACTCTCTCATAGCCCCAGGCCTCCATGCAAAGGCACTGCAGCCTGCCCAGAAGGTTATTATGAAAATTAAGGTAGAATGAATACCACTCAAAACGACTTCTTGTATTTTTCAGCTTTAAAACAAGCAAAGGGGCTGCAGGACCTGTCCAGACATCCACATGAAGAGAGCCTCTCAGAAACACCAATCATCCTCTGCTGGAAGGGAGACTGGAAAGGTTTTCAATTATGAACTGCATTCCTCTTCCAGGTGCTGATGAAACCCATAACACCAAAACAATTAAGATGTTTTCCAAGTTTTTTTTTTGTATTTGCTGAAAGAGCTGGAGCTTCTCAAAAGAAGAGAAACACATGTTTTTTGCAAGGCCCAGCTATTCCTTCTGTTACCACTAGCAAAGCAGCAAAGCTGTCTGCCCAAACAAATTTGCAGCACCTCACAAAAGAGCACTTGTCCCCCCGCACTTTTAATATTCTCAAACCATCCTGATCTCTGAATTTGTGCTTTGAAGCAGTAGGAAACATATGATCATTTTGCTGAAAATATCTATTCAACATAATTTGCTGACAATTCCAAACATCAGCTAGCCTTCTGTACCTGTGGTTATTTAAACAGAGCTTGTTCAGTTTGCCTGCCAAGCTATGAGCTCCTGAAGTCACCCTTCAGACCGCTGAACCACTATGTAACACAAACTGTGACGACAGGTCTTCAGCAGGCCCAAAACAAGCCCTGCAGCACATCCACTGAAAGAACAGAGCTCAGCTTCATGTGGGATTACTGAAGAGCAGCTATTTATGAATTCTTCCACAAGTTGCCAATCCTTGCTCCGCAATAAGAGTGCTCTGTTCCTCTTCAGCCAAAACCAGGGCTGCAACACCCGTAAGACTGTTGAGGAGCAACGTGGCTTCTTTCAAAAATTAAAAGACTACTGGTTCATGGATTTGTTCTGGAGCAACTGCTCTTCCATACCTGTCTCTGAATAAAACATGAGTAGAGAAATCACAGGACATCTGCGTCATCAAAAATGTCAAGCTATAGGCTAGTGAGATATGTTAGTCACATAGTCATGTAGTGCACAGGTCACTACAAATATGAACAGAGGAGGTTAACTAACACTCCTGGATGAGCTGAATAAAGAGTTGTTAAGAAATTGGAACAGTCACTACAAAACCTTATATCAGAGTCTCTACTGGCAGAACCACCACCTGTTTTCCAAAGGAGATCTCTCTGTGGTATCATCTTCCATCTGTGGTGGTGTTTTTCTATATGTATATATGTATATATGTACAGGGTTGCATTTCAATCAAAGAAATTATAGTTATGTACTTAAAGAAGCTTTACTTAATGGGCAGGCAGCAATTCAAAATAATGTATTCATCCATCTATGCAATGTGGTCTCTGCCCATGAAAATCAGAGGCTTCACAGTTGCAAGAGGAGGATGTAGGATGCCTTTCCTCTTGTCCACTTCCCCTGGCTCCCATACTCTAAAAGGTCCTACAGCACTACAGCTCTGGTGGTAATTTTGCCAAGCAGTTTTATTGAGCCTCTCCTCCAAACTCCCACACGGCAGAAGTATCCAGCTTGCATCCGCATCTTGTGTGCTAGCATGGAAGAGAGCTTGAGAGCTACTGCTACACCCACAGCTGTTTTCCGTGAATCTGAAGAACACAATCAGCTTAAATGTTTCTTTGAAGATAGACCATCCTTTTCCTGTGGCCTAATTTAGACTCAGCATTAAGAGCATATAAAGCTAAAACTGGAAAATCAGTCATAATTAAACTTGTAAAATACAGAATCTATTTTTCATGAAACAATCTCAAATTCTACTTTTTTCCCCCTCATTCAGACAGTTTCCTACTTCGAATGGAAAACATTATAGTAATGACCTACTCAGTTATGAACTCCAGCATTTCTGATCTGCAGCAAGTAGAACACCACCCAGAGTGAAAAAACATGGCTTTGAATCTGACTCGAATTGTACCAAGGTCAAGTGAGACCCTGCTGGGACTGGGATGATGCCCACAAGGACTGTAGATCTTCTGAGACAAGAGCACGAGTGCAGAAGAGTGCAGAGGCAATAGCAGGAGGACAATAACCAATGGCCTTTTGATGAAAATGAGCAGCTGTTGGGTGTTAGGGTAAGCTGCTAAACAACGCTGTTTACCGCCAGTGGGAAGCAGTTCCAGGGCATGCTTGGTAGAGGAAGCGTCATAGTGGCAACATGCACAGTTTTAAAACATGCAACATCTTTGATGCAGCAGGAGAAACCAAAGTTGTGACATACTCAATAACCTGTTGGGCTCAGAGCTCAGGGCCCAGGTTGGGCCCAGCTGACGATACCACCTCCACACAAAGGCTGGTGTGCAAGGAGCTCCCAAAATGCCACAGGACAAGAAGTCTTGACAGGGCCTTGTAAAATGTGGGAACTATGCTATCCATTCTTCAGCACCATCTGCTGGTACCGTACCTAGCATCAAACTGCAGGTTATCTGCCTGCAGGCCGCGGCCAGACGCCGCTTTCCAATTCCACCAAGGCAGCCACGGACCCCACTAGACCCGGGGTCCCTCTGTCACTAACAGCAAGGTGGATACGTCCCAGTGACACTGCTGGAACTTACCAAACTCCTTCCTATGCTGAGACATCTAAAGCTTAGACTTGAACCATCTTATGTGATACCAGGGGCCTGGATAAAGGCTGTTCCGGCTCAAGGAATGAGATGACGCATTCCCGTGACCAAGGTGCTCCTGACCATACGTGTGACGCTGACCTATAAATATCCTTGGCTCTGCTGACCAGAGTGCTCTCTGACAAGTGCTATCTCTTCTTCTTCAAGCCTTTATCACCTTTTGGCCTTCAGTCACATCTAAGTGGCATCATCACACGCGAGTGACTTGGATGCCGCTGCTCCACTCATTCTAGAGTGGCTTTGGGAGGACAAGAGTCCAAGTGCAAGGCACAGCAGCATCCCCAAGGATGGTGCCCATGCTAACCACATGCAAACAGACTGGACTTGCACGGGGGAAGGGCAGGCCACCCCAGCTGAGCCTCCCCCAGCTGGAAAGGTTTGTGTCTCACCATGCAAGCTCTGAGCAGCACTCAGGAAAACAGCCCCCAGCAAATACTGCAAGTGCGGGTCACAGCTGGTTAGGCTGCTTCTGGAAAGCAGAGCAGTTGAAGGAAATATTCCCATTAATAGAAAGAGGCTTTCTGGGGCCACGTGGACAGTTCTGGAGACCGGAATCAATACAATGCACAGGCTCTCATCTCTGCTTCAGTATCCCCATGCTCTGTTGTTTCATTGCTTTAGCTAATGTTGGGAAAGTGCTGACAGGGATTTCAAAGGGAAGTTTCTGGTCTAAACACATTGTTGAATCCAGGCCCTTGGTAGTTGTTTTGTTGCACAAGAGAAAGGAGGGAAAACACTGAGTAAAAAGCCCACTGCGAGCACTTTCCCAGGGTGCAGACACAATCACCCCAAGGGCTGAAGCCCGGCCAGTCCTGTGCCCTGTCACCCCACCCACCAAGCCCTTCACACCACCCCGCCACTCCTTCCGCACCCCTGCCAGCCCAGCACCCAGCTCCTAAGTGGAGACATTTCCCAGGGATGGTTACTGGGTTACTTTGTAGAGCATAGTCTGAAGAGAAGATGAAAACTACCGCTGGCAAAAATAATTCCAACTGGGATTTTTCAGCCTGTTTTGGGAAGACATAGTACATGTAAAGACCAAAAGAAAAAAAATCATCTTTCATATCTTACTGTCTAAGAAA
The DNA here is from genome assembly GCF_001522545.3 of Parus major. Lineage (NCBI taxonomy): Eukaryota > Metazoa > Chordata > Aves > Passeriformes > Paridae > Parus > Parus major. Next base: position 68,415,414 of record NC_031769.1, on the reverse strand, counting down.
GCACCTTTGAAGAACCAGAACAAACAAAATTTACCCAAAAGGGAAATAAAGGAGGACCCAAATAAAGATGATAACTACTGACATTCTACTTTAAGCCAAATCTTTAGATCTGAACATGGAATTTAAATATGCCATACATAATCCTGGGAGAAGTGAATTTCAACCTCTGTTACCCGTGGCTTTCTTCCTGTTTGGTTCAGTCATTTAAAGGAACAACTTTCCCCTTGAACTCTAATCATTTTTGAATGAATTATTAAACAGCCTGACTTTACAAGCAGATTTCCTTTTATATACAACAGCGCACAAATAAAAGAGGAAACTGATTAAACAGGGAACATGACAGTATTCACTTGACAGCATACTTTGTAAAAACCAAATTGGGCATGTGTGGTGCATGTGTGTACAACTGCTGGCAAGGAGGGGTGGTTTCTTTTTCCAGTCTTCCCTCTCATTTAGAATAACTGTGTGCTGTTCTGGCACTTTTAATTTTAACATATCCAGCTAATTATGATCATTTTTAAAGCTGGCAGTGCCTCTTTAAAGAGATAAAATATTTTAGCTTGCAATTATGTTTATTTCTATAGCTTTATTTTGAACTAATGGAGCTGAAGTTGCATTCCTGAATGGCTTGTATTTCATCTAAAAAAAAAAATGCTAATAACTACAGAATATATAACTTATTTCTTCTTCTAGCATATATATTATATCCATAATAAAAACCAAGAGATGCTGCCAGCTCTCTTTTAAAAACTCATGGCAGTAGGAAGTCTATGTTCTGCAACTTCATGCACCAACTCTTGACTGATAAAAGGTTCTTTTGAAGTCAATTATAAGCATGCAGTACCTTAAAGGGACTAAAATGGAGTAAAATAGCTAAATATGACTAAATTTTGTGTGAAAGCAACCACTTTTACAACAGCAAGGATGTAGGATAAATGGGAAGAGTTTTCCCCTATCTCCACGTGTTAAAGCAAAGCTGCTCTCAGAGTGAGTGGGCACACGGGAACAACCACTGTTTCATGTCTGCTTACACTGGGGCTCACTGATGACCAAGGAGCCACAACCATCCACACCCCTGTACTCTTCATTGTGGCATTTCTCATATGTGTTACCTTTGCAATGAAGACTTTGCCTTCCAAGAACAATTTAATCTAAAATGTAACAGGCAGAGCTCCCTTAGCTCTGGGCTTCCTCTGTAACACATTTTATTTTCATATCCTTTCTGTCCATTTCTGCAGAGGGCATGCACATCCAGTAACTTACATGTTTGTCTGTATTAGATACTTTCAGCTTCCCACATGACTTCCATTAAAAAGAAAAAGGTTTTAAAAGAAAGAGATTTATGAGCAGCATGAGCATACCAGCCAGCTTTCTTTCAGAAAATTACAAATCTATGCAAGAACATGATGACAAGATGATTTTGAATGAAAGTAACACCAGCATAATCCAAGCCTGGGAAATCATTCCTCTGAAATGATGTTCACAAAATACTAAGGCTGATTTCTTTGGGTGCAAATTGGACTGTGAATCTCAAACTACATGGTTACTCAGAGCAACCTTGATTATCTCTGTAAAACTCTCCCACATTCAGAGAACCAGCACGAGCCTGCCCAACACCAAGTGCCAGCTGAGGCTCACTGGAAGAAGCGCTGTGGCGCTGATGCCTTGCCCTGACCCTCGGCACTGGGGTGAGGTGTGCCCATAGCGAGGAGGGGACCTGCTGCCAAGTGCTACACCTGACACCAAGCAGCCAGATCACATACCCTGTTACCGGCACGCAGCAGAGGACATGGATCCTCTCCGGCGTGCGATCCTGAGACCTCGACTGACGCGGATGTCCAAGGACTGCTTGCCAAGATACTGACTGCTGCACTGGGCCCTGGGGTCATACATCAAATGTTCACATGCACTGACAGATGTTTATGTTGGTCATCCTGATTTAACTCCCATTACATCATTTACCAAGCTACTGATGTTATCATAAACGATTAAACAAGCCGGCAAAGCGGACTCGAATACAAAGTCGATTCCCTCATGGTATGAGGGCATTACCACTCCAGACTGTGTCTTGCTCTTAAATCAAACTGAACAACTGCACAGATTCTCTAATTCATTTGAACTCTGTATGGAGAAGTGCTCTTTTTTTCCAGATGACTAATTTCATTCATCATTTGACCATTGCAGGATGAATGAAAGGTATTAAAAGGTAAAGAAGGGGAGTCAGACTTGGAATCACAAATTATTAGTGTAAAACTAAAAACAGTTTTGTACTTCAATTAAAGAGCTGCTCAGGCTGGGATTCATTTAAACTACCTGAATTCTTCAAAGTCTGCTGCATTATTTAGTGCTTCCAGTCACTTCTGGTTTGTGTCTGGACTATTTTAACATACTGAAAATAACTGAAAGTTCTGAGGGAGCAAAATTAATAAGCAGAGGAAGTCCTCAATCTAGAGTGCACATAACATGCTTGCTGCCTGCCACTGAAATACAGTATTATCAAATACAAGGGGTTAAATTTAAACTCCATGACCACCTCCCTTGCTTGCTTGGTTGTCATTAGGTGTGGGGAGGGAATAGGAAACACTTCACACATCTTGTTTTCCGCTTCTAATATATTTTTGAGTTTTCTAGTGCAGGATTTGCTTGGATGTGTAATCACTGTGGAATGGCTACTATACTCTTGCTTCACTGCATAATTCTTTCCTTTCCTCCTTCTGTAGGATTCCTCATGAAAATAGGCACTTTGTGTTTTTGGCCCTAAGGACAGAACATAATGTACTGTCTCTAGGAAAAAAAATTAAAAAAGAAAAAAATCATTAAAACATTTTCCACTACTTAAAAAAACCTCGACACATGAAGTACTACTGTATTTCTGTTATACACATGACCTCATAGATAGACGTGTGCATCCACACACACGAATTCATTCAATTTTCAATTTAGCTATTTATAGAACTCTATAATTTTTCCTGGCTCAAGTTTTAGTAAGCCTTCCCTGATGGGGTTCAGTTCACACGGTTTCACAGCCTTTAATTTTGCTTCAAGTTCACATCCACAGAACACTCCTCCCCGACCCTGCCTCGTCCTAGAACCTCATTTAATGTTTTGCTGATTAAACTGGCCCTTTGCTTTACTGAACTCATCACAAAAAGCAGCAGGTTTCTTCTTTCCTGAGGAGCTGTGTGTGTCTTGACAATTTTTCTTGCAATCTGCTAGCAGCACTGCTCAGGGATCCAGTTGCTTTGGTCTACAGACACTCTCTTCTTGCTGATGTAACAGGTAATGCACACTTCGGAGCTCTTGGTGGAGAGACACATAAGAGTCTTCCAGCCATATTGTTTCTCCCTTAAGTAGGAACAATGGAGGTTTGGAGAATATTTGAGAATCATGGAGCCTTTGTCCAAGCTGGCAGCAGGGCAGAAGTTCTGGAAGATGGGCATCCCTATGATGCTGCGCCACTTCGCTTGCTCCACCTTCAGTGGCATGAGCAAAACACAATGAACTGTTCAGAGATCTCAAGGCAGGGAGAACCTTTTCTTTCCTGTCTTCAGTCCCCTCATATTTCAACAAACCATCCTGTCCCAGGGTAAAGATGCTCCTAGCTGACTGAGGATAGATGGACCTGGTGGTACTTCCATCTCTTCCCATCCTCCATCCTCCTTCCAGCTTGCCGGGGAAGGCTGAACTGCATTGCAGCCCAGCAGCTGTGTGAATGCCCACTGAGAGCTAAATGCCCATTTATGTAACTTCCAGCTAAGTTCTGTTTTCTTTTGGTAAGAAAAGCCATCCTGCCATGTCAAGGCGCAGTGCTGGAACGCACAACAGCGACAAGAGGGAATTGCCCCCTCTCTCCACTCTCCAAAGCTCAGCTAACTTGGGCTGGGGGCATACAGTCTGCTTAAAGGACAGAGAGGCAGTGCTCAGAAAATAAAAAGTCATTAAAGTGAAAACCCATGAGGCAGATAACAGCTTGCTGCCAGACTTCTCAAAATTTAAGTGTTGATTGTTCAGAATTTATGTCTAGATTTTTCTTAAGAATGCAATTTCCTGGCACATGGTACAAGTCGCTCTAGACCTGCATGTCAGCACAGCAGGCATCCTGTTGCAAAGGTTATTATGGAACTATTGAATGTTTTCATGCCAAATTTGTCCAAATTAAGCCGAGGGGAATGGAAATACTTTCCCTGGATAGGTGGTGGTTACATTAGGTGGGTTTGTTTATAAGGAGAATAAAAGTTACAGCTAAATATAAAAGCAGATATATCATAATATTGTCTGAGAACTTGAATAACATGTCATTCAGCCTGTGTGCTGTGGAAAGAACACGAAGGTCAAGTCTAAAATAAGATCAGTGACTGTTTGACAATAGAAACATGTAGGAGGTAGAGCAGGAGAATTTTCCACATTTTTTCAAATGGCATTTTTCTTTCAAAAATATCCTTCTCTACCTTGCAACGGGTCTGATGCAAAAAACCTGTTGAGCTTTGTGCAAAACATACTGCTGAATTCAGTGTGGTTTTGATCAGCCTCCTGGCAAACCTGTATTAATAATTTGTGCCAACTGTTTACTTTTTGCATTATGCTCAGTTGGGAAAATGAAAGAAGGCTGCTCTGTTGCATTTGTGTTTTTAAAGAGTTTCACTTTCTGCTTGAGCCCTCTCATTCTGCTTCCCTGGAAGCCAGAGACTTTCAGCGAGTCTATTGCTACCTTTTAAAGGTAAACACATCTGAATTCACAGCATTGGGGAGCGCACAGAAACCTTGCCAAGGTCAAAAAGAGAGAGAGGGGAAAAAAAAAAAATAGCCCAGCCAAACTACTGCTTGGAAGTATTTTATAAAATCTAATGCATTCATTCCTTTTTAATTTTGTTCATCTTTTAATTCCTTTTTAATTTTGTTCTAGGGTGAAGACATGATGCCAAGGTCTTGCCATTTGCCAAAGTGTGACCTTGGTGGGGATTTCAGCCTCTGCCCTGCAGCAGGTATAACCATCCCTCAGGAAGTCTTGTAGGATAAAAAGAACTTGCAATCCCAGTCCTGACAGAGACATCCAATTCTCTCTACTTTTGCTTCAGTCAGTGATGTTAGACATACTTATTTTTTATCCCCTACATTCATTTTCAAATATAGTAACAACCACTTCCCTGCAAAATGCGTTACAAAAAGTCTTGAAAATGCCCTAATCCCCCTGCCAACAGTTCCAATGGCAAAATCCCATGACTTTAAAGCAAAGGCAAGAGACAGAACTCAGCCCAAGGCTGAGGCATGAAGGCAGATGCCCTTCCTTTCCCTCTGAGCTGTGGTACACAGTCCATGAAGTTTCCAAAGCCAATGTTGAAAGATTCATTGCCAACATGTTCCTCCATGGGAGGACTCTCAGGGTTCCTGGGAGGAAGGGACTGGCAGGGGAAGGAAATGTGGGGGTAGAGCATCCTCTCCTCAGCTGCCCCAACCTCTCCTTGTCCTCTGGAGACTCTGCACCAAAGCTCAGGCTGGCAAGGTCCCTGTGCAGGGGAGGACTTGTCCCCTCTTAGGAACCTTCAGTGAGGCTGCAGGAGAGGTGGAGGAAGGAGCCAGTGCCTTGCAGCACAACAGCCTTGCCAGGGGGTCAGAAGAAGCCCCAGAAACAGCCTGGCCAGAGCCTGCTATGGGCAGAAGGCTGCTGGGACAGGTCCTGCTTGTATTTGTGCTCAACAGCCCCCTTCTGCTTGACCTCCAAACCCTGGGGCAGACACAGCCAAAATTAATATCACACTGAGGGCTGGCACACGGTGGCTTTGACCCTAATGATCCCACTGGGAATGCAGTATTGTTCTGGCCCTATTAAGAATAATTTGCATGTTGTCTAATGGCCCTGGGAGGAAAAAAAATAAAAATAAAAAGGGTGGCAGGCCCTGAGGGAAGAGAAGAGGAAATGGGACTGGTGCCATTTTCTTCTGAGAACTGGCAAAATAAGAAGGCTGACTTTCTTAAGGAGCCAAGAGGTAAAACCATTCATTGCAAAATTATTTAATCTCTAACTTAATCATTCAGCCTTCATTGCTTCAAGGCAGGGTTTTGAGAACCGAAGCCATTTAACTGTTCTGAAGAGCTCCTGTCAAACCAGCCTGATGGGGACCTTGCTCATAAGGAGACTGATTTTTAGCGGGACTCTGGGTCTCTCCCAAGGCACTGGCTACAGTGACCTTCCAGGATGAGGAGCTGCTCTCAGCAGAAAGGTCTGAAGTACAGAGACAAGGGACATCTGCACACAGAGCCTCCCCATCGAACTCAGAGCCTTACATCTAAAGAGCAGTCAGTAACACTGAGCCGCCACAGCTCCAGTCATTATTTCTTTTGTTGAGAGGAGTTTCTTTAGGGATCAAAGTCTCCTGAAAACCAAACAAGCTGCCTGTCCATCCCTTCCAAAAGAACAGGTAGTTTATTCCAGCTGTCAGCAGCTGCAAACCAAACAGCTCCTCTCCCACTGTCAGTTTTTGCTCTAGGCCAGTTATTAAAGTTAAACAGTTGCGTTTGCAAGAATGATGTATTGTGTCTGCAGGGGGGAAGAGAAGGGAGTGGAGAGAGGGGGAAAAAAGAAAAGGCAAGCAAGTTTTCTAAAACAAACCCTAGGCCAGTTTAAACAGCCAAACAGTGTGCCAGTGCTGCCTCTTCCTTCGGTCCATTGAACTCCCACAGAAGTTCCAGCCTGCAGGATATACTACCATGTCAAAAGCATCCTTCTCACTGTGTTGGGGAAAATAAAATATTTTTTTTAAAAAAGGCAGGAAAAACACGGTTGCTTGTAAAATAAATACACTATTCCCTTGTGAAACAATCCACTTCAATAGGTATGAAAGAAAGTACAGAGGTATGCCTTGGCAGGTTTCCCTACCACCTGTGCCACCCAGAGTGAGAGCAGAGTGGAAAGGCCCCCCTCTCATGCTCCTAGAGCACCCCAGCTTTCCCCTGGGGCTGAGGAACAGCTTTACTGGCCAAGCTGAGCAGGATCAGTTTCTGGAAAACTGCTGGGACACTACCACCCCTATCCCACACAGGTGCTGTCAGAAGGATGTGTGTGGCATCCTGGGCTCTCCTCACAGCAAGGATGCCGGGGGAGGCTGAAAAGCACTCCCAAGGAAAAGCCCGAGGCAGCCTTGCTCCAGTTTTCCGCCACCGCACAGCTGTGCCCAACCATCCACTGTAACCAAGGCTCTGTACAACACTTTACTGCTCCCTTTCTGGGTCTGTCCACATGCTCACTGCTATGTGAGGCTAGACACCACCGGTCCTAGCACCCACACTGAAAAAAAAAATAGCGATTGACTCCAAACGGGCAAGGATTCCACACATTCAGTGCAGAGCCAAATATGCGGATTTTCTACTGCAGGGATTTTTTGCAGACAGCTGTGAGCTACTGCAGAAGCCTGAACAGACTCCAGGCCGGCTCATTTACTCGCAGCCTTGATTGCCACCTGACATTTCAAGAGACTGGTTTATTTTCTCCCTTGTCAGGGCACCCCGCTGCGGCACTCCGGCCCCGTGAGGAGCAAAGCCTTTCCCTCAGCCAAGCTCCACAGCAGTGCTGCTAATTACTGCAGATCTGGAAAGCAGAGAAAGGAACAGGTCAAGCTGGAACCTGGAAATAACACAGGCATTAGGATTCCTTCTCAGTTATATCTGGGACCCTGTGCATCCAGCAGCAGACTGAGGATTAGGTATTTGGAGAGTGTGATTTAATGTGATGTGCCAGATCACTTCAGGAGAGGGGCTTTGGATATGTCTGACTTGAGCAAAAATTTGCAGACGCTTGGAGCACAATGTAGAATTTGCTTCAGTTATGAACGAGGGAGTCATTACTTCAGTTTTTTTACTGTCTTTTTTTTCACTTAAGCTGAGAGTTCATTCTTGGGAATTTCAACCGGTTTTATCTATCTACAGCACTGACCACCTTATTCTGCTAATGGAAATGCCAACTCATTTACTGGTGTATTTATCTTTACTTCTAACTCTTTTTTCTCTATTAAAAATAAGAGATTAGAAATAGGATCCTCTACTATGTTTTATAATACAGTCTGAACATGTGAAGAATATTCTTAAGAAAGAAGCTCATTCCTTTAGAGACAAAGCCTGCAATAGTTATTCCATCACAAAACCAGGCTACATGACTGTCCCATAGATTTCACTGGCCTGCTGTCTGTGGTCTTATCCCATCTTTCTAATGACTCATGCAAGTCTCTCCAAGGCACACAACAAGAATTTTGTCTCCTAAGCCTCAGTTCAGCAAGACAGTTAAGAGTAACTTCAAGCTCATGATTAAGCCAAAAGGTTTGATTACTACTCACTTTTTGAAAAAAAAAATGTTTAAAATTGCTTTTGCTGCTTGCATCTGAACATTTAATGAAGCTTGTGAATGGGAACACAAGAATACAAGTATAAAGATACTTACTACAGGTGTATATGATATACCTATACTGCTCCTTCCCTGAAGTGCCACAGACAGCTTGTACATACAGCGGGAATAGAAAAGGAAAGACAAATCCCTTCTCTAAACACCCAGTGAACTGTGCTGATACTTAAAGGAAAACACAAATACTGTCACTCACCATTTCTCACTGCTCACCCTTCCCCTACATAAAAACTAGAAATCAACACCTGAAACTGATCTTTTTAATCTTCTTCCATCACAAGTATTGCTAAACACATCCAAACAGTGGAGCTGAAAAAGTTTAAGCCTAATTTCCATTTAACTTTTTTTTTTCTTTCTTTTATCTCCCCTCTACTCAAATCTCACCCAAGATAGTTTCACAATCTGACTCACTTTGCTCTTTCCCAGGCTAGCAAGCTCCAGCAATGACAAAATGTACTGCTACAGATTTGAGCTTTATTCTAAGATCCAAATTACTAAACTGGACATTTTGTTCAAAATTGTACCTTGTATCACTCCTTTTTTTTTAATTATAGATCATCAGCCCAATTCATGATAGCATGAAGGGCAACAACAAATTTCCCATATCTTGTGTGCTGCATAGCATTTATTTGTGTGCATATTTGTATATACTACATATAACATGTATTTCATATATGGGTTAACTGAAAAAGAGAGATATTAGTGATTTGCCCCATTTCCTATCGTGTATTCAGTACCAGAGCCAAGAAGAGGAAGTTAAGTTTTGACTTTTAGTTACTTTCTCAAACAGTTGTGCAATGGTGTCTTTCAGTCACTATGCAGGGTAAAATGAGGCCTTTTCTTTTAGATTGTACCTGGCCCACATTCTTAAATTACTCACTGAAGTACCCTGAAACTCAGTTAGCTGCCTTTTCAACCAACAAAATGGAACCATTCTTTTTATGCTTCCTAAATAAAGTAGCAGTAAAATGATGTACGCACTGAAGGATGCAGACTGTTTCCTTCAACTAACTCAAAATCACGGAATCACAGAATCATTTAGGTTGGAAAAGACCTCTAAAATCATCAAGTGAAACCACTAACCCACCACTTGGTTCTTCTCACAGAACTTCGATGACAAATACAAGGAGGATGGGCTTGCAACTTTAAATGAGAAGTGGCAATGCATAACACAGCTTCAGTCAGCACAGGAGAAAATTCTGTGATGTGGGCGCTCTTAGAAACACATCGAGTGATTTACAATTACCGTAACAAAGCACATGCAGGAGTAGGTTTTCCCTGGATGGATGAGGCCAGCAGCACATCCATCCCAGTAAACCCAGTCACTGACCAACACCAGCTGCTCTGGGGGAGAAGCAATGGCGTTTAAAAAGCAGTAATTTTGAAATAGCATTATCTGGAGAAAGTTCTACCTTCAGCACCCGTGATCTGATTTCAGCAGTTGATGTTAAATTTACACCAAGGCGTATGACTGCCCTTTCAAGCAATATGACTCAAACAGAAGCATAGATGTTTGCATTACTCTTGAAAATAAATAGCTAAACCTTTCCTGAATGCAACTCAGTACTTCCACTCACAGGTTTCCCATGAAAACAACTTCCAAAGGTTAATCACATGTTGCAGAAAAGGCTGGTTTTCTCTATTAGCTGAAAACCTGTGGCTTTTTCATTTGATCTTATTTCTCTCGCCGCATATACAAAGTAAACACAACTACAATCGCCCAATTAAGTGCCTCTTCCTGTTCCTATTGAAGTCAATGCAACTTTCTAACATCAGATTTGTTTTTTTACTCATTAACTGTAAAATCCAGAAACTGGCAAGGAACTTTACAGCAAGGGGGAATTTTGCAAAATCTATCAATATACAATAATTATGACAGCAAACTAACATAAAGATAAAATAACAGAAAATAAATTCCAGACTTTTAGATGCATTTGGAAAAGTTATCTGGTTTCACAGTCTTTTGGGAGCCAAAAGGGGAAAAAAAGGAAAAAAAAAAGAAGCTATCAGATTGTTAATGAGACTGAAAGCCAGAGTAAAATAAAAATCCCTCAAATCTGTCATCAGCATTCATGTTTGCCAAGAAGGCCTGGATGTTATCCTGCTGGGGAAGAGAAGATTTATGGCATCGCACACCTTCATCCATCCTATTATTATATATGAAATGGAAAATAAAACAGGCCGGTACTGCCCTTAGAAATAATCAGTATTTTGCTGCCACTGAATAACAAATGCTGTTATTATTATTACTAAATCAGCAGGAGGGCAGCCACGAGGTGCTCATAAATAAATTATTTTTAAAAAACCAACAAACCAAACAGGGCTGGGCTCCACCCTCCCAAGGGTGTGAAGGAAAATAAAACAGGGATGGAGGTGGCCTGGGCCAGGCCAGACCTGGTACACACAATTCCTGATGGCTGGGTGGCATCCTGCCCAGCACCCAGTGCCCAGTGCCAGCAGCAGGGATAGAAGGAGGCAGTCAAGAAGCTGAGAACTGCTGGTCCACCTTGAAGCAGAAAGCTGAAACAGGACCAGAACATCTCACCATAACCCTGATCACCATAAGGGATGGAAATGAATCAACCAAGAAGTAAAAATCCTCTTTGCTAAAAGGATAGACATTATTCAGCCAGATCTTTCACACTGTTTTTTAGCTCCATGACTGCCCATCAGGCTGCTGACCCAGCTAGGGGCTACCCAGACCAGAAGCCAGTGGCCACTGCCTTACCAGAGCCCCAGGGCAGGACCGTGGCACTCAAAGGCTTTGGACTGGTTTGGCGAGAGGACTGCAGAGCAAGATGGGAGACAAGGACACAGCATTATTGCTGGCATCTGGCCCCAGCAAGCAGAGAGCCACCACTTCAGCCACCCCTGCCCCAAGCCCCAGCACAGCATCCCTTGGTGGCGATGGCAGAGCACAAGGCTGGCTCTCTCCGCGCCAGGCACAAACCACCACACGAGACCAAAACCACAGCAGAGGTTTCAGAGCGACACCTGAGCGCCACTCCTGTTTCTACATCCACCTCCCTCCACCACGCCAGGTCCAACCTGCTGAGAGATGACCCTCTCATCGAGGACACCTGTATGGAGCACAAGGGCTTAATGTTTGCTGGCGATGCAGTACAAAGTTCCCGTGCTGCCTTAGGAAGCCCAGGCCCTGGGATCTGGCCGCTGGGAAAATGCTTCCGCTCCACATGCAATTTCACACATCATTGCATAGGTCTTGTGATTCTCCTGCTAGAGCCGTGCTTTGCCATCGGAGGAACGCTTGTGCCTCGGCAGAAAAATTCAACTGGATTTTCTTCATGGATTACCGACTCTGAATTTCAAGCTACATACTCAAAAAACTAAGCTCCTTACTGTCCAGCAGAGCTAACACAGCAGCTTGGGAGATGCCTGTGTTAGTGCAGGCACAGAACAAACTTCTTTCTCAATATTGAAAGTAAAGTAAAACTTTTTAATAGGATTGCTGTTTGAACTTTACAGCTCTTTGCAAGATCAAGGCAAATGACATCATCTCCAAAAGTGAGACCCCTGGTTCTGAAATTTTAAAGGTCACAGTCAATACTTTTTTTTTTTGTTTTTTTAGAAAAAAAATAGACTTCTGAGAAAATATGCAGCCTACTCTTTTTGCAAGTTACAGAGAAAGCTATTATAAATGAAAGGGACTAGAGAACCACAATAATTTTCTTTCTGCCCTAGCTCTTCTTGCTTCGACACACAGAATGAATTTCTTGCTCTTCAGCAACAGCAAAAAGAAAAATATTTTGATAATATTTTGAGAATTCGATTATAAACCCACAAAGCCACAAAAACTGGCAAAGGACCTAGAAGGTGCAACACTTGAAACTGCCAATTCACTTATTTAACTGAGTGGATTTCAGACAGTTTCCTTTTACCAGTCAAACAGCGACTTGGGGTTAGCCCCACTGGGGATTGAGTCGTTACAAGGCCGCACGTCGCCGCTAAAGAAAGTCAAAGCGCCTCTGCTCCGTGCTCTCCTTGGCAAAGCACATGGCATCCTTCTCCAAGCAAGGTGAAGTCCTGAGCTGAAAGAGCTACAGGCTTTTGCTTGGGACTTGCACAAGGAGCAGCGTGTTGTGCAGGTGGGTGCCTGGCAGAGCAGCCCAAACCCAGAGCCCAAAAGCAATGGGATTTTGGTCAGTGCCCCACACAGGAGATCTGGAAGGGCCCTGTGCCCCACTGATCCATGATCTCTAGCTCTGTTCTGGAGGCAGATACACCTGCCATCCCTCACTTTCATGACACAGCCATGGACCACTGCAGGGCACAGCGATCCTCCAAGCTTCCTTTCCAAGATATGCCACCAAGAAAAGAAAAATAATGATTTACTGGGCAAAAAATAAAAGAGGAAGCTCAGTGATTAGGACAATCAGCTCAGGAGAAGGGAAACATGGGGTCTCGTTGCTCATCTAAGAAGCATGTATTCATTTGGCTGTGGACAGCCACCTGAGAAAACACATCAGACTGCAGGAATTAGACACCCTAGTTCTTCCTCCTCCTCCACCAAACAAAATCTTACCCCTGCAGAATTAGAATGAGCCCTGTTGCCAGAGGGGAGGACAGCTCAGCAAAATCAGCGGCCATCTGGAAGGTGAGACCTCCTGAGATGCTGAAGATGTGATGCCCCACTGCCAGGCTGGAGAAAGTCTCATTGCCAAAGCTCAGGAGAGGCCTAAATTAAGGAGGCACCAAGAAGAGTGGGGGCTTCTCCTCAGATGCATTTGGAAGTGAGGATGGCACTTAAGTGACAGCAGCAGGGCCAGAGGGTGCCTGCCAGCTTCAAGACACGGAGGTTCTTGGGAATGGTTTCCCACACAGCCCCAGACTGGCAGAAGCAGCTCCTGACTAACTTGGGTGAGAAGCCAGGGATTTCCATCACCGCTCTGGCTAGGCAGGCACTTGGAGGATGCAAGCATTTATGTTCCACCTAAGGTCCACTTCAGACATCTAAATCCTCCCCTGTATGTGGCCTTAACTCTTGAGCAGAATATAAAGAACCACAATAAAGGAACGGAATCAAATAAAAACACATGGCCATTGCATTCCTGGTTCAAATATAAATATAGTAATTTAAAATTAAGTGTTCTTGGCTGAATTTTCTCTCTGCTTCTCTCACCTGGGCTTCTTTGCACACTCTGCATCAAAAATGTACAAGTCTATGTAAATATGATGGTGCCTGTGCCTCCTTCTGTAGTGCTCATGCTCTTGTTTTATTCTTGAACAGCTTGGGGAGAAAGCCATATGTTGGGCTAGAAGTGCCCAGAGCTAAGCATGGCTCCCACGTCTGTTAGGTTGTGTGCCCAAAGAGGGAACCCATCACTGCAAGGCAAGCACAGTTTTCTCCCACACCGACTGCATCCCTTCAGTGTTCCCCACGTCAGTGTTAAAAAAGTTGCCAAGCGCGACAGGCCACTGCCAAGCCAGTCCTTCTGCAGCTCTGGAAATCAAAATGAAGCCATTAAGTTTTTAATCAGAAAGTGTACATTATACCAAGTACCACAAAATTGCAGAGATGAGCTAGTTCTCCTCTTTTTAGTTTTTTAATACAATTAAGATGTTATCAGGCCAAAGTACAATATTGCGGTATCCTGGCCAAAGTGAAAATGTTTGAAAGCAGCATTTATTTGCCACCAGAACCACAAGCTAATAATGCAGATTATGTGCAGTCCCCATCTGTTGCTTTTTCTAAGTTCTGAACAAACCCATGAGGCTGCGTATTGTAAGGGCATTAACAACCTCAGACACCATTATCAGCAATGTCTACTGCCTAAAATTTATACTCCACCAGCCATATCCCCCTCCCATCCTGCCCTTCGATACGCTTTCCTTCTTTGTTTCTCTTGCAACATAAAGAATTCACATCCTGAAAACACACTGCCAACTTACCAAACGGACTCAGACCAAACTGACAAATAAGAAAAATACCTCAATGAAATTTCAGACGTGAGTGTAAGACACAGGCTCACCCATGAGACACAAGGCCCATGCTGCCCACCTTACCTGCTGTGTAAAAATACACTATCATGACTAACTGTGATGCTTTCTTCTCTGGTACTGTGCAGTCTCTAATAAACTTACCACTCCACAAAATACCAGGCAGTCAAAATATAAAGCAGGAGAAGGCTGGAGCAGCCTGCCTGTTGTAGTACCCTGCATGACAGGGAGATCTTCCAAGTGACTGTGCTGAAGTCCTACCAAGCATGACCAAATACAAGGCTACTTTGGAAGAGCCATTTATGAATAAGGTTCATACATGAGGTATGGTCCAAGAGGCAAGTTGAAGCACACATGTCAAAGCATCCTTTTACACTGACAGATCCTGAGATGTAGGAAAATAAAAAAGAAAAAAAAAAGAAAAATCCACTGCCCCATGACCTCCTTGATTTCTTCTGCCTGAAGAGAGGATCCCAAAAGTTGTGTTTGCAACTTCATGTTTGTAACCAGCTGGAAGGTTTTGCCTGTATTTGATAAAGCTAGGGCTCAAAGGTACCAGCCATGTACCAGAGATGCAGGCAAAAGCCACCTTCAGGTAGTATTTTGCACATCTTCCATGTGTAGGCCACAAATAACGAGTGACAGTAAACGGTATCACATGCATCCAGATTCTGGAGGTTTTGTTGATAGGAAACCTCAATGAACAATTAAATGGCTATTGATAAGAAGTATCCTTTCCTTTTAAAGGCAGTCATTGTTTACTGTCTGAGTTTCTTGTACTTCTAACTGTCGAGCAACAGCTCCAGCACTCGCCTCCTCTGGCCAATCACGCCTGGTAACACCTGTCTTTTCACATTCTCAGTTTTATTCATTATTTATGTTTCTCTTTACACAATACACCCACAGGACAATACATCTCCAGCAAGCTTACGATTTGATCCAAAGCTCACTGGAGTCAACAGAATGACTTCACTGGCTCTGGAGCGAACCGAGGGCCCCAGCTCCGCAGACGGGCTTCCAGCCTGAGGAGGGACTTACGCACAAGTTAGGCATCCCAGCCCAGAAGTGCAGTCGCAAAATCCCTAACCCTTTAGCTGCTCGTCTCTGAACAAGCCAAGGTCTCCAAAAGCCTGAACCATTTGCAGATTTTTTTTTTCCCCTCCAGTTATCTGTTTTGTGAAAAAAGACCCCCCACCACACTACCAAACTCTCTGTAGTGATCCATGAACTACGGGGTCAGGGGATAGACCTCCCTCTCCCAAGTGTGGTCCCAACAACCAAGTGCTGGAGTCATTCTGTGTGTATGTGTGTATATACATAAGTGTGTGTCTGTATATGTGTGCCTATTTGTATATAATACATGGACACACACACGCACTCTCACACACACACACATTTTTTGCTCCCCCTTCTGGCCCCATGAATCTTGAATTTTTTTCCTTCCTGATGGAAGCAGAGGGGAGCAGGAGAACAATCCTGCCCCCAGTGTGACTTGTAGCCAGGGATCAGCAGCACTCCTTTGGGAGGTGCACAGTGTGGATTCCTGCTGAGAAAAGGGCCCCAAAGCCTTGCTGCCCCCGTTATAGCAGCAGGAAATGTCCTCTGCATCCCTGGACATGAATCCCCTTTTGTCAGGTGGGTTCAGCTGCAGGGAAGGTAACACCTTCATTTTTTCAACAGAGATGATCAATGCAGGCAGCACATTATTTAGCCTAACACTGATATACCAGAGAGATCCAGTGCTAATAAACACCAGTTTTGAAAAACACGTTAACTGGGAAACATACATGTAATTTATATTTTTTTTACACACACCTCTTAAAGGTGTGCTGTGTAATTGAGTCAACTTTCTGTGTTTCACAGGAGACGGAACCTGAAATTGTCAGTGTCCTACCTAGCTGACCTCCATTTCTAGGTGAGTTATGCCAGCTCTCAACCCAGGTTTCTTCTTCAGTATAACTTTTGCCATTTCTCCTTCCAAAACACTAATATCATAAGCCTTACACATACAACAGGTTTGGTTTGTGGGAGAACGGCTGGGACCACATTTTGTTCCAGTGTATCAACTAATAAAGGAAAAAAGGAAAGAATACCCTTCTAAATCAATGCAGTTACTTATTCTGCAAGGAAAGAGTGGGAGAAAGAAAAAGAAAAGGCTTTTGGCTGACTACAAGTGAAAAAGCTGTCCATTTTCCACAAGTGGAAATCTTCCCTTTCTAGGGAAGATCCAGGCATGCTGAAGCCTGCCCCAGACAGAGGTGATCTCTACCCCAAAAACACAGCCACCCATCAGATTACAACAAATACTCATTTTCCAGAACAATCCCACAGACACAGCTCCCAGCACCTTTGTTTCATCTCAAGACGGAGACTTTTCACTCTAGGCATATCTTATACCATAAGACCCCACTCTAGTGACAAGCACAGCTGCAGGCACTGTCACCGATGGCCACCTGCTTGCTGGTAACACCAGGACTCCGTGTTTGCTGCACACCAGCCTGGTGCATCACCCCTCACAGGCAGGGATATGGCATGCACGCACACAGGTGGTTCCTGCTGTCCCGACACTGCCTGGGACCTGCCGCAACCTCCCTGGCAGCTGGATGGGCATCTCTGCCACCCTCTCCCACCCCACTGCACAACCCTGCCTTGGCTAGGAACCTGCCTCGGTTCTGCCAACAGGCAAGGGTGGACAGAACTGGAGACCACAGGAAAGTGGAGACCACTGATGAAGACAGTGCCTCGCTCACCCCTTTCGCTCACGAGTTGTAGCTGTTCCCCCCACTTCAAACCACTTCACCGTGCCCTGCGTCAAGGTGAAACTTGACAACTGGCAAAAGGCCTGCACTGCTTTGGCACATCCCAGTGCAGACACCCCCTGGACACAACATCTGCTCCCCCGAGTCCGATCTCTGGGGCTCTGCCCAGCCTGGGGTCCCACCAGCCACGGGCCGGAACAGGGAGAGGAAGCGAGCAATCGGGGTGACTTACCCAGCCTCCGTTGTCCTGGATCCAGTGGTGCAGGTGCCGGTTCAGGTACTCAGTCATCCAGGCAGCAATGTTGTCCACGAGGGGAGACATCTCCCGGTTGACGCTCTCCACACACATCACACCGCCAAACTCGAAGAAGGCCACAATTCTGCCCCAGTTAACCCCGTCTCGGAAGAGCTCCTCCACCACGGCCACGAAGCGGCTCCTGGCCGTGAAGGGTGTCAGGTGCAGCTGGCCAGACATTTGGGCAAAGTCCCTCTGGTAGCGTCGGGAGAACTCATCCCCCGCCTGGCGCAGGACGAGGTGCACGACCTGGGGTGCGGGGCGCAGCCCCTCGGCCGGGGGCGCGTGGCTAGCAGCAGCCGAGCCGGGGGGCTCGGGGTGCGGAGACACCAGCCCAGTGTGATCAGAGGAAGTCCCAGCAGCAGCAGCAGGAGCAGAGAGACCTGGAGACAGGGGTGCCCTGTCCTCGCCGGCAGCCCAGTCGTATCCCCTCTGGGAGAGTTTATAGTGGATGTACTTCAGCACTATCTCCCGGTTATCATAGCCTCTTCTCCCCGGATGAGCCATAATTCCCAAGAGGAAGCAGCAAAAGGAAGGGAGAGAGGAAGAAGAGGAGCAGGATGAACCCAAAAAAGTAAAGCAGCCAATAGTAATAAAATTAATAACACCAAAAATTATAATCCAGTTATTGTATTGGACACGGTTTCATTCATGCTGGGGAGTTCTTGGGGTCTTGGAGGTACTTTTGTCTTCTCAGTGTTTCCTCCTTTGAGATGCACAGCATAAATAGGGATTAAAATGTTGTAAATACTTTACTTCCAGGTGCACATTTATTACTTATTATAAATTTACTTTAGGACCATTTCCTCCTCGGTGTTGAAATACATCTTAAAAAATATTATACCGACTCAAAATCAGGTGCATTTTCCCCTAGGTGCTGGACTACCATGGACACGAAGGACCGGACGAACACACACTGTAAGAACTGCAATTCAACACGATTTGCTAAGCAGCCTTGGATGGACATTAATCCAACGCACTTTATGCTAGAAACCTCAACGCTAGGTTTTGGGTTTTTTTGTTAAGTTACACAAACTAAATTTCCTCTGTAAAGTACTTACTTGGGCTATAAATATGTTCCTCTGTCAAGTTTCCTCTAAAAGAAAAATAGCAACAATAAAATCCAAACATCACAAGTCTTCAGAAGCGTTAAGTTCTGGTCGCTTTGATGCTTCAAGTCACCAAGGGGATGGGAATGGGGCAAAAAAAATATTTCTACGATTTCAAATGTTTTTTCCCAGACTCCTGTTTAACAGACATCTCCAAAGATGTGTCAAAGCTCAGAAAATCCCGCCTCGCAGCCCGGGAAGGCGAACAACCCCAAAGAGACGGAAAATCCTGGAGACCAGATGAACCACATTTGAATCCAAGCTCTCGCAGAAGTGCTCTGTTTTTCCCTCCAGTGCAACGTACAGACATATGCATTTACGTAGTTTCATTCAGATTCAGACACCGATCGCAGGAACCCGGTGCTTCCACACACACGCACGCACACACCAAAAAAATTAAAAATTAAAAAAAAAAATCGTATATATTTAGGAAATTCATTCTTTTTCACAAGCAAGAGCGCAAAAAAAAATTAATTGAAAAACGAAAATAAAAATAAAGAAGGAAAATTGCTTTTGACTGCTGCCATTTCCCGAGCAGCTTTGTATCGGCGGAGGAAGAGCCCCTGGCGCTGCCGAAGAGGGGCGCGGACGGGGCGTGTGTGCGGTGTGACTGGTGCCGATGGGGACCGCGGCCGCGGCGCCGCTGCCC